>NC_077230.1:188634299-188946049 GCF_027887165.1 Monodelphis domestica | reverse complement strand
AGTTACTCTCCTTCATATAACTGTGGTTTACATCATATAGTTTTCCTAGTTCTTCTGAGACTCCCAAATGTTCTATAAATCTATCATATTCATAATTTCTTATGCTGCATTGATATTACATTGCATTCATATACCAAAACCGGTTCAATCATTTGATTGATTGGACATTTATATTGTTTTCAGGTCTTTAATACTATAAAAAGTACTAATGCAAATATTCCTATTCATATGTGTCCTTTTCCTTTTATCTTGATCTCCTTGGGAGTGATGCCTAATAGTTGGCTGTATCACTGGATCAAAGGATTAATAAATTTGCATGTACAATTCCAATTATTTTTTCCAGGATGGTTGAACCAATAAACATCCTCAAGGAAGAAACTAAGATTCTCTAACATTAAATATTTCCATTGTCCTCTAAGGACTGCAGAGCACTTTGCTTTCATTATTTCATTTGAAACTCATACTAAAGCCTGTGAGACAGATATTATAGGTATCTTTACCTCTATTTTACAGAAAGGGGAACTAAGGATCATAAATGTTAAATGCCTGTCCCATGGTCACACAAATAATAGGTATCAGTTGAGATCTGAAACTAGATCTTCCTGATGCAAAATCTAGCACAGTCCACTAGTCTTACTTCCAGTCACACTTTCAGTTGCCTATTGGACATCTGGGGTTAGAGGTCTCCCAAACATCTTGAACTCAACATGTCCAAAACTGAACTCATTATCTTTCTTCCAAAAGTTCTATTCTATTACTGTCAAGGGTACTACCATCATCCTCCCAGTCACTCAAACTCACAAAGTAGTGTCATCCTTGATTCCTGTCAATTCCTCATGCTCTCTACCTGCTCTGCCTCCATATCCAATCTGTTGCCAATGCCTATTGAATTTACTTCATAGCATCTCTTGAATGTGCACTTTTCTCTCTTCTGCCACTGCCACCACCCAACTCCTGGCTCATTGCAATAACCAGTGGGTTGATCTTTCTGCCACAAATCTCTGCCCACTCCAGTCCATTTTCAATTTAGTTTTCTAAGTCTAAACAGCTGGCTGGATCACATCACATCCCTTCTCAATAAACCCCATTGGTTCCTTATTACCTCCAAGATCAAATATAAAATTCTTTGTTGTTCAAAGTCCTTTATAAACTAGCTCCTCCTCCCATGCCTCTTTAGTCTTCTTATACCTTACTATATGTTCTTGTAACATTGGTCTTCTTGCTATTACTTGAACAAGATACTCCATCTGCTCATTCAGCATTTTCCCTGGGTGTCCTCAATGTCTGGAATGCTCTCCTTCATCTCCACCTCCTGGCTTTTCTGGCTTCTTTGAAGTCTGAGATAAAATCCTACCTTCTACAGGAAACCTTTTACTAATCCTCTGATTCTAGTGTCCATTCTCAATTGCTTCCAATCTATTCTGTATCTATCTTGTTTGTACATTGTTATTTACATATTGTTTCCATATTAGATTATGAGCTTCTTGAGAGCAAGCCTGGTACAGAGTAGGTGTTTAATAAATGTTTATTGACTTACTGACTTTATCATGCTGTCTTAGATAATAATTGACGCAGTTCTAAGAACTATAATTTTCAATTGGATTATTAAATATATCCACTTAGTTGAATAAATAATAATCCTATGTCAAGAAAAGATCTGCTTCTTCTCAAAGATGTCCACACCTTTTAGCACTAAAATAACAATGATTTGCTTCATTTCTTCACTGTTCCCAATGACATGAGGTAATGGCATATCTACCATGAAATAATGTCTCTTATTACATGGATAACTACACATTAACTCCATTGGAAAAAATAGTAATTATATAGTAAGTTATGTTAATGTACCTGTGTTATCTTCTAATAACTGTATCATTAACTCAAGTGACCTCTGCAAGTGGGTTTCTCCATTGCTTTTCCCTTACTTCTATTGCCTTGGTTATATTCTAGAGACTGTTCAAAATATAATCAATTGATCTGTGGATAAGAAACAGAAAAAGTAATTATCTTAAGAATCATCAAAATAAAAATATATGCTGTTGTTTTATTTCTTGATTCAAGAAGATAACTCACATTTATATTACCCAAAGTATTTTCTTTATAAAACTCATGAGACTGGTAATAATAATGGTGGTAATAATCATAATGGCAATAATAACTATCTTTTCTATATGTAAAATATTTTACATATATTACATCATTCGATTCTCATAATAATACCATGAAGAAGGCAATACAGGTATTGCTTTTAATCCTCATATAACAGATAATAACATATAATAATTTAATTAATAATAGCTTCCTCAGAAACTTACTTGTTGTGTGATACCAGGCAAGTCATTTAACCTCTTTCAATATCAGTTTCCTCATTTGTAAAATGGGTTTACTAATAGCACCAACTTCATAAGTTTATAGTAAAGCTGAAATGAGATAACATGAGTTAAGCTCTTTGAAAATCTTGTTATATTTCAGTAGTTTCAGTCTTGTCTGACTCTTAGTGATCCCACTCGAGGTTTTCTTGGCAAATATACTAGAGAAGTTTGACATTTCCTTCTCCAGCTCATTTTGCAGATGAAGAAACTGAGACAAACAGGGTTAAGTGACTTGCTCAGGATCATGCAACTACTGAAAATCCAAGACCGCATTTGAACTTGGGTCTTCCTGACTTCAGGCCCATTGCTCTATCCACTTTGACAATATTGTTATCCCCCCAAACCTGCCCCCTTCCAAACTTCTCTGTTTCTGGCAAAGGCACGACCATTGTTCTATGCCCTCAGAGTTTTAATAATCCTTGATTCCTCACTTTTCTTTCACCCCATATATCCAATCTGCTGCTAAATGTTGTCATTTTTACACCACATTATGTCTCACATATGACATCTTTTTACTCACATTGCCATCACTTTATTTCAGGCCTTTGCTGTTTCTTGTCTAGATTTATGTAAAACCCTTCTATTAGGTGTTTTCCAACCAGATCATCAACACAGCAACCACAGTAATTTTCCTTAAATGTGGAGAGAACCATATTACTTTTCTATTCAATAAGCTCTGTGTGGATCCCTGGTACCTTTAGGATAAAATATAAAGATGTTTTTTAGCCCTTAAAGCCCTTTACAACCTGGTCCTAACTTCTCTTTCCAGCCTCATTATTGAATGCTCTCCTTATTGTATTCTCTGATCCAGGCAAATGGGCTTCTATCTTTTTCTCAGACATGATATTTCATTTTCTTCATCCCTGACGTTGTACTGATCTTTCCCCGTGCCTAGAATGCACTCTTTTCACTTCTGCCTCAGAGATGCAGTTTAAGTATTACCTTTTCCATGCAATAATTCCTGATCTCCTTTACCAGTGCTTATCTAATTATATGGACTGAATATATTCTCTTGTATACATTCTCTTTTGATTTATTCTGTGTGCTTATATGTAAGTAACCCTATTTTTCCTTAAGGCTGGGGCAACTTTCCTGAGGGATAGCTCCTTGTTGATGTGTTCTCGGGAAACATGACTTCTGATTGGCTAAGAGGATTCTGAACCTTTATAGAGTTGAGCACAGAGAATGGTGGTACAGAGGGACATGTATAAGTTTTTGAATGATGTTGAATAGTGGATAAGATCTCCTTGGAGTTGTAGATATGTGAGAAAACTGGTCCCTACCATGCTTCTTGACTTACAGTACCCAGAAACTGGTAGAAATGGACTTCTTCCTACTGAGATTATTCTATCCTTGATTGAGCTGAGATTCTTTTCTCCTTCTCAGTTAAAAAGCTCATTTACTCTTCTATATTACTTTATCTCCTCTTATTTGTATGACTCCCTTCTTTGCTGTTGGATACTTTGCTTACTTGGATAATAGTTATTGGGGACACTTCTATTAATAATTAGTGTTTAGTGTGAGAGTTAAAACATCAAGATTAAACTGTTATCATCCTCTTGAGAACAGAGAACCCCTTATCATGGCCCTAGACCCATATTGGTGAACCTATGGCACATAAGCTCCACTACACCAGAGAACATTCCTCACTTTCCCTGACCCTCTGCCCGGCATCCCAATGAGAGCACTTCCTCCCCTGTCTGGTGCTCACATGAAGTGTGAGGTTACAGTTTGGACACTCAATTTCTTAAAGGTTCACCATCACTGTCCTATATATAGGTGTTTGGTGTATAATGCACTGATATGATTCTAGACCAATTCTCTTTTTGGAGATAGGAGAATGAAAGAGCAAGTGCCCTACTATGTCCCTCATCCTACTTCCCAAAAAGATTTAAAGTCTCTCTTGGTGTCAGGATGAGTAAGAACCTAGATCAAATATCTACTGGTGCCACATAAGGACATATCTATATATTAGATGGCCAACAAATTTATATTATACATACACATGTGCATTTTATCTTTCTCAATAGAAGGTATACCTTGAGTGTAGGTAGAGTTTCATATATTTCATTTGTATTCCTAGTGCCTGAAGGGGTACTTGTTGATGGACTGATTTCTACTTTATGGATAAGCAAAAGTAAATCTCAGAGAAGTTGATGCTTCCCCATACTCACACAAATGGAATCAGAATTTGATCTCAGGTGTCCTGGTGCTAATTTGCCACCTTCTACCCTACTCTACCCCTAGAAATCCATATAAAACATCTTAAATATTATGTTGTTTCCTTCTAGGTGTATCTTGACTTTATGGTTAGGTTGCCTATAGGGATAAATGATACTTCATCTACAAACAAGGTCAAATTAAAAAATACAGCAGAAATATAATGAAACACGTGCCATGTTCCTCATTATCTCTTCATGTGTTCTGCCCTATGAGGTTCTGGTGGGCTCATTCTTTCTCCAAGATCCAATCTAGCATTCTCTCTCTCTCTCTCTCACACACACACACACACACACACACACACACACACACACACACACATGTACGCACGCATGCATGCACATAACCCTTCCAGCTGCAGAAAAGCTCGAGCCCAGCCAATGAAAACCCAATCAGCATTTTCATAGTTAATGACAAGGAGGCAGACAGAAAATAACAGCAGGAAGCTGAAGCCAATGCTTTTATTGGACTAACTAATGATATAAATAAAATGGTCCCTGACTGAGCTTTGGAGAATCACTGTCTCTTTATCAGGCCATAGAAAACAGATCCAGGAGGGCAATAAATATAGCATATAACAGAGTGGAATTAAATGATTAGGCCTGAATTAACACCCTGTTTCTCAACCTCACTTAGTGTTCCATGGCCCCAATGAAACTCTGCAATTCTCAAACGCTCAAGGCCCATTTAATTTTTATTTCAAGCTAGTTCAGGAGAAGGGATTACCTATAGCTTTCCCCTAGTCCATTGTATAACTCTAGAAGTAACAATATCATTTCTGTTTAGATAGTGGTTAAGAAAATGAGCAGCACTAAAAGAATCATGAGTCCTGAGCATAATTCAATTGAATTCAAAACACATAAAGGGCCTACTATGTGCAATGCACTCTTCTAGACCAGAAAAGATATAGCAAAGTTTGAAATAACACAAGCCTCATTTTAAAGGATCTCACCATCTAGCAGAGAGGATAAATGCGGACATCCGCAAATCATTATGAAACAAGAGAGGGAGACAATGACAAGGCTATGTCTAGGCAAAGTTCTAGAAGAAGTTTGAGGAGACAGAGATGACTTTCCCTAGGAGAGGATGAGGGAAGTGAAAAGATTCATAAAGTAATTCCCAGGTTGAATTTCAAAGGAAAGAAAGTCTTCAAAAGATGTTGATGGTTGATAGTGGGTGAGTCTATTGCATGTAAGGGAGGTGCTATTCAAAAGGACTAAGATGGAAAAAAGAATAATAAAACTGGTAGAGAGTAATCCAATTTGGTTAAAACATAGAGTATAAGAAAGATACTAGTTTAGATAGAGTACACTGGAAAAATGGGTTAGAGATATTTTGGATTTTTTGGAGCTTTTGAAACACAAGTTAAGAAACTTTTCCTTATTTTATAAGCAATGGGAAGACAATGAATATTTTTAAGCAGAAATTGGATTAAATCAGATTGTACCTTCAAAGGATTACTCAGACAACAATATGGGTGATAAATAGGAAAAAAGATATATTGTCAGCAAAAGACCAGTAAGGAAGGTATTGTAATAGTAACTGCAAGGAGAGATGAAGCCCTGAAATAAGATGGCTGCAGAGGAAATGGAAGGAATGGCTAGGTGAGAAAAATGGCGAAATTTTAGTTGTAATCATCCCCATGATGAAACAGAGTAGAGATGGAGGTCATGAGAGTATAGCTGGCACTAGTACAACTAGTACAGTTGGTACAAAGAAGTATTTGTTGATTAATTGATTATTTAAATAAAACCAGATAAACTTGGAAGACATAGTTAACACTCTGCTGACCCTATCAGATTGCTGAGGAGAAAGGGAAGAGAATGACTGTATATGACAGACAAAGTTTGGGAGACGGTACAAGCAAATGGTATGAAGTTCCGATGAGGAGAGGGGCATTGAATCATGGTGGTAGAGGAAAGAACTAAAGTAATGTGACTATCTCCTAACATTATGCATCTCTAACTCTTATACTAGCCCAATGTGGGCACCTCACTGTTTCTCTTTTAAGTCATTGTAATAGCAAAGCATCAAGTTATTTCATTTTATTGAGGGGAGTGAAATAGCTTTTAAATCTTTTCAATTATCAAACATTTTCCCTTCCCATACCCATTCCCTAAAATGGAAAAAATAGAAAAATAAAGCCTTTATAAGAAATCCATATTGTTAAACAAAACCACACTGGCCATGTCCAAAAATTTATGTCATTTTCTGTTTGAGCTAGGGAGCATTTTTCATGCTTTACACTTGTTCCTCCTAAAATTGTGGTTGAATATTGCATTGGTCAGCATTCTTTTCTTTCAAATATTTTTAATTTTTATAATGTTGTTATTATTAAATAAATAGTTCTCCTGATTCTACTGACTTTACCCTGAATAAACTCACACAAATATTCCTAGGTTTCTCTGAAAGTCTCAATTTCTTACAATACAATAGTATTTGATTACATTTATATACCATAATTTGTCCAGCTATATCCCAATTGCTGAGAGGGAATACTTTGCTTAATTTGCCATTTTTTTGGATTACAAAAAGGGCTGCTACAAGTACTTTTGTATTATATGGATTCTTTTCCCCTTTTTTTGCACCCTTTGAGATATAGGCTGGCAGTCATGTCACTGGATCAAAGAATACAGAGTTCAGTAAAACTGGAAGCACAATTCCAGATTGCTTTCCAGAATGGTTGAATAGATTCATCAATGGGTCAGCAGCAGGTTTTTTTAGTCAAACCTGCTAATTGACCTATTTTACCATAAGTGTCAAACTCATAGCCCTGGCAGCAAACCCTGGAAAAACTCCCAAGTGGAGCTAGAAACAAGTTAAAATGCTAATTGGGAAATGTTAAACAAAATACAAATGTAATACAAGATAGATAATATTAATTTGTAGTTTTCTAAATCAATAGGCAGCTAGAAAGAATCCATTTCCTTTTTTTTTTCATTCTCAAACTTTTCTAGCCAGACTTTTATTTATTTTTTATTCAGAAATTGTCTTTTTATTGCTTTTCAGATTTTATTTAGTCAATTTAGCACATGATTCCTCCTAGGTGACAAGAATCATATTCTTTCCACCCTTCCCGTAGCAGAGGGGCAATTCCACTGGGTATGACATGTCCTTGATGAGAACCTCTTTCCATGTTGTTGATGTTTGCACTAGGATGTTCATTTAGAGTCTATATCCCCAACCCTAACCCCCTGGACCCTTGTAATCTAGCAGTTGATTTTCTTGGGTGTTTCTACTCCCACAGTTTTCCTTGTGAATGTGGATAGTGTTCTTTCTCGTAGATCCCTCTGGATGGTTCAGGATCAATGCATTTCCACTAATGGAAAAGTCCATTCCATTCCATTGTACCACAATGTATCCGTCTCTGTGTTCTCCTGGTTCTGCTCCTCTCAGTCTTCATCCATTCCTGGAGGTCTTTCCAGTTCCCGTGGAATTCCTCCAGTTTATTATTCCTTTGAGCACCATAGTATTCCAGCACCAAGAGATACCACAATTTCTTCAGCCATTCCAATGGAAGGGCATCCCCTCCTTTTCCAATTTTTGGCCACTCCAAAGAGTGCAGCTATCAATATTCTTCTTTTTTTAAAATATTTTTATTTGATTATTTCCAAGCATTATTCATTAGAGATAGATAATTTTCTTTTCCTCCCCCCCCCCCCCGTAGCCGACACGTGATTCCACTGGGTTTCACATGTGTTCTTGATTCGAACCCATTTCCATGTTGTTGGTATTTGCACAAGGGTGTTCATTTAGAGTCTCTCCTCAGTCATTTCCCCTCAGCCCCTGTAGTCAAGCAGTTGCTTTTCATCGGTGTTTTTACACCCACAGTTTATCCTCTGCTTGTGGATAGTGTTTTTTAGATCCCTGCAAGTTGTTCTTGGTCATTGCATTTACCCTAATGGAGAAGTCCATTACCTTCTATTGTACCACAGTGTATTAGTCTCTGTGTACAATGTTTTCCTGGTTCTGCTCTCACTCTGCATCACTTCCTGGAGGTTGTTCCAGTCTCCATGGAATTCCTCTACTTTATTATTCCTTTTAGCACAATAGTATTCCATCACCAACATATACCACAATTTGTTCAGCCATTCCCCAATTGAAGGGCATCCCCTCATTTTCCAATTTTTGGCCACCACAAAGAGTGCAGCTATGAATATTCTTGTACAAGTCTTTTTCCTTATTATCTCTTTGGGGTACAAACCCAGCAGTGATATGGCTGGATCAAAGGGCAGACAGTCTTCTATCGCCCTTTGGGCATAGTTCCAAATTGCCCTCCAGAATGGTTGGATCAATTCACAACTCCACCAGCAATGAATTAGTGTCCCTACTTTGCCGCATGCCCTCCAGCATTCATTACTTTCAATAGCTGTCATGTTAGCCAATCTGCTAGGTGTGAGGTGATACCTCAGAGCTGTTTTGAGGTGATACCTCAGAGTTGTTTGCATCTCTCTGATTATAAGAGATGTAGAGCACTTTTTCATGTGCTTATTAATAGTTTTGATTTCTTTGGCTGAAAACTGCCTGTTCATGTCCCTTGCCCATTTATCAATTGGAGAATGGCTTGATTTTTTGTACAATTGATTTAGCTCTTTGTAAATTTGAGTAATTAAACCTTTGTCAGAGGTTTTTATGAAGATTGTTTCCCAATTTGTTGCTTCCCTTCTGATTTTAGTTATATTGGTTTTGTTTGTACAAAAGCTTTTTAATTTGATGTAGTCGAAATTATTTATTTTACATTTTGTGACTCTTTCTATGTCTTGCTTGGTTTTGAAGTCTTTCCCTTCCCAAAGGTCTGACATGTATACTATTCTGTGTTTGCCTAATTTACTTATAATTTCCTTCTTTATGTTCAAGTCATTCACGCATTTTGAATTTATCTTGGTGTAGGGTGTGAGGTATTGATCCAAACCTAATCTTCCCCATACTGTCTTCCAATTTTCCCAGCAGTTTTTATCGAATAGTGGATTTTTTGAACCAAAAGCTGGGATCTTTGGGTTTATTATATATTGTCTTGCTGAGGTCACTTGCCCCAAGTCTATTCCACTAATCCTCCTTTCCGTCTCTTAGCCAGTACCAAATTGTTTTGATGACTGCTGATTTGGAATATAGTTTGAGATCTGGGACTGCAAGGCCCCCTTCCTTTGTATTTTTTTTTCATTATTTCCCTGGATATCCTTGACACTTTGTTATTCCAAATGAACTTTGTTATGCTTTTTCCAAATCAGTAAAGAAATTTTTTGGAAGTTCCATGGGTACGGCACTAAATAGATAGATAAGTTTGGGTAGGATGGTCATTTTTACTATATTGGCTCGTCCTACCCATGAGCAGTTAATGTTTTTTCCAATTGCTCAAGTCTAGTTTTAGTTGTGTGGAGAGTGTTTTGTAGTTGTGTTCATATAGTTCCTGTGTTTGTCTCGGGAGGTAGATTCCTAGGTATTTTATTTTGTCTAAGGTGATTTTGAATGGGATTTCTCTTTCTAGTTTTTGCTGCTGAGCTGTGTTGGAGATGTATAGAAATGCTGATGACTTATGTGGGTTTATTTTGTATCCTGCAACTTTGCTAAAGTTGTTGATTATTTCAATTAGCTTTTTGGTTGAATCTCTAGGATTCTTTAAGTAGACCACCATGTCATCTGCAAAGAGCGATAACTTGGTCTCTTCCTTGCCTATTTTGATGCCTTCAATTTCTTTTTCTTCTCTAATTGCTACTGCTAGTGTTTCTAGTACAATGTCAAATAATAGAGGTAATAATGGGCATCCTTGTTTCACTCCTGATTTTATTGGGAATGCATCTAGTTTATCTCCATTGCAGATGATATTAGCTGATGGTTTTAGATATATATAGTTTATTATTTTTAGGAACAGCCCTTCTATTCCTATGCTTTCCAGTGTTTTTAATAGGAATGGGTGTTGTATTTTATCAAAGGCTTTTTCTGTGTCTATTGAAATAATCATGTGATTTTTGTTGGTTTGCTTGTTGATATGGTCAATTATGTGGATGGTTTTCCTCATATTGAACCAGCCCTGCATCCCTGGTATAAATCTTACTTGATCATGGTGAATGACCCTTCTGATCACTTCCTGGAGTCTTTTTGCTAGTATCCTATTTAAGATTTTTGCATCTATATTCATTAGGGAGATTGGTCTATAATTTTCTTTCTCTATTTTTGACCTGCCTGGTTTTGGAATCAGTACCATGTTTGTGTCATAAAAGGAATTTGGTAGAACTCCCTCTTTGCTTATTATGTCAAATAGTTTGTATAGTATTGGAGTTAGTTGTTCTTTGAATGTTTGATAGAATTCACTTGTGAATTCATCAGGCCCTGGGGATTGTTTTTCTTAGGGAGTTCTTTGATGGCTTGTTGGATTTCATTTTCTGATATGGGATTATTTAAGAATTCTATATCTTTTTCTGTTAGTCTAGGCAGTTTATATTTTTGTATATATTTGTCCATATCACCTAGATTGGTATATTTATTGCCATATAATTGGGCAAAGTAATTTTTAATGATTGCCTTAATTTCCTCTTCATTGGAGATGATGTCCCTCTTTTAATCTTTGTTCCTGTTAATTTGCTTTTCTTCTTTCCTTTTTTAATTAGCTTGACCAGTACTTTGTCTATTTTCTTTGTTTTTTTTCAAAGTACCAGTTTCTAGTCTTATTTATTAGTTTAATAGTTCTATCACTTTCAATTTTATTAATTTCTCCCTTAATTTTTAGGATCTCTAGTTTGGTATTCTTCTGGGGGTCTTTAATTTGTTTGCCTTCAAGTTTTTTTATTTGCATTTCCAATTCATTGATCTCTGCCTTCCCTAGTTTGCTAATATATGCACTCAGGGATAAGAATTTTCCTCTGATTACTGCTTTGGCTGCATCCCATTAGGTTTGAAAGGATGTCTCAACATTGTCATTTTCCTTGATGAAATTATTAATTGTTTCTATGATTTGTTCTCTAACTAACCGATTTTGGAGTATCATATTATTTAATTTCCAATTAATTTTTGATTTGGTTCTCCATGTACCCTTACTGACCATTATTTTTATTGCCTTATGATCTGCTTTTCTGCACTTGTATGCCATGTTTCTGTGACCTAGTGTATGGTCAATCTTTGTGAATGTGCCATGTGGTGCTGAGAGGAAGGTGTATTCTTTTTTGTCCCTATTTATTTTTCTCCATATGTCTATTAACTCTAATTTTTCTAAGATTTCATTCACTTCTTTTACCTCTTTCTTATTTATTTTTTGATTTGATTTATCTAAATCTGATAGTGGTTGGTTCAAATCTCCCACTAATATGGTTTACTGTCTATTTCCTCCTTCAGTTCTCCTAGTTTCTCCATTAGAAATTTGGTTGCTATACTATTTGGTGCATACATGTTGATTAGTGATATTTCCTTATTATCTATAGTCCCTTTTAACAAAATATATTTACCTTCCCTATCCCTTTTAATCAGGCGTATTTTTGCTTTGGCTTTGTCAGATATCATGATTGCAACTCCTGCCATCTTTCTATCAGTTGAGGCCCAGAAGGTCTTACTCCATCCTTTAATTCTGACCTTGTGAGTGTCTACCCACCTCATGTGTGTTTCTTGAAGACAATATATGGTAGGGTTTTGGATTCTAATCTATTCTGCTATTCGTCTATGTTTTATGGGTGAGTTCATCCCATTCATGTTCAAAGTTATGATTGTCACTTGTGGACTCCCTGGCATTTTGATATCCTCCCCTAAATCTGGCCTTTCTTCTTTAGCTATAACCTTTTAAGCCAGTGATTTACTTTAAATCAGTCCCCCTAGTCCCCTCCCTTGATATGTTTCCCTTTCTAGCCCCTCCCTTTTTGTTCCCCTCCTCCCCGCCTCCTTCCCTCCCTTTTTGTGTTCCTTCCCCTCCTACCCCCTTGGTTTTCCTTCTCCCTTACCCCATTGGATAAGATGAAATTCAAGATCCCAATGGATCTGGATGCTCTTCCCTCTCAGAGTTGATTTCACTGAGAGTAAGGCTTAAGTAAAAACTCTCTTCCTCTCCTTGTTATAGGAGAATTCTTCCCCTTCCCTTCCCATGTGTATCTTTGTGTGAGAAAGATCATTCTATTTAGTTTTTTCCCCTATTTCTTGGAGTATATCTTAGTACCATCAATGACCCCCCCTCCCTTTTTCTTTCTATTCCCCCTTTCTCCATATCTTCTTGATGCCCCAAACTTTCCCTATGTGTGATTCTTCTTACTACTCTAATGATGCATACAATTTTGAGGGTTATACATTACATTTTCCCCACATATTACTATATATATAAATTGATATAAATGTAGTCCTTATAGAAGAGAGTTTGAATAAAAGAAAATGATAACATTTTTTCTCCTTTTCCCTTTCCTTCACATTTACCTTTTCATGTTTCTCTTGCTCTTTGTGTTTGGATATCAAACTTTCTACAGAGCTCTGGTCTTTTCTTTACAAACATTTGGAAATCTTGTATTTTGTTGAATGCCCATACTTTCCCCTGGAAGTATATGGTCAGTTTTGATGGATAGCTGATTCTTAGTTGAAGACCCAGCTCTCTTGCTTTTCTGAATATCATGTTCCATGCCTTATGGTCGTTCAGAGTGGAAATTGCTAGATCCTATGTGACCTTGATTGGTGTTCCTTTATATTTAAATTGTCTTTTTCTGGCTTCTTGTAAGATTTTTCCTTTTGCTTGGAAGCTTTGGAATTTGGTAATTATATTCCTGGGAGTTGTCTTTTGGGGATTTAGTGTAGAGGGTGTTTTGTGAACTCTTTCAATGCATATTTTGTCCCCTTTTTCTAGAATCTCTGGGCAGTTTTCTCTGATGATATCATGTATTATGATATCAAGGTTACTGTTTATTTCAGGCTTTTCTGGTAGACCAATGATTCTCAGATTGTCTCTCCTTCCTCTATTTTCCAGGTCTGTCACCTTGTCAGTGAGATATTTTATGTTGTCTTCTAATTCTTTAGTCTTTTGACTTTGCTTTATTAATTCTTGCTCGTTTGCAAGATCATTGTCTTCCAGTTGCCTGATTCTGACCTTTAAAGACTGGTTTTCCTTTTCAGTTTGTTCTGACCTCTTTTTGAGGCTTCGAGCTGTTTCTGCATTTACATATTTTGGTCTCTCATTCTGCTGAGTTCCTTTTGCATTGTTTCCTATTTTTCCTACCAGAAGGCTTCCATCTTTTTGATGATTTCTGATTTAAATTCTTCAAAAGTTTGTGGAGAATTTCCATTTTCTTTGGAAGATTTTGGAGCATTTGTTTGTGTTTCCTCTTCTATCTCCTCTGTATTTTGTATTTTTGCTCCATAAAATGTGTCCAAAGTCACCCCCTTCTTTTTGCTTTTCTTGGTGTTTGGAGGCTTTTGCACTTCTGTACTGTTTTCCATCTCTATCTGAGTCAGGAGGACTGGCTCTTAGTGTATCTGTCTGATGGTCTGAGGCTTTAGCCCCAAGCGAATTGTCCATTCTCCGCAGCTGCGCTGTCTTCCCGGGAAAGCCCAGGGTCTTCCCTCCCCTGCCTGCTGGCGTTTCAGGTGTTACTGCTCTCAGTTCTCTCCAGTTGCTTCTCCGCTGCCTTACTTCTATACTCTGAGCGTGGCACAACATTGTCCGCAGGGTACCTCAGTGCCTTTGCCAGCCCTGAGGTTTCTATCCTTTCAGAAGACCCTGCACTCTAAGGGGGGAGGGGTCCTGGCCTCCCTGAGCTCTGAGGGCTCCTGATTGGATTAGGTTCAGCTGGGTTGAACTGGATATGCCCCGAAGTAAAAACCTCTGGTGAGACTCAGATGGAGCCCCCCCCACCCCCGTCTCTCTCTGTTTCCCTGCTGTCTGTGTTGGAAGCCCCAGAGACTGGCTCAGGTTGATTTCAAGGTGCACCCTTCAGAACAGCAGGACCTAAGGCCCTTTTGCCTGCCCTTAGGTTCCAGCTGCTGCTGCGGGCTCAGCACTCTGGGTTGGGGGGGAGGAGTCCTGGGCCCTTCCTTCTCCCTTCCCCTTAGACCCGAGTGATCTAGGATTCCGGCTTTTGGGGGGCATACCTTTTGATCCAAGTCCAGGAGGAGTGTTCCCCGTCTCTGTCCTGTTGTTCAATTTTAATTTCGGTCCCCTAGGAGCATTCAGTTTTTGATCGATAAGGAAGGTTTTCAGAGGTCTGAACTTTTGCTGCCTCTAAGCCGCCATCTTGACCAGAAGTCCCCCTATATTTCTAGCATAATTTACAAATAGTTTAAATATGTATCATCTGCAAAAAGAGATGACATCCTAAATTCAAAGAGGGCTTATACTAACCTCTACAGTGATAATTTGATAACAAAAATAGGTGAACCTTCCTCACATCCCATCTATGGGAGTTTATTACTATAAATCATAATTGCAAGGGGAAAACAAGATGGACTTCCATATTTTAGGGAATTTATATGTGTTACTATAGATAGCCATTAAGATTTTCAATTACACTAAGACCCTGACCTGTATCAGAAGGAGTTTCCCATTTTAATACAATCATAGGCCCAGTCTTTGTCTTTCTTCCTGTTGTTATTATTGTTGAATAGTTTCAATTGTGTTCAATTTTTCATGTACCCATTTTGAGGTTTTCTTGGCAAATATACTAGAGAGGCTTGCCATTTCCTTCTCTAGCTCATTTGACAGATGAAGACCTGAGGTGAACTGGGTTAAGTGACTTGTCCAGGGTCACCAGCTAGTAAATTGCTAAGGCCAGATTTGAACTATTGAAGATGAGACTTCCCAATTCCAAGCCCAGTGTTCCATTCACTGTGCCACCTAGCTGCTATCTTTATTACTATTATTTCTAATAATGTGGTATATATAGTTTTCTACAACATAAAATTAATAGCATTTCATTTATATGTTTGACAATTTAAGAAAAATTCATTGGTTGACCCTCATAAAATACTAGGACATTCATATTTTGTGTGACCCTATAGTTTTGAACCTTAGGAAAGTATCATGAGGCTCAGTGTACAGGTCTGACATATAGAGACTGAAAAAAATGATTATATATATGATCCAATGAAATTACAGATCCCATAGAAATTTCCCACTTTGTGGGCATATCTGTTTGCATTAATATAATATACTAATCAATGTCCATGTAGCTCTTTGTAAAGAGTAAAATGAAGTAAAATTTAAAGCATTACACTAAGATTAAGAGTTAGGAGAAATGTCCTCTCACAGATGTCAATTCAAATTTCCCTTCGTTTATTTATCTTGGTACATATATTATCACCCAAATAGAATAATTAAATAATAGTACAAATATCAATAGTACAGATATCAATCTCCTTTCTTGATGAATTTGTCTATTGACCCCTAGTCCTTTATCATTTCATTGATCACAGCTAGCCAAACCTCACTGTTGGATCACTCTCACCATTCACTACTTTTGTTGCTACACAAATGCTGTTGAATGAAAATGAAGAGAATCGTGCAACCATTTTGACTGGGTCCACTACAAAGTTATGTTATACAACTCCTCCACTGGGCCTTCATCACTTCTAGATAATTCTACTACCCCTCTCTTGTCAATTCACTGTCCCATTCTCCACAGTGGCTGTTGTCCTTTCTTCCACCCTTTAACCTTTTCATCCTTTCTCAAATCCCCCACTCTTCCTCTTCCCACACTTTCAGCTGAGAATCTTGCTTCATATTTTATTGGAAAAATTGAGGTTATTAATCAAGAACCCCCATATCACTCAAATGCTTTCATTAACTATTTCCTCCTTTACCCCTCTTTCACATGAAATTGGCCCATTCCTTGCCAAGATAAATGCCTCAGACCCACACCTGTGAAATTCAAGGACTAAAAACTCCACCTTGGATATTAGTTGCCTTCTGAGGTATGCAGATTCTGAAGGTGAGTGTAAGTTGGAGGGGGGAGAGGAGAGAAAGTGCTACAGATTTAACACTACTTGAAGTCTTAAATACTGATGCATGGATATTGCCAGAAAAGCTAAAGGCATCTTCAGATGTGTCAGGTTGGTTCTAGACTTCAGACCACAGGACACACAGAGAGAAACCTTCCACTTTCCAAAGCACATAAATTTGGGGTTGATAAATTATACATGAGACTATTGCAAAACAAGATGTCATGTAGTTCCAAAGTGGTCCATTCCACTCTAGGATAGCTTTTAATTATTAGGCAGTTTTTTATGTCTAACCTATTTGGGTTCTATTTTGTCAACAAACAGAATGAACCTATTTATTCTTCATTAGACTCAACTAGGTAGTATGGTGTGGAGTTGAGAAGAGTTGAGTTAAATCCAATCTAAGATACTGAATGGTTGTGTGACCCTGGCAAAGTTATTTAACTTCTTTTTTCCTCATTTCCTTCAACTGTTAAATGGGGACAATAATAGTACTTACCTCTCAAGATTTTTATAAAGATCAAAGGAGATATCCGTATAATGCTCAGGACAGTGCTTGACACAGAGCAGATACTATCTAAACGTCTATTCTGTTCCCATTCCCTTCAAGTATTTGAACATAGCTATCATGTTCTCCCATTCCCACAGAGTCTTCTCTTCTCAAGGTTAAACATTCTAGGTTTCTTCAAATGATTTTCATAGGCTATGAACTCAGAGCCTTCCTTGCACCCACTTGAATAGCTTCTTCTGGGTTGTATCAATGTCTCTCCTAAACTGTGGCACTCAGAAATGAACGTAGTACTGCAGGTATGGTCTAATCAGCACAGGGTAAAGAGAAACGATTACCTCCTTATTCCTGGAAGCTCCATCTTTTCTAGCATTGCCACAAATTACATTTTTTGGGTTGTGGTACACACTATTTGTTCATATTAAGCTTGCAGTTCACTAAAACTACAATATTTTTCAAACAAGTTGCCCATGAATCATGTTTCTCCTATCCTATACTCGTCATGTTAATTTCTTAAACTCAAGTGGATGACTATGTTTGTTGCTACTGAATTCCATCTTATTTATTCGCTCCAATAATCTAGGCTTTCAGGATACTTTTAGATCTTGATTCTATCACTCAAAACGTTAACTAGACCTTCTACCCTATATAACCTCTCATAAGGACCTGAATATTCTGAACTGATGACCTGGATGAATACAATAATACTCCTAATGGGTCTTTTAGTCTCACCTCTCCAATCCATTCTTTACAGGGCTGCCAAAGTGGTTTTGCTGTAGTAGAGGTCTTAGCAATATTAGGCTTCTCTTCAACGAGTTGTATTGGCTCTCCATAGCCTCTGGGATCAAATATAGGGTTCTCTATATATCTCTTAAAATATTTCACAACACTATTCTGACTTTCCAAAATTATTCTAAATGACTCATTTTCCACATTGTTCAGTTCAGATTTTGGTATTCCTTACACATGATCCGTCCTCTCCTATTTTTGTGCTTTGCTCTTACCTACCGCCATTACCCCTCTCCCCATATCTTAGAATTCCTTATTTCCCTTTAAAACTATGGCTAATGACAACCCCTCAATAAACTTTTCCCCATCCTCACCTCCCCCACCTCTTCCTGCTCAGTAGTTAGGGCCTTCTCCCACAAAATTTTAGGTCCTCTTTATTTTGTTTGTAGTTATTTTAACATACATTATCTTCCCCCCCCCAAAAAAGAAAGGGCAGAAATGGCTTTGTTTTTATTTTCATATCCCTAGTGCCTAGAATAATGCCTAGAACATAGTGGGAGCTTAATAAATGCTTGCTGACTGGTCAATTGAAATGCCCTTTCCCTATCACCTTCTGGTGATAAACTGACACTATCTTTAATCCAAAATAATGCTCAATAACATGGGCAATATCAAATAATCTTATTATAAAGTCACTCCTAAATGGCCAGACACTGAAGACAACATTGCTTGGCTCTAGTAGGAGCTTTGGACAGCTAAGTGGCACAGTAGATAGAGTATCAGACTCATCTTCTTGAGTTCAAATCTGGCCACAGATACTTACTAGCTATGTGACTTGGGGCAAGTCACTTAACCCTGCCTCAGTTTCCTTATATGTAAAATGAATTGGAGAAGGAATGACAAACTACTTCAGTATCTTTGCCAAAATAACCCCAAATGGGATCATGAAAAGTCAGACATGACTGAAACGACTGAACAGTAGACCTATATTGTTACTATTATCACTACTAACAATAATTACAAAAATAACAATCATAATAAATGAAATGACATTGTGAAGAAATCATGTCAGTCTTGAAGAGTGTCAAGTCTTGTCTGTTAACTCATGGTTGTGAATTCAATGGGAAGTAAAAATGTCTAATTTCATGTTTTGTGCAATAACTTGAGCATTACTAGTGCCCAATAAATTATAATCAGAAAATGCTTTCAACACTCAATAAATGTAACATGGTATTAATTACATCCATTTATTTTTCTAAGTATTGAATGTCTGAAGTATTTCATGTTTGGGGAAAATGTCAGTTTTCTAAAAAAATATTTCAGTGAGTTTTTATTTTTTGAATTAAGCAAACATTTATTTTTTTTAAACCCTCGCCTTCAGTCTTGGAATCAGTCCTGTGTACTGGCTCCAAGGCAGCAGAGCGGTAAGGGCTAGGCAGTGGGGATCAAGTGACTTGCCCAGGGCCACACAGCTAAGAAGTGTCTGAGGCCAGATTTGAACCCAGGACCTCCAGTCTCTAGGCCTGGTTCTTAATTTACTAAGCTACCCAGCTGCCCCCTAAGCAAACATTTATTAAGAGCCAATTATATTCTGATCATTGTGCTGTATGTTACAAATACAGAGAAAAATATGAAGCAATCTTTGCCCTCAAGGAGTTTATGTTCTATAACTTACATTATTTAAAAATATTTTCTATGATTTCTTCTGTTTTTACATAATTTCCGTTTCCCAGTCAAATCAACCAATCGATAAACATTTAAGTGCCTTTTATGTGTCAGACATTGTGCTAAGCACTGGGGATACAAGGATACAAAAAGAGACAAAAGATAGTCCTTGCTCAAAATCTAATGGAGGAGATATCAAGTAAATATATATATACACACACATATATATTATATATAATATTATATTATATTCAGGAAATTTAGGAAATAAATAATAAAAGGGAGGTCCTAGAATTAAGAAGGATTAGGAAAGGCTTCTTATAGAAGTTAGGATTTTAAATGGAACTTGAAGGAAGGTTGGGAAGGCAGAGATGAAGAATGAGAACATTCTAGGCATGAGGAACAACCAGAGGAAATGTCTGGTGCCAAGAGATGTGGTATCTTATTGGAGAAACAGTAAGGAAGTCAATGTTATTTTATCCATTAGTCCAAAGTCTGCAGTAAGATGTAAGAAGACTGGAAAGAGAGGGGATGCTGAGTTATGAAAGGATTTGAACCCTAGATAGAGAATTTTATATTTAATTCTAGAGGCAAGAAGAAACCACTGAAGTTTACTGAGTAGTGGAGTGAGGTGGTTGGACTTAAACTTTTAGGAAAATCACATTAGGTGTTGACTGGAGGATGGATGGGATTGAAGAGAGACCTGAGGCATGCAGACCCACAAGCAGTATATTGCAATAATCCAGGCTGGAGGGGATAATGGCCTGCACTAAAGTGGTGGCAGTGTCATAGGAGAGAAGAGGGCAGGTGTGAAAGATGTTGCAAAAGTAAAATAGGCAGGCTTTGGAAATAGACTGGATATGGAAAATGACAATGAGAAGATGAAGATGATACTTGGGTTGCAAGTCTGAGACTGGGAGGATGTTATTGGCCTGGAAAGTAATAGAGAAAATGGGGGCAGGGAGGGATTTAGTGAGAAAGATAATGAGAGAATAATCCCTTATTACAAAGAATAAAAAAGAGAGTAAAAAGCACTTTAGTAACCAATTTATTCACCATGTCTGACAGTATTATCAATATTTAAACTGACCAGAGTTTAAAGTCCTTTGCTTGTCCGTAGTACCCTTTATTTCACTTTGAAAAAGCCTTGTAGCTCTGGCTTTATCTCAAAGGCCATAAATTTAACTCTCTGGTGTTTGATAAATCGACATATTCATAGAGCTGGTCATTGGAAGTGGTCAAGTTTAAGTTTAGGAAGTCAAAGGGCAGCACCATCTTCATTACCCATAAACCTCCACCTGACTTCCTCAGTGCCTATCCCTTTGTTGAAATTCTTCCTTATGCCCTTTACAAATTATTTCCCCTTTTGGTCTTGATGTTTTTCACATTTAGAAAGTAGGTACAGAAGGAAAATAGGTTTGGAAATTGTTTCACCAGGTCTGTTTGCTCCTGTAATTTCTGATTATCCAGCTGGAATTCAATCAGTCTTTTTTTGAGTGATCCTGAAAACCCTTGCTATAGATATATAAGGAAGTGGCATTCAATTCAAATGCTACTACATTATCCTTTCCAAAATGAAAGATTTTCACTGATCATTTAAAAACAGTTTTATAACCTGTTTAGTAATAAATATTTTAAATTGGTGCATATTTATATTTTATTTTAAAACCTTTTACTGTCTTCTTCATTATAATCACCTGAAACTAGTGCCAAACTCTACCCAGCTTTTTTTTTAAGATTTTTTTTATATAATTTTAAAATATACTCACTAGGGGAAGGCTCATAAAATTCAGCTTCAGCCACAATCTGGACTCCAGTCTGCCAAGCTCTACATAAATAAATCATCAAGTCATTTTGGCATCCTATGGGCCAGAAGGAATATCTTCCACAGTAGATTTAAAGAGACATAGCTCTGTAAGAGACCAAGGAACAGAATTTACATGAGTGATTAAATATGTACTTTTTAATCTTCTAGAAATGAGATAGGTCCTGTGAAAAATATGATTGTTAACTTCCCAAACTGCAATTCTTTTCTCTTTTTCATTTAGATTCATTAGGAAAATCTCTCCCTCACTCAGTTTCTCTGGATATAACATGAAGGAAGAAAGCTGAAGCAAGGAAAATGAGGTGACACCAATACATGTGACCAGATACATGTGACCAGATACAAAAATACCCTAGTTGAGGCAAATGGATAAAATCCAAATATGTAGGATTCAAAAGAAGCAAGTACAATAAAAAAAATGAAGAGAAAGGGAGGTATAATCAACACTGTAGCCTAGTCTATAGATCTTGGTGCTAGATTCAAAATGAAGTACTCGGGTTTGGGGCCAAACTGTCCTCAGTGGCATAGAGTGGGGAAGGATGCTTCTTCATTCCTTGCAGTCAGATCTTATGACTTCTCTCGTTCTCTAGGCTTCCTGAGTTATGGAGGTTGGGGTTTGGGCAACTCACCATCAGCCTGTCTGAGAAGAGAACTATATTACAAAGGATGTGGGATTCATATCCCCCAAACATAAGGATCAGTTCTACCATCCAAATCTTCCTTTTGGAACACTCAAGAGAAAATGTTTGTGTGTGTGTGTGTGTGTGTGTGTGTGTGTGTGTGTGTGTGTGTTTTAAGGTTGTAAAAAGCTCTTTATTTCAGCACAGCTTTTCATAAACAAAGACTGTATCCCAGGAAATGACACCCAGTAGGGGCAAAATTTGCTGTGTGTCATTTGAATACAATATGGCCCTGCTTAAAAAAAATACCCCACCTAGAGCCAACTTTCAGCGCGGATATGCTCTCTGAAGTATCTTCGTGTCCAACAATCTATGATTCTGAGCTACTTGTGAATACTCATGTAGACAGATGCATGTGTGTGTACATGTAAACATACACACAGGCATAAACAGACCCTCAGAGACATTTGAGCTTCTGAGCAACGTGATCAAAGTCAAAATAATGCTGTTGACGTTTGTTTGTTTTGCTTTTGTCTTTATGGAAACTCGGGTCTGTTGGGTCATTGCACATGAGAAGAGAGTTCTTGTCTAAATCTACTTGAAAACTTGTGAGTCGGGTGCAGATTGACCCTTCATGGGTTATTAACCAGTTAGTTTCTTCAAGAAAAGCAGACATTAGCCGCGAGCATTACTCAGCCATGTCAGGAGATACGAGTATCGGCGAGTACCATTCTGCTTTATCTCTAATTTAATCTGCAGATTTTTCAGCCAGGGCTGTTGGTTTCCACTTAATAACCGATTTTTATCCAGAGCTGCTTTTTTAAAACAAGACCCGATAATCAATGTAATGATGACAAAGCTGACAGACAAATTCGGCATTAATGCCTTTCCTTCCCAGGCTCCATGTTTCAAGGCTGCCAAAAGACTAGGAATTGTGAAATACATTCCAGGCAGTTACCGGTTAAGGATCATTTGCATAAATTAGCAAGTTTTGCAAATGAATTCATCTAGTGAAAAGTAAGACACGGGACACTGCATTTTAATAATTGACATTCCACATGAAATGCAATGTTCTTGAGGAGGAAATTGAGCTCCAGGTTGCTATTAGAACCAGCGGAGCAGCAAGAGCTGGAAAAGAAATGCCATCTCCCATTATGTGAAGTACTGCTCCTGCATAACAACTATCTTCCATTCTGATGGACTTCTTTTAATAAAACTATGAGGGGGCTCTTGCTCTGAGAGGGAGCATCGGGAGGAATCCAGTCATCAACAATATCGAACAGGAAATGAGAATGAAGGAGGTCTTTATGATGTGGTCTTAACATTCAACTAGTAATTCATTACATGAGGCTTCTGAAGTCATCTTTCATTTTTCCTTTCATTTGGCAGTCTTTCCCTCCCCCTCCTAGCATCCTGCCCCTCTACCCCTCTACTCCCAACCCCCCCAACCCCTAGTCCATTTGCTTTTCGGTTTCGTGAAATATATATAACATGACTTAAAAATATGCAAGGTGGATGGGAACATTTGAAACCTTCTCATTTAGGAATGGGCAATCACAGTTTCAGGGAAATTATAAATAAAGATGAGTGGGTCATTTAGCTGCCTTCTCTCATCTTAATGAGTTTAAGAACACCCTACACTGTAAACATGGGCATGGTTTCCCACTTAATGACTTACATGAGGTGCTCTTCAGCCAAAGTCACCAAGCTAGCAAGTGTCAAAGGGACAGATTGCACACATGTGCAATATCCACGTTGGGAACAAGTCTGTCCTTAGTAATGTTGTCTGGCATAATTTATAATTAGCATAAAGTGAATTAAATCACTCACTTGATATACTTTTTCCCAAGTTCATGTAGAGTAAGTATGTCATATCAATTAATTCTCAATGAACTGCAGCAGCCAATAAAATTTCCTCCAGTCACTAGTAATATTCCGAAATATTGATGGGAGAGCAATCATCATTAATCTGAGGATAAACCGCAAATCACATATAGGGAGCTTACTGAGAAAGATCTTCTATTGGGAAGATGAAGTAATTAACATTTGCTGCTTCATGTTACCCATTTTATCTGTCCCACCTTGTAGTTTAGTGGATGCAACAGACCCAGGTTCGAGTCCTGAACATGGTTGAACAGTAACCAGAATAAATAAATATTAAAGGGCACACTATGAAAATGAGAAGCCCACCAGATTAATTACCTCTCATTTCTCTGACTAGAGGGATAGTTTTTTAACCAAAGTACAGAGGTGATCCTAGAAAAGATAAAAATAGATACCTTTAAATACAAAAACAATACAGATTTTTTAAAAAGAGGGTCTATTGACTTGGAAGCTCTCTCGTGTCTATAATCCTTCCCTGAGCCTCTTAGAATACTTAGTTCCTTCAAGATTCAGCTTGTGCTACCTTCTATTTGAATCTTTTGCTGATTCCTCTAGCAGTATAAGCCTTTCCTCCAGAAAAAAAAATCACCTTGAATTTATTTTTGGATATTCTTAGATATGCCAGTGTTGTCTTCCCCTATAAAATAAAAACTTCTTGCTGGCTTTCTCTTTGTATCTCTAGGTTCCTAGCACTATGCTTGGATCAAGGTAGATGCTTACTAGATGGTTATTGATTAGTTTGGGGAAAATAATCTTTGCATCACATATATAATTCTGATATCCAAAATATGTGAGAAGCAAACACAGATACAGAAGACTAAGAGCTATTCCCCAATGTGGAATTGGTCAAATGACAATGAATGAACTGTTCTCAAAGGAACAATTGAGAATTATTTATGACTATATGAAAAATTATTCTACACCACCAATAATAACAAGAATGCAAATAAAAATCATTTATTCCTGCCCAGCAAAATGGGAAAGATGGCAAAAGATAGAACTAGTCAAGTTGGAGGAGATTTGGAAAGACAGGCATCATAATGGACCATTGATACAACTATGAATTGGTCCAAGCATTCTGTTAAACTATTTGGAATCATGCTAAAAACAAAATAGTAACTAAAATGTGTGTGATCATTCACTTAGAGATTCCACAGATAGGCATGTACCACCAAGGAGGCCAAAGACAGAGAGAAAAAGATTTCACCTGTACCAAATTCATAGCAGCAGTTTTTGTGATATCAAGGAACTGAAACCAAAATATTTGCTCATCAATTAGAGAATGGCTTAACAACTTGGGACACATGAAATGTAATGGAATATTTCTGCACCTTAAGAAAGAATGAACATTTAGAATTCAGAGACGCAAGAGAAGTCATATGAACTGGTGTAAAGGATAGGAAGCAGGGCCAGAAAACCAAGCACAATAACAACTATGGCATAAATGGAAAGACTGAATGCTGTATGATTCAAATGACCAAACTTGGCCTTCTCAATTTTGTAGAGGTGAGAAATCATAGGTGTGGAATGTTGCATAGATCCTGCTAAACTGCTTTTTCCTTCTTTCTTTCTTTTTTCTTTGTTACAAGATATAGCTACCTGGGCAGGGTTGGGGTAAGGGCAATATTCAGAAATGAAGGTGGCATAAAACTAAATAATATAAAATCTATTTAATAAAATAAAATGGAAAATTTGGACTAGGTGCCTCTAAAGTCCTTGCAACTTTAAATCTTTAGCAACGACTTACATTGAAACCCTTTTATATGTCTGTAAAATGAATGTTACAGTAACAACTCCTTCCTTTTCCCAGTCTGAAAAAAGTAATAGATAAACCATTTTAAAATAAAATGAAATACAATGTAGACGAAGCATTTCCCCTGTTTTATTATCCTTTTCAATGACTCTTCCTCATACCAACATCACCCTCTCTGACTGGTTTCTATGCAGAATATCAGAATATCAACAAAAAACAAACATGGCCCCGTATCGATCTTTTCTGATTGAGTTTACCAGTTGTTTGGCAGTGTTCTCACAAGGCCTATGTATTCTAAACATCAGAAAACACAAAGTGCAAGCCCTTCCTTTGATGGTAATAAATGATGGACAGCAAAGAGTTATTGGGTCATTTAATTTGTGACTCTGGTTCTTCTGTGACAAATAATGCTTCCCTGACCTCACCTAGCTTTCCTGATCTTCATGTTTGGGGATAGAGCTCTTTCCTTTTCAAATAACACCTGTTACCTAGAGGTTGGATGTGATTTTTTTAAAGGCACTTCTGAATTACAAATATACCCTGGGTGCCTAGGAGGATTTGGGCAGCCCAGCTCCAAGGTCTCTGTCTCTACATCCACATATAGACCTGTGATAATATGAGATAAAGAAATTCTGATGAGATAGTTGGTTTGTACCGTGAGTTATTGTGACTTGTCCCAATAAAGGGTGTTGCTCAGGCTCTGTTTATTTATAGACCAATAAAGAGAAATTTCCACCGTACTGTTCAGGCTAAGGATAAATAGCTCTTCCGTTTCTAGCACTTAGTGTTCACTGACACAAAAACAACTGCCCTGAATATCAAGGCAGCCTTCAGAGGGGTATTTTTTCCCCCAAAAAGAAAGGGAGAGATCCTTGAAAGTAAGACAATAGAGCTCTCAGATACAATCTTTCCCATTTTAGAGCAGTTTTAATAATAGCTTGTTTTCCTTAACAAAGTGGCATGGTTCTGTCGATGTGGTCCTGGCATGGCAAACTCCATCAGTTGGCTCCCACAATCAGCTGAGTGACCAGGCTTGTGGCTCAGTGGAAAAAAGAATAACAGCATCAACAAGCAAATATCCCTGCAGACCAGCAGCAGCAGCAGCAGCCTGTCTCCTAGGCTGCCGCGATTCTTCTCTGCCATTCTGTGTAGTTTTTCATGGATGTGCGTGCGACAAGGCCCTAGATTCCTAATTTCTCTGAAAAAGAAACTGCATAAATTATCCCCTAATTCTTAATTTGGTGATGAAGTAGCCATCTGGTCTGATACCACTGTGACAATGATATAGGAGTGAACACTCTGTGCTTGGTCTGCCGCGCAGGAAAGGACAATAGGACATATTTTAAAATGTCAGGATCCATCAGAACCATATTCGGGAAAGTTTGCATTTATGAAAATGGATCATATCGGAGATCTATCATGATGCAAATCTAATTATGGCTACTGGGGTGAGGAATTAAATTAAGAGTAAATTTGAATTTTTCTAATTAAAGATGTGTTATTCCATTCCCCACCATGTTTTCTGTGCTTAGGAGAGAAACTTATATCATTGGCTGGAAGGGTGGTGTCACGAAAGGGCATCCCTGCTAGTTGCTTGCCTCTGGAGACTTGTACTAGGGGACTGCTTAAGGCAGCAGATGTGGAGTGAGTCTGAAGGTTTCAGTTCAGTGCATGGTATCTGCTGGCATCTCGAAATTAAGCTTATCTTCTAAGCAGGACTAGTCCAGGCACAACAGTCAGATCTGGGGCACAAAGTTCATTGGCAGCTCGGTGCTTAAGGATTCTTTTTAAAAGCTTCTTTTCCTTGTTTCGGAGGGGTGAGGGAGGAGAAATGAAATACTACCATGTCTCCAAACACTCTGTCCTCCTTCTTGAAGATAAACATTGCAGGAGGAGAAAGGATCGTCAACAGTTCAAGGTGATTGCCTATAAATGTTCCTTAGGTAAAAGCTGGGCTATGTAGGAGATGGCATAATAACTGGAGACAGTCAGATAAGGGCCAAAGGAAACCCTTTAAGCTGGCACACCAACATAGCAAATAATAGACCCTAGCTACTGCTTTTAAAAAGGAAGAAAGAAGACTTCCCTGTTATTGTTGGGCTCTATTCTCCCCAATCCCCACATCATTAGATGTGCTACAATTCAGGACTCAGTGAACTAAAGAGTATCTTCTCAAGCTGAAAGAATCAATGGTTCTCATCTTCATTCCTTGAGAGCAGAGACTGTTTTTTGCTTTTTCTTTCTATTCCCAGCATTGTTCCTAGCATATTAAAGGTATTAATAAATGCTTTTCGATTAATTGGTTGACAACTCATTTCATAGCAGAAAGAACTTAAGGTCAGGCAAATTCTTTGCTGAATTTTCATTAGTGCCATTCTAATGGCACTCCTTTCATGAAAAGAACCTTAAAGATTATATATATCAAGATGTGAATGAACATGCTTGCCTTAATTCTGGCCCTATTTAATAGGGCACTAGAATTTCCTTTATGAGAATTCTATGCCTTTTGTGAATAGCCACCATGTTTTTCCTTCTGAAGGAAGTGGAGGACAAAAGACTGGAGGGAAACCAGAAGAATACATACTTCTTTGTTCTAACATCTCCCTATTGCATTCCAGAGCAGGAAAGGACCTAAGAAGGTAAAAGCAAACAAGAACTATAGACCAGCAACATTAATGCAAATTAATTAAATTTTTAAAATAAAATTCTGACAGACAACCACAACTTATTTCAAGAAAGCTTTTATTATGATCAAATTAGTCTTATCCTAGGGCTTTCAAAAGAACAGAGGAGGATTGGATCATTTCCTACAAATGTCTTTGGCATTCCATTGACCTCGCCAAACCTATATAACACTTTACTGCCTCTCCCACTAGTGTTTTTCCTTATCTTTGTATTTGGTATAATTGGAGAAAAAATAAAGGAACAAAGGAAAAAATATGATTCTGGCTTACTTTATGTATATCTAAGAACTATTAATCCTTAAAAATCCAATTAATCACTTACAAGATCTATTTTTCATGCTTAAAAAGATAGGATCAAGAATATGATATGATCACTGTATTCTTAGTGAATGTTTTAAGCATGGCTTACCCAAACATAAATAGTCCTTTGCACTAAATATTTTTTACACCCAGAACAGATTCATGTGATCCTGCTATTTTGGATTACCTATATAAGTAAAAGATAAAATTCATCAGATACCATCATTTTATTAATCTGGATCTTACCTATTTGTACCCTTGATGGATCCAGACGGTTTTGCCATCCAAGTTCATTTGTGCCAAAAAATTGTATTGCTTAATTCAGGGCTAAGTACAGAGCTTTGCACTTATTAAAGGCTTACTAAGTGTTTATTAGTTTGATTCTTTAATGACCCCATTATATTGATAACCAAATTCATGAGTCTTCTGGAGTAGACTATAGAACTTAATCCTGTACCTTGTCTTGTTTGTTTGTTTTTATCAGAGACTAGACAAAGACTTAAATGCCATATTTACCAATTTGCAAAACTTTGAGGGATAAATAGTACCTTAGATGATAGTCTATAGTTTAAGAGATTGTAATGGACTGAGAAGATAAACTAAATCTAACAAAATGAAATTTAATAGGGAAATCTTCAAAGTCTTGAATAAGGAAGAAAACTTGGCTTAATGCCAATATATATAAAAAGAAGTCCAAGGTATAAATTCACTTAATTCTAGTATCATGTATTTAATATTTTCGAATTTTCTTCAAGGCTATAATGAAAGACTTTGCCTTACTGGCATCCAAATACTTCATTTCTATGGCCCTTTCTAGCTTTCCCTCTCAATAGGTCTATTAAAAATAGGAAAGGAGGATAAGTTGGAATGAAATATTCAGAAAGAGCTCATTTTAGACCATGATGATCAGTGATTCTCTAGGGGCCTGTAAATCACTCTTTCAAAGATCTATTGAAATAAAGAATAAACTGAAGGAAACTGTTACTGAACTGGAGAAGGTAAACTGAGGAGAAACTGTTTCTTCTTTATGGCTGTGTTTAGAGAGGCTGCTGCAGGGGCCTGAAACTGCTGAGGGAACCTGAGGCTGCTTATTGGTAATGGAGGACAGAGAAATGCTGCTGAGGGATGCCACTACACACACAGGGATGCTGGTACACAAGGGACACTGCTCTGGGGAATTTGCCTATTGATCCCTAACAATGACTGATCTATTTCCTAACCTCCTTCCTCCCTCACTCCCTTCTCCCTGCTCCAACTTCCACCCTTCTCCTCCCAATTTTCCCTCCCCCCTGAGTGAATTATAAAATATTCCAAGTTTCTTTCTCAGGTAAGGGGTTTATTGGGATAACAGGATGGGAAACTGAGGTAAAGGGGATGAGGAAGTCCCTAATCTAAATGAATGATTTTAGAAAGGTTTGAGGGAGTACTCTAGTCACAAACAGTGACTCTGCGACAGGGAGATGGAGGACAATGGCTTTACAAGATCTTTCTTCTTCATTTAGGTTTCTCCTTCTTGTCAATTTAAACTGTCCAAAGTCAGAGAACTTCAAGTAACCAAGTCAGCTTCACAAAAGTCTCTCAGACAACTTCAAACTCCAGAGAGCAAAGTGTGTCCCCCAGTCAGAGACCCAGAGACTAAAAAGCCCCCTGGTCAACTCCAACTGTTCAGAGCCAGAGACTAAGTTCAAAAGCCCAGTTTCTCTTCTTAGTATGGCCAGCCAAAAGCCTCCAGGGAAAAGTATGACTTTCAGTCCCAGACACAGAGACACAAAATCCCCCTCCTCAGCTCCAACTGTCCAGAGACAAAGTTACAAAGCCCCTTTTCTCCTGAGTGTGGCCAGCAAACCCCTAACTCAGTTCCAACTGCCAACAACCCTAAGACATTCTGCTAGAATCCTGGGTTTTGCATTTTAGAACTAGAACTCCAGTCCTGCAAAAACTTCTCTCTCCATATCTCTATCACACTATTCTGTAAATTTTAGTATTAAATAATATTACAAGAACTTAACTTTACATAAAAATGAAATAATTTAATATTTAAAATTATTTATGGTAACTATAGTTTTTAATAAAACTTAAACAGCAATAACAGCTTATCTTTTGAATAATTAGAGCATCATCTATTCAGTATTCTGTTACTCCCTCATATATATCATGACTACAGACAGAAAGTTTTAGAGCAGGAAGGGACCTGAGAAGGATAAAGAAAAAAAAATTTAAAAGGAACTATACACTATCAACATCAATGTATATCAATTAAAATTTGAAAAATAAAAATCTGATGAAGTAGAAATCATTCATTATGAACAGATAAGACTTAGGCTAGGATTTTCAATACTGGGAAAATAATCAATACAATTTATCAGATTAAAAACAAAAGCTTTCCAAACTATTCGATTACCTCAATTTGTACAGAAAAAAGCCTTGTGACAAAATGTAATATCCATTTGTGCAAAAACAAACAAACAACCTTTATAAAACATAACCATGGAGGGCTTATTTTTTAATATAATAAATATCTCCCTAAAACCAAATACATCTACTGCAATGTAGATATGGTAGAAACTTGCTCAGGAAAGACAGGAGTAAAGCAATGATGGCTGCATTCCTTGATACTATTTGATATAATCCTAGAAATGCTAGCGATAATAATAGGCAAGAGAAAGAAGTTAAAGGTGTGTGTGTATGTATGTATATATATACACATATATATATTTACTCATCTTTTGGGGATTAATTGTTCCTCTTAACTATGTGTAGTACCAGACCCTTCCGTTATTGAGAAAGAGAGAAAAGGTTTGAGTTATGGCATGTATCTAGCATTACATATTGTATCATCATTGCTCTTTAAAAATCTTTTTTAATGTGAAAACTTAGACTTTAGAAATCCATTCCCCACTCCAAGAAGCCTGGGATTTTGCTTAGGGACCTAAAGTAGAATTTAGAATAAGAATATTTGTCTAGAAAAGATAGCTACAGTTTACTGTCCCCAGGGTGTGTTAACTATCTATCATCTTTCCACCAATGAACTAGGAATAGTTAATTGTGAATAAGAAAAGAGCCTCAGTCTGGAAGAGCATCCTTCAGCAGCCATTAGGCTAGACAAGTCAGTCTCAGAGAGTATGATGGAAACAGTTCATGATTGAGTACCTGGGACTAGTCCATAGAATAGGTGTTCTAGAATAAATCTAGAAAATAGAAATAATCAAGATTTGGTGTGGTAAGAGGACAGTCAGTATATCCATATGTATTTCGACTCTATGTCTTGCTTTCTTACTGGTGTACTTTAGTTGGAAGAAGGAAAATAAAAATGCATAATACACTTTTCCTAATGTCTCGAAATGAGGTTCACTATGTTGACCTGAGGTCCACCATGTTGCTAACTATATTCCAATATATTCTTTTCCTTTGTAATCCTGTACATTTTATTTTATACTTTCAAAAAATTATTCTGAGGAGGTTCATAGGCTTCATGAGGATGCCAAAAGGGTCATGCTAGAAAAGGCTAGGAAATTGCTTTAAATGCTTGTTAGTAATAGACTGCATATTACTAATCTTAGAAAACTTAAATAAATGACTGAGCTAAAAATATACTCAGACAACACATTTCCACAGGAGAGAAAGGGAGAGAAGTAGCAAAATTGCTCATTAAAGTTATTATCCAAGTCCCTGGTTTATTTTAAGCCTCGTTTCCCACCCTAGCTGATACTAATTTTTTACTTGGTTGCATTGCTGAATCATATTTTTTACAAAGATATTGTGAATTTACCATTATCAGAGGGTACAGAACAAATCCCCTCCAGGTGAGGCTGAGATCTGTTCAATATTGCCTTCTATATTAGGAAGATGCTCCTTTTTTCCCTTCTACCTCACCTCTCTATTAAAGCACATTTATACCCACAATTCAACACTCTATGCCTTTTCATTCAAAACAAGCCTACATAGATTTGGGTCAAGGTCAAGAGAGAAGTAGCTTCAAGAAGGATGGAACCTGAAGACCTACAAGAAAAGAGAAAGACATACCAAATAAATTAGATGTCTCAAATTTTAAGGGGAAATTCTTGGGCTATTTTATTCAGTACAATGAATTTCTATCAAGCACCTAGTATATGCCAAACACTCTGGTTAGGCCCTGAGACACAAAGACCACAATGAAAAAGTTTCTGCCTTCAAAGACTTAGATATATTTGTTTGCAGCAGGGAAATAAGGAAGAGATTGATCTATGCTAACAGATTCAAGATGCAGAATAAGATGAACATTTTAGGACATGGACAATGTAGGAATTTATTTTGCTTGACTATGCACATTTATTACAAGTTTCTTTCCCCCCCCCCCTTCTTTTAAAGTGAAGGGTGGTGGGAAGGAGAGCAAATAAATGCTTATTAGTTTTAAAATAAATTGCAATGAAAATGATAGTAGTCAGGGAATTGCAGGAGGAAGCTGCTGAAGAATTTAGAAGGCTATCATGTATACTAATAGTAGAGGAGTTAACCTTGGAGGGAGATGGGCCACTTCTTTATCCAAGACAGGAATACAGGAGAACACAATGCATAATGTTAAAGGGTTTGGGAATATGGAATGGGGAAGAAAGGAAGATGCTCAGCATGGCTTTTTTATGCAAGAAGCCAAGGACAAGAACAGATTTCTGATCATTTCCATGGCTGTAGACTAGACAAGATTCAACTATGGGACCCTAGAAAGGGTTTAGGGGGGCCAGAGATTCCAGACCTAGAGTTACTCTATAAAAAGCTGAGGCCTAGAAATGGGAGGTTCTGGGATCAAATCTATACTTAAACACTTCCCAGCCATGTGACCCTAAATCACTTAATCCCCATTGTCTATCTCTGACTGCTCTTTTGCCTTAGTATTGATTCTAAGATGGAAGGTAAGGGTTTAATTAAAAAAAAAAAAGCTGAGGCACCCTATATATTTTTCACAAAGTTAAGCTCATTTGGGGCTTTAACTTTTCTAGCCTTGCTTCTTTACATATGTCCTTGACTATATTCTCCTTATCTCACCTTCAAATTGTTTTCAGAGATCCTTTCTAAAATCTGGCTTCATTGGCTAGTTTTGGTATAGCTCCAATGGTTTCTTTAAATGCCTTCCTCTTTTCTTCCTCACTGGGTTCCTTTGCTTTTGTGTGGGCAGGATTTTGGTGTTTGATGCAGTTTCATTCTCTGCCTTCTTAAGTCTTTATCTTTTAAAAACTTTTAACAGATCTATTCTGCTTGCACCATTTCCTTGAGTGACAATATCACTTACCACCTAGTGGGTTATCTCTTGTAACAAGAAGAAATGCATGAGCAAAATGACAGTTGACTCAAATGGCTATAAATGATGACATGGGTAGCATCACTGCCCCTAGTTCTCCACCTCTGTTAAATGATATCTCCATTCCTCTTGAGTCATCTTCTCATTTAGAGTCTCTTGTCATTGGATCATATCATTCATTTTTCTGAACTTTCTGAAAACTATTTCCTAAAATTTTAGGGACATGTCTCACTGTTCCTGATTTCCATCCTTGGGTATTGGAGATTCTAAGATGATGTAATCATGTCCTTCCAAGATTCCCAGTGATTCTACTTCACTAACTAACTTCTTATGTATGAACATTAATTTGTAAATTAAAATTTTCAAAATTAATAGGTAAAAAGCATTTCTTGTTGGTAAAAATTAATTTCAACCAATTTTCTTCATTGCTTCCTCTGCTTCTCTAGTCTCTAACCTCTGCAAAAAGAAAGGTCTAAGAAATCTCTTTAGAATATCTACAATTTTCCATATCTGGATTATTATGTTTTGTGATCAGTCTTAATATTTGAATTAAAATGGATATTGAACCATAAAATTTGTTCCCAAAGACACAAATCTCAAAAATAATTTTTCATATTTGTACCCAGAAGTAGAAACATCTCAATCTGTATCAATCTGGACAGGTGGCTTGAGATTATTTCAATTAATTCTAGCAAGAATCAGTTTCAGGGCTAGGATTTCCAAGATTACATTGCTCAAAATGAAGTCATTGCCAGAAACTGTATCACATATCATATCAGACATATCAGAGAGTGTCACAAGAAACTGAACCTAATTGTGCCCACAATCAGGAAGATATGGCAACTGATTTGTGGGGTCAAAAGGCAGCAGCTGTTGCCAATAATCTGGATGATGCCATCAGCCACTTTATTCCTCTGAGACTGCCAATAGTCTGTAGAGTCAGAGCTGGTCCCCTCTTCTAAACTAGTGTTTCTAAAATGACCGTCACTACTTCATAGCTCACCATATTCTTAAAAAGATAAGTGAAACTTTTGTGTGCCAGAGCAAAGGAACTATGAGTGAATTTTTACTTGTGGGACAAATTTAGTACCAGGAGTTCTAAGACCAGTCCAAACCCTAGACCTGAAAACACCAAAGCCACAAGCCATATATATGATAAATTCATTACCAACCTCTTCCTAATCCTCCTAGCTACTAATGCCCTCAATAACTTTGTATTTACTTATGTGTGTACATATGATATGTTTTCTGAGGGCAGGGACTATTTAGTCTTTATACCCCAGTGCCTAGAACAGAATATAGAAAGGGATTATTAAGAGCTTGTCAAATGATTTCTTTCTGCTCTTCACCTCAATCTCCTGCCTCTCATAACTTCCAAATACTAAGCAATTTCCTTCTCAGCCAGGCACAGATTTAATTCCATCACAGGAATCATCAAGGGCACAGAATTCCAATCCACAACTTCCTATGAATTCAGCTGTGATCTGTAACCCCAACACACGAGAAAGCTCTAACGAATCTGGCTTCAAATGTCCAGAACCTTCAGAGTGAACTTTTTTTGAAATAAAACCCACTTCAAAATATGATATGAGGGATCAAATATGGAAGCCCCTGTTGAGTTCAGTGTATCTTTGGTCCTCCACTCCATACCCACCAAAAAGGACAGGATTAAAGGTTCAGAAAGAATGTGAGTTGCTAGGGAGCCTGCAGTTAGGTATGTGAGGATGCTTTATTTGACAGCAATACACTAATGTTTTATATCTACTATAAACTCAGACTCTTAGATTTGACAGCTGACCTCAATTCAAGCTAGATGGCCCCTAACCCCTCTGTTTTTAAGGATCTCTCTTCTGACCAAGCCCATAGCCTCCTCTTTCTTGCCTAACATGATACATATCTAGTCTTATTTGTTACAATGTTTTTGTACTACCTAGTAGTGACTTGATTGACTTTTAGATCTCTTTTCTGATGATTTCTTTATTTAAAAAATGGGCAGAATCATTCAAATATCTCCTACTTTTTTAAAGAATAAGCTCAACCTGTCTCTATGAACAAAACAAAGTTACAGACTGGGGCAATGATTTTTCCACCCCAGATTTTCCCTTTCTCTTCCCCTGATGCCTATGCATATCACTTTTCACTTACCCTGGACTCTGCAGACTATTGGGTTAATTGTGGGCATGGATAGGAAATAAGGGTCCCTCCTTTACCTTATGTCCCCCATGCAGATCAACTGAGCACCTCTAAAATCATCTGAGTTCCATTTGCATTTTGAACCCAGGTAGTAGACCAATCACACTAAGAACACACATTAAGTAAACCAGAACAAGACTAAACTAAATATTTAGCTGAGATCAAAATAATTTGAAAAGGCAGAGAAAATGGCATAATCACTTTTTGTGCTTGCAATCAAGGGATTTAGGAGAAAAAGAGGGGAAAGTTCTGGGAACACTATTCACATAAAAAGTCATGCTAGGGGTAAAGATATTATCTCTTTCACAGCTGGACAGAGTAGGGAAGATTCAGTCATGCAGTGTCTCTGATCTCATTCTTAGCCTGCTGGCAATCAGACATTCTACTCACAGTAGGAAGATAGTCTCTTATTACTCATATCTCTCAGTTTATTCTCTGCTGGCTTTACAGGCAGCTGTTTCCCTCCCTGTTTTCTTTCCTCTCCTCCATCTTTGTACAATGTGCTACCATGAGAACTTCTTACACAGAGTGCTCCACCTTCTTAGAAGTCTCTTGTTCTCAATCAGAGTCTACATTTCTTGATGTTATTTTCCTGTATCCAGGCACACAGCTCCCTGGGAAAAATGAAGTCCTGAGACTTTCTTCCAATAAACAGGTACTCCTTGAGCTCTGGCATTATGGGATATGTGACTAGACAAATATGTCCCTAATACACTATAGTTCATTGCCTAAGAATATTTTTAAAGGTGTATTACAAAAGCCTGGAGTGGCATGAAGGGAATTAGCTCTTTAGGCTGACTTTAATTCTGTGACCACCCCAACTTGTAATAGTTTACATCTCTATCTAGTTAGTTCCATTAATGAACCCCCCCCCCAAAGTGATTGTATTATTCATTTCCATTGGACTAAGACCAATTATCATATTTTACACAATCAAGTAGTAAGAATTTAAATTCATATGGATACTTAAGTAGACACTGGGACTTAACTTTAGTTTCTTCACCAAAACCCTAGGAGTCTAAGAAGTCATCTATTCTTTAGAAATAAAAAAGGTTAAATTAATAATCCAAGGTCTCACAGTGTGAAACTTTCTCTGATCTCCCACTACTAGCTCCTTCTCTGCCAACTATATTGCATTTAATTGTTTGGTATATATTTGTATAAATTAATTTTATATTTATGCTCTTTATATTTGTAAATGTAAATGTCATCTCCTCCATTGGCACATAAGCTTATTGCAAATATTTATCTTTTGAATAGATATATGCATATATATGCACCCCCCCCCAGCACCTAGTACCATGCCTGGTGCATAGTTGGCCCTTAAAAATATTTGTGGATTGATTGATGAAAATAAGAAAGCAAGAACTCATTTCCAAGCTATCTGATTCTAAATCCAATTCTGAGCAGGAATAAACAATTCCAGAGCACAGGAAGGGAAGAGCATAAGCATTTATATAGCACCTACTATGTGTGAGGTTGGGCAGCTGGGTGGCACAGAGTGTTAGATTAGGTACATAGATAGTATGTAGATCCCAGAAAGAGAGAGAGAGATGGATGGATGGACAATTGGTTGTTTCTTGGTACACAAAGAGCACCAAAACGATATCACTATATTGGATCAATGTACAGTGTATCTAACTGTGTCTGATTAGACCAATACAAGCTTGGAAGGCTCTATCACAGGTTGAGCACAGATTGTCCATATAAACATTCAGGATGGAGATTTCTCTAAATTTCGTTACCTACATAACCTTTGTCTTAGAATCAATACTATACATTGGTTCTAAGGCAGAAGAGTGGTAAAAGCTAGGCAATGGGGGTTAAGTGACTTGCCCAGGGTCACATAGCTAGGAAGTGGCTGAACCTAGATATGAACTCAGGCCCTCTTTCCAGGCTTGCCTCTCTATCCACTGAGCCACCTAGATGTCCCATAACCCCACTTTTAACACTAATCTTTAAAGCAATAATTATAAGTGGACAGATTCTACATTTCCCTAAAAACAGATGCCTCAAGCCCTCTAGAATTCTGAAGAGTCTCTAGTGCTTAGTATATGCAGAAGATAGAGTCTTAAAAATTAATTGAGACATAGTGATGTGAAATAATTTATATTACTAATGTCAATTTTTATAGCCACTCAGTTCATCTTACCAGAGTATACAGAAGATATAGGAAACACTGAAAAGCAGATTGAAAGCTTTCAATGTTGGCATTTTATATAAGTTAATATAAACTTTTGTCATTAAAACTACAGTCTCGTTAAGTAGTTGGACTCTTACCAAAAGCACATACATTTCAGCAAATCAATTTGAAGACTCAATAGGAGCTTTAAACATAGGTTATGTAAGATGAAGCCTTTAATATCTAAATTTGATTTAAGCCCAGTAATTCCTAGAAGATTTAGGGCCTACCTATCTGTCTGACTGAGCTAGGCAAGGCTCAGATCTGTCTAGTTTGCAGAAATAGCTTCTATAAGGCAGAGATGACTTTCCTTTGTATGGGAAGCACACAGACCAGATCCATCCCATTCATCACTTCTTTCTTTGTCTTAGGGGAAACATTGGACCTGAAAATGTTTTGGTACCATTTATTCCCCCTTCAGTTTCCTCTTCTTGAAGTTGCTATCACTTCCTCCACTTTGACCTTGAAAAATTGGCCTAGCAAGACATAGAAAATCACATCAGTGTTGGCATTTTCTGTCATTTTTTTAGTTCCCAAAGCAGAATCCTTCAGAGCAACTCTTCACTTCCTCTAATGGCAGTAAAGGTCAGGATTTCGCTCATCGGTAAAAATGCATTTAATTCATATGTGTACTTGTTTGTTTAAGTTCTCTAGTAGAATGGAAGCAAGTAGCAGGTATGCTTGAGAAAAGGATGGTCTTTGAGTCCCCAGTGCCTAGCATGGTGTTTGGCTTACTTACTATGTGACAAGCACTGCCTTCAGCACTTTACAATTCTCATTTGATCCTTGCAATTATCCTACAGGTGGATGTTATTATTATCCCCATTTTATAGATAAGGAAACTGAGGCAAATAGGATTATCTGACTTACCCAGCATTACATAACTGGTAAGTGACTGAACCCAAATTTGAACTCAGGAAGATGGGTCTTCCTTATTGCAAGCCCAGTGCTCCATCCATTGCCTTTTTGCATTCATGCAGGCACATTTCCCATGCATGGATTATACTGTGGACACATGGCTGAAATAGGTTTACTGAATGTGTGTACTGTGTACCAAAATCTTTCCCTTTCTTTCAGGTACAAATGCCCCTTTTCAGCAAGCCAGCCTTGAACTCTCCATCTCACTACACATGTAGCAACTGCAGCTGGCAATGATTTTGTCCTCCTTGGATTTTTTTGCATGCTTTATCTGCATCTCTTCTTTGACTTCACTTTCTACCTTGCATGCATCTTTATTCACACATATAAGAGATCATTACCATTAAACTTTAAGTTCCTTGAGGGCAGAGACTTTAATTTTTCCCATCCTCATATCTCCAATAAATGAACATATTAAAAAAATCAATGCCTTGTGCTCAGGAGGTCCATAGTAAAATATTTGTCAAACTATGAAACCATCCCATGTAAAGGATTATTGCTATTTCAGGGAAAGATTTTGTTAGTCACCCATTTCTCTCCCAGATATGGCTCTTTAAAGAAGTATACAGAACTTGTGAGGACTTTTCTCTTATAAACATCCTTAAGCAGTCTTGATACTGATCTCCTACCTCAAAGGTTTCTTTGCCTTAGAGAAGAACCCTTGAGTTGAATGTCATACTGAATGAGTCCTTTTTGAATTATATCCATACCTACTTCTGGGGTAACCTGGATAAGTGGATTTGACCATAGGATCATAAATATAGAGACCAAAGGGCCATACAAATCACCTAAGCCAACACTCTCATTTAAGATAAAGAACTGAAGCACAGAGATTTTAAATGGCTTGCTCTTTAAGAAGAGGCTGAAGGAGGGGCAACTGGGTAGCTCAGTGGATTGAGAGCCAGGCCTAGAGATTGGAGGTCCTAGGTTCAAAAAAAAATCTGGCCTCAGACACTTCTCAGCTGTGTGACTCTGGGCAAGTCACTTAACCACCATTGCTTGGCCCTTACCACTCTTCTGCCTTGGAACCAATGCACAGTATTGATTCCAAGATGGAAGGCAGGGGTTTAAAAAAAAAAAAAGAGGCTGAAGGAAGAGGACTTGGGTATTCCTGCTTCCAGGTTGAAAGATCTATCCACCATACCATTAATTTGGCACCAATAGCACTAATGTGAGCAATTGTCCATGCTTCTAGGAACTTGCTAGAGACACAGTTCTCAACCAGAGAACCAGTGGCCAACTACCAACATGTTCAAATGTCATAGGACAGTCTCCTGGCTCAGAAAGCAACAAAGGTAGATCCCTTGAAGTCCTATTGTTTTTTTCAATTTTTTTCTCTTATAAGAGAGAAGGAGAAATACAAATTACCTGAGTGGAAATGACTAAATTGTGATTTGGGGACAGCTACACCCCCATTCCCTTAAAGGGGACTAAAGCTTCATTGATTAAATTAATTTGAGAATTTTTTGTGCCATTAAGAGGCAATGCACAATTTGATTCAGATACATAACACAAGGCTGCATAATTAAACATATATATCCTGAAATTAATTTTATATTCCCTTTTATAATGCAGTACACTTATAGGGAATAACACATGGTCCTTGATTAAACAGCAGACTGTTGTTCAATCAAACAGCTCAGCATAGACCATAAAGCAGGAAAATGCAGTATCAGCACCAAAATGTAGTTATGGTAGCTTAATATTCACTTCCACATTCTTACCTGGTAGCATTAAAAAAGAAATGGTTTGTGAGTAAGAAAATGTGAAGGAAATGTTAAGCATCTGATGAAATGAGAACTATAGTTGAACCCTTTCTGTTGACTGAGGAGAGAGGAGGAGAGACAAGAAGAGTACAGAAAGTTGGCCTTTCAAAACAATGCTGATCAGTCTGCAAGAAAGCCATTGATTTTTGCAAAACCTTTTAGTAGTGGAATATGAATAGCAGATTTGTTTATTCCATTTAATGCTTCTTCTCTGGAATTTTCTAATTCATTAACAACAACAGCTTCAAAATCCATTAATTGGGGTACACACTACTATGCAAAAATAGGGGAAATAGCCAGATTTAATAAATCCTCATAACAACAATTCCAATAATAATCTGGAAAGAATGAGATCCAGGGATAATCACCAAATCTTGATCTCCTTAATAGTTTCATTCACTTTTCTTCAATAAGCCTATCATCGGAGTAAAACCCAAGGAAGAAGAGCAATAAACTCAGGTGTTTTCAGTTTCATTTGACTATCTTGCCTTTTTTGCCATTGGACCCTTTGACAGGGTAAGGGAATGGGGACAGCTAGGTGGCTCAGTGGATAGAAAGCCAAACCCAGAATTGGAATTAAATCTGCCCTCAGACACTTCCTAGTTGTGTGACCCTGGGCAAGTCATTTAACCCCAATTGAGTAGACCTCACCATTGTGTTATATTGCTTCAGAACCCATACTTGTATAAATTCTAAGACAAGCAATAAGGAAGAAGAAGAAGAAGAAGAAGAAGAAGAAGAAGAAGAAGAAGAAGAAGAAGAAGAAGAAGAAGAAGAAGAAGAAGAAGAAGAAGAAGAAGAAGAAGAAGAAGAAGAAGAAGAAGAAGAAGAAGAAGAAGAAGAAGAAGAAGAAGAAGAAGAAGAAGAAGAAGAAGAAGAAGAAGAAGAAGAAGAAGAAGAAGGAAGAAGAAGAAGAAGAAGAAGAAGAAGAAGAAGAAGAAGAAGAAGAAGAAGAAGAAGAAGAAGAAGAAGAAGAAAGAAGAAGAAGAAGAAGAAAGAAGGAAATGACCAACAAACAGGCAACTAAAGAAGACAAGACCTAAAAGGAGAACTGCAGGTAACCTCCAAACTGGAAAATTTCTTTCAACCACAGATAGTTAATTGGACTTTTCATGGCAAGGTCAGAGTTTGAAATCTGGGAGGTCTCTCCTGATTTTACAGAGAAGGAAACTAAGACCTTAAGAGAGTGATTGATTTTTGCAAAGCCAGAAATTTAGCAGGTAACACAGTTTAGATTGGAATTTCAAATCTACCATTATTTCCATTGCATCACAAAACACTACAAATTTTAAAGCAAATACACAAGAAATCCATCTAAATGTGTGCTATGTGGTCATTTTGGAAGTCCAATAATATAGCCATGGTTTTGGAGTCTCAGATGAGCCCTGAAATTATGAAAATAGGATTCATTATTATAGTCACACCTTGCTTTTGAACTTTTGACTATCCTTTGCCAGTTACTTTGCCAGTTCCCTAGACTTGACATCAAATTTTTGGGTTGGACTTGGGCCTTTTACAAGAATTTATAGACAATCTCAATAAACAAGATTTAACACTGTTGAGGGTATTAAAAAGAATGACTCTCTGACCTTAAGAGCAATGAGCAAAGATGAATTCCCAAAACGTTTTGAGCACTGACAGTTTTGTTGGAGGAAGTATGTAGACTCCCAGAAATACTACGTTAAAAAGAATAATAGTATAGTATAGTGGTAGTCTCTTGTTAACTGAGGATGACAATTGTCTTTGTGCGTTTTCATCTATGGTGTATAGATGAGTGTGCACAAAAACACTTGTGCATGAAGGAGATTTAAGTGGAAAAGTCGATGCACAGAGACAGTCCCACTCTCTCGACATTGGAAGCCTGGGTCCAGTGGCACGAAAAGTCGTTACACCTAGAGACTTCCTCAGATGCATTGGATGGCCCTGTTGTCTTTTGTGCTCCAACACGCCCTAAGCACTCCACAGAGCTTTGCTGCGTCACCATCTCAGCCATTGAACCTTCTTATTGGTTTCTTTCGTCTGTTCAGCCCAAGCAGTCTTCACATGCTGGGTGAGCAAAGCCCTAGTTCACCAGGGGTCGACGTCGACCCGATGGCTACCCTCACAAGGTTTAGCCGGCCTGTCCAAGCCGTTGCCCGGGGTGTGGCCATTGCCACATGCTAGCAGCTACTGGGAGCCACAAGTGAGAGCTGGGTGTCAGGTGGGGGATCAGAGGCTGGAGAGCTGCCCGAAGAGGGCATGATAAGCCCTCCATACCAGAGATGCTGCCCCTCCCTGAGCACCCCATACACCCCCAAAAAAGAATAATATGTATTTGGTTACATAATTTTGGTAATTTTCTTTTTAAAACATTAGTCACATAATTTTGTAATTATTTAAAAGCACTATAAACTTTTACCTAAAGAATGTAAGCTATCTGATGGCAGGGATTGTCTCACTTTTATATTTGTCTCCACAGCTTCTAGCACAATGTGGCATACAGTATATATTTTTAACTGCTATGTGGTTGACTGAATATAAACTTTAACACATGATATGCTTGCATGTGCAACTTTTATGAGTCATACTTGTGTATTGCAGTAAAAGCTGAGAGCTACATAGTGGATACAGGGGCTAAAGCATAAAACCATGGTTTTGTCAGAAATAGAAATCAGTTCCTTTCTTTGCTTTTCCTTTTTTTTTATATTCTCTCTATCTGTGCCATGTTTCTTCTAACTCTAATAAGACATATAGTGATCTAAAATGATTCTGGCAGCCAAAATCAAAAGTTAAAGGCACTTTAGAGCATACTATGGTATATATAAAAATTCAAACAGCTAGTTTCCCCCCAGGTCCTTAATTGTCATAGACTGACAATCACTGGGTTGCATTTACAGCGATTATTCATGACATGTCTGGTAGCATTATGACCTTTCAGATCTTGTTATCATCTTTGATGTTGGTAGAATTGTATTTACATTGATTGATACAGGGTAATGTGTTTGAGAGCTTGCTGGGGCAGTCTTTCCCAAAATGGAGTTGTGACAGAAACATATATAAAGAATGAAAGAATCCTATAAATGTTGGTCAGATGAGTAATATAAGCTATAGTGGATTTATCTATTGAGGTTGAATTGAGCCTGGGAAACACATCTTTGTAGATAGAAGAGTAGCTCTAACATCCCTTTCCTTCCTCTTCCTTTCTTTTCAATTCCTCCTTTATATCCTTCCTTCTTTTCCTTCCTTTCCTCCCTTCTTCCCTCTCTCTCTTTGTTTATCTCTTTCTCTTATTTCTTTGTATTCCCCCTCCTTGCATGACACAAATTAGGTGTTTAATCAATCCTTTCTTGACTCAATAGGAGAACTGATGGTGAATTGCTATTCCTAACCTCATCTACATCAACATGCTGGGGAAAAAAATGGCAAGAACTCTGAGGGCACCATATAGTTTATAAAGGAGAGAAGGAAAGTCTGGCAGAATCTGATGTGAACCCTCAATTTGAGGGAAGCGTTTTTCGAGGGATTCAAAGAAAGGATAGTTGGGATCCAATGGCCTTATATTCTTCAGGAGAAGGCGATTCAAGAGAGATGGGAAACTAAAGAATGACATTCTTTTTGTTGTTGTTTTAATTCAAAGATACTTTATTTCCTCAATTATATGTAATAATAATAATTTTCAACATATGTTTTCCAAAACCATAAGATCGAAACCATCTCCCATTGTGCCATCTTTCCCCCAACTTGGAGATGGCAAACAATTCAATTTGGGCCATCCTTGTGTCAGGTAAAACACACTACCATAGAGGTCATTGCTGTAAGAGCACACTCATACAAAACCAGCAACCCAAAATAAAACCATAAATATGCTGGTGTGATAGTGTATTAATAGGTAATTTGTGGAAACTAGTTGTTGTTGAACTAACTAGAATGTAATCTGGCTTGACTGTGACTGAAGAACTGTTACTAGTTATGGAGATAGAAATACTTTGAGAGACACTGAGAGATATTGATACAGGGGAATGCTCTGGGGTTTGCCTACTGATCCCTACTGATGACTAGTGGATCAAATTTCTTCTAATCTCCTACCCTCTCTCCCTCCCTCCTTCACCTTCTCTTCCCTGCCTCCTTCACCTCCCAGTTCTTCCTGAAGCCTTTGGATTCTTCCCTCTCCCCTGAGTGAACTATAAAGATACAATTTTCCTTTTCAGGTCAAGGGTTTTATTGGGAAACAGGATGAGAAATTGAGGTAAGAGGGATGAGGGTGTCCCTAATCTAAAATGAAGATTATGAGGGCTTGGGAAGTCACAACTGTGACAGAGGGATAGTCAGAGATGGAGGACAACAGTTAAAATCTTCTTTTTTCTTCACAGTCATCAATTTCAGAAGCCCCCCCCCCAAGGGTCCTTCAGCCTGGGACAGAAATTAAATAATATCAGTTCAGCTTCTTCCCCCTGGCTAGCTCCAACCCCCAGAGCCAGAGATAGAATCCAAATTCAAGATCCTGCTTCTTCCCCTCTGTGGCCAGACCCCCAACTGCCAACTCCTGCGAACATTCCATTTGGAACCTTCTTCTTGACTGACAGACAGGTCCCCAGCCTTCGTTCTTGCATCTTGGCTTGTCCTGCAAAACCTCTCTCTCTCTTCATGACTCTACCACAATAGTATGCTCTGATCTAGATCCATCCTACTCAACAGTCTAAAGAATGACCTTCTGAGGACCTAAGAAATAACTGTAAAGAAAAGGAAAAGAGAAAATTGCCTAAAGAGGTTTCACAGGGAGTTCATTGACCTACTCAGATTGGTAAAAGATGCACAGAAGAGGGAATTCAGAACAACGGAGGAAGAAGACAAAAAATTAGTGCAGTCTTGAAAGAATAGGGTCAGGAGCACTCAGACTAGACAAGCTGACCGTGAATGCTGAAGAATATGAAAGGAGGGTTATGATTACAAGAGAAGATTCAAAAAAGGGATGAAGCCACTTTTCATTGTGGACAAGATGAGAAGGGTTAGACATGAGAAAACTGAAGTACTCAACTGTTGCTTTGTTTCTCTTTTCTCTTCCAAAGAGAATGATTTGGATGTTGGGAAGGATGGTAAGCAGAGAGTAGAAACATAAGATAGGTGAGAAAATGGTGAATCAATATCTTTCTGCTCTTGATGAGTTCAAGTCACTGGATCTGGAAGAAGTCTGTCCTAAAGTGCTGAAGGAAATGGCCCATGTGGCTGCTAAGCCTCTTGCAGTGATTTTCAAAGTCAGTGAAGAATAGGAAAGGTGTCACAGGACTGCTTTAAGTCAAATCTCACAAAGTCTACAAATCATAGGGGAGTGAGTTTATATTCTTGGAAATGTCCTAGAATTAAAGGAATTGTCTCTTAAGGCTTTGAAGAAGTCGCTGAAATGTTTAATTCAACATGGACTTAGCATCAGAATTATCTGTCAATTCTGATCCAGACTGCCTTTTTTCATCCTGCTCAGAATCTTTTTTCCATACTTCATATTTTCAAATTCTGGGTTAGTTTCCCATTCTTGGTGAGTGATAAAGAGGACAGGAAGTTTTCCTGAGGTAACAGTTTATCTTTCACAATAGCAATTGGCCTTCCCCATCTCCCTGGACACATATCTATTCTGCCATTGATTGTGCATCTCCCCCCAAACTCCTGAATTCTCCTTCCCCTGAACCTTCCAGTCACCAGTTTTACCTTTGTAGAACTGTCTTAGTCACACCTCCTCCTATGTTGCCAAGAAAATCATGATGCCAGAAATGGAAGCTGTAGATTTAGCCAAGGATTTCCCAACGATCTCCTCTTGGACTCTAGTAAGTTTTGTTTTGCCCTTGAAATTGAAGGGACTTGTGGAAGCTAGAAGAAAAGAGAGAAGGAAAGCAAAAAAAAAAAACCCAAAAAACAGATAAAAGAATCACTATTACAAACATTGTACTGGGTGGGGTAGAGCTTAAAATAAGGTGAAAAGCCAAATTCACTTCTGGCCAGGCTTAAATTTAGGAGTCTTTAGCGTATCAGATACACTGTGGCACAGGATTTGGGACAGCTCAGAGACTTCAAGTGTTGATCTGACCTAAGAAGGGCAGGTGCCTGTCATTGAAGATTTTCTCCAATGCTTTTGAGGAGAAAATACAGCTGTCCTAATTTATTTGGCTTAACCCATTTCCCAATTCCTCCCAGAACTGGAGGAGAGAGAACTGTCTGGCCATACCTTTCTTTTTCTACTCTTCCCTCTAACTGTAATCTATAAAGCCGCAGCATAGAATTGTTGCCACCTTTAATAGTTGCTCTAATCTATTTCTTTCCCAAATATATGCTGTCCCTTTGATCACCATTCCCTCCATGTGCTTCTGGGAACTGTATAAAAAATAGCTAGCTATCTTAACCATGTCAGCTGCATTTTGTTTTAATGAAAGCAGGAGACTGAATATGAAGAGAGAAAACCCAAAAGGAAAGAGACTGAGATGCTGAGGTTTATTTTTATAAAATGCTAGTTGATGAATGCTGCCAATTAGTTTTCTGGATGAAAGTTCAAGGATTCAAGTATTAAAAAGAGTTGATAGTTTATTTTAAGGAGAAAGAGAACAGTGTTTGGCCATCAGATATTAGTATCATTGGGTCAGCTAGGTGGCACAATGGATAGAGTACCAGGCCTAGAGTCAGGAGGAATCACCTTCTTGAGTTCAAATCTGACCTCAGAGACTTACTAGCTGTGTGACTTTGTGCAAGTCACTTAACCCTGTATGACTCAGTTTTCTCATTTGTTAAATGAGTTGGAGAAGGAATAGAAAACTACTTCAGAATCTTTGCCAAGAAGACTCCAAATAGGGTAATTAAGTTATATACAACTCAATTCCACATCCAATTAACTCTACTGAGATCTTCATCTTGTCTTCAGAGAGATCTGATAGAAAGTGTGGAATTCAATGGAGGAAGCAAGTAGTTTTAACCACCATAAGGTGGAAGCTAAGCAAGGCACTTTGAGCTATCAGCCATCTACTGAGCCAGAAACCTACTGAACAAGCTTGTACAATATACCTCATCATATTTCCCCCATCTTCCTGTGGTCAGGCTTTCCCTAGCTTTCACTCACTTTCTGACCTAAGAAAAGCTAGTTAATAGATTGATTTCAACCTGGAAAGAAGTCTCTAAAAGAGGACTGAAGCACCCTCTCTTTGAACTATAGCTAATACAATGTTAGGGAGAATAGCTAATATTCTGAATGATGCATTTAGTATGTTAACTTATCTTGACTACATGGACTGGTGGGTTGAAGCTAACTAGATGAAATGTGACAAGAATGAACACAAAATCTTGAACTTTGGTTTAAAAAACAACAACTATAGAAGAACATGAAAGGTACAAACAGGGATAAAATAATTCATATGAAAAAGATCTCATGATGATCCTGGTTTTTTAGTGGTCTTATACTTCAGTATGAATCATCAGCATGATAGGGGCGTTTTTAAGTGTAAAGGTAGGGTTTTAAGTAAATCTAATTTCACCCATTCTGTCTAATTTAAGTGACAAAATATCCTGTAACTTTTTTTCTCAGTGAAGAGAGGTCTCAATAACTCAATCAATCCAAATTTGGGATTAAGTTAAAATTACTTGCATAATTTCCCAGTTGAAAAATGGTCAAAGTATATGAAGTGGCAGTTCTTAGAGGAAGAAATTAAAACTATTTAAAGTCATATGAAAAGATGTTCTAAATTACCATTGATTAGAGAAATAAAAATTTAAACAACTGAGATGCCACATCACACCTATCTGATTGTCTAAAATTACCAAAAAAGAAAATGATAAATATTGTATGTGGGAAAATTGAGACACTAATACACCGTTGGTGGTACTGTGACCTGGTACATGATTCTGGCAAACTATGGAACCAACTCAAAGGACCATTAAATTATGTATTCCTTTTGACCTAGTAATACAACTACTGGGCTTGTATCTCAAAGAGATCACAGATAAAGCAAAAGGACCTACCTACTGTAAAGATTAAAATTTAGGGGAGACTGAGGCATCTGAGGCAGGTAGAAATTAGTTTCTCTCTGCAAGGAGTATTATATTTTTTAGAGGTTTATTAAAAGTTAAGGATTAAAGAAAATACAAGATAAGAAAAATGTGCCTAGGCCAGAGAGGCCTAGACAAGATAATCTCACATCATGGAAGAGATGCATCTGCTCCAAAATGGAAGTCCAAAAGCCTTTGCAATCAGCTTAAATCCCTTCTCGATCTCGGCCCAGGTGAGATTACAAAGCATTCTGGGGAAGTGGAGCAAAGGCTTGTGGGGGTTGAAGTCCAGAGTTCAAGTCCAATTTTACACTACACCAAAAATATTTTTAGTAGCTCTTTTTGTAGTGACAAAGAATTGGAAACTGAAGGGTTGTCTACCACTTGGGGAATTAGCAAACAAGTTGTGGTATATGGTTGTAATGGAATACTATTGTACCATAAGAAATGACAAACTGGATAAGTTCAGAAAAACCTGGAAAGACATATCAACTGATACAAAGTAAAGTGAACAGAACCAGGAAAATAATGTATACAGTAACAGAAATATTATATGATGATCATATGTGAAGGACTAAACTATTTTCAGCAAAGCAAGTTTCCAAGATAACCACAAGGGATTCATAATGAAAAATGCCATCCATCCACAGCCAAAGAAAGAACAAAAGAACTGATTTCATCTTCCACTTTATTTCCTTCATGAGATTTTTATTGTGCTCTTGAGCAAGAGCAATAGTAGGATGTTCATTAATGAGGAGGCCATAGACACTGAGGGACATTCAGGATGAAATAGCAGTACAGGAATGATTTTTCAGCCTAGTGAAAGTCAAGAACAGGGTCAAGAAATAAATAAAAGTAGCTTTCATATTACTTTATACATTCTCCAAACTTTAAAAGAATCTCTAGATTTCTTAGCTCATTTCAGTGATGGGTTTTTGAGTTCTCTTAACATTCTGGTCATACTTCCCGGTACCTGCTCTATCTTTCTAATGTCTCTCCTAAAATATGGTGAGTAGAACTAGTTATAAAATTTTGGATGCTGTTTGATCAGGGAAGGGTGCCCTAGAGAACAATATCCTCCTGCATTATAGATACTTTATTTGTATGGATATAGCCTAATCATTTAACTTTTATAAAATCCTATTAAAATAATTTCAATCATGTCTGACTCTTTGTCACCCCATTTTGGTCTTCTTGGCAAAGATACTGGAATGGTTTGGCATTTCCTTCTTCAGCTCATTTGACAGATGAGGAAACTGAGGCAAATAGGATTAAGTGTCTTGCCTAGGGTTACATAGCTATCTGTTTTGTTTTAATACCCAGGTCAGAGAGCCTTCACTCCCCTCCTGATTCTATTCTTGATTTTTTCTAGACTTAAAAATCATGTCCTGAGGTAGAGTACATTCTTCTCCCTCTTTTTAGTTCCTTTTTGTGTGAGTTCTCTCTCCCCACATTAGAATCTAAGTTCACCAGGGCAGGGAATATCTTTCTTTTTGCTTGTATTTGTATCCCCAGCACTACAGTGCCTGGCATATAGTAAAATCTTAATAAATGCTTCCTTCCTTCTTTCTTTCCTTTCTTACTTCTTCCTGCCTTCTTTCTTTCTTTTTTCTTCCTTCTGTCCTCCTTTCTTTCTTCTTCCTTCCTTCCTTCCTTCCTTCCTTCCTTCCTTCCTTCCTTCCTTCCTTCCTTCCTCCTTCCTTCCTTCCTTCCTCCTTCCTTCCTTCCTTCCTTCTTTCTTTCAAACAAACAAAAGATTGTCGTGGAATAGAAGCTGGTCCTGTTCTATCTGGCCTGGGAGGGCAGAACTAGGAACAATGGATAAAATGTACAGAAAGACAGATTTCAATTCAATACAAGGAGAAAAAGCTTCCTTAAAATTAGTATTTTCCAAAAATGGAATGTTACCTCAGCAAGTAGAGGATTCCTTCATCACTGGTCTTTTTCAAGCAGTGACATTTGTCAGGAATATCACAGAGAAGGTTCACATTTTGGTTAAGGGGGTAACTACCTGACTTTTGTGGTTCCCACAAACTTTGGAATCTGTGATTTTAAGAAATTCATTACAGTACTTTGAATGAAAAATGTATTTAGTGATAAAACCTGCAGCATGCTATATTTGAACACATATTGTCTCTTCATCTCTAGTCTTGTTTTCAGGGGCCAAAAAAAGTTATTCTCTTCACCTTTCTTTTTCCCTCCACCCTTAAACTTCCATTATTATCTACCTCATCTCATTTCCTAAGGTCTCCTTAGTTTTCCTTCCACCTACATATCCATTGTCCATTATTTTGCCTTCTTCCTGTTTCTTAGACAATCTAGCCTAGGTGGATGGGAATAGTCCTTTCCCCACAACTCCAGTCGAGTTAGAGCTTTATGCCCATGAAGAAGAGATTTATGGGGCTTATGGGTTGGGGTGATATGTCTTTCTCCTCAAGGGATGTGATCTGGTATTTTATTTCATACAAGCAAAAGTGGACACTTGGAGACTTGCTTTTGTGATACCAATCCCTTCCCCCCAAAAACAAAACCCTGAAACTTTGTTTCTTCATGTGGAAAGTTAGAGATAAATGATCAAAGTCAGTGATCAAACTAGGCAACTTCAACTAAAAAACAAACAAGCCTTTTTCTTTAGCAGCAATTGTCTTAGTTTTAATTACCAGGCTAATTGACTCATCTGTTCACCTAACCTTGTGTGGACAGAACACATAATCTAGTTTTTTTCAACACCAAGTGTTCTGGTGCATAATTGGATGCAATGTAACTTTAAGAACACAAATGGAAATCGATGGGCAGGGAGTTCTAGTGACTCCAAAATGTGTTTTCTTTAAACTCTCTTATTGTTTGAACATTGAATAAAATTAGTCAGGAACCTAAAATTTCTTTCTGAGAAATTCCAATGATTATGTTTATACCCAGTTGCCTGTTGTCTGTCTCCCTGGATTTTAGTTGGCAAGAATGGGAGGAAGCCTATTTTGCAGCCTAGTGCCCTCAAATAGGGAATCTTTCTGATCCCCAGAGACCTGGCTTAGCCCCACTATCAAAGTACACAGAACAGATGCCAAGACCCATCTCGCTGAGGGCTTTAGCTAACTTTGCAACAATCTTCTTTTTAGGCCCTGTGGCCAAGTGCGAGGGACCAGCTGAAAAAAAATATAGCCTCATGGGAGTTGTGAATAATTAAATAAAGTTGAATCTAGTTCAGTTGGGAGAAATAAGAGAACCCTATAGAGTGTAAATTAAATTCTTCATCTCTCCACAAATTCAAATTTGGCCATTTGGGCTGGATACATTACATGAAGATATATGTGTTATAAATTCCTTTTTTGAGCTCCACCATCCGTTCCCAGACCTTCTTTGCCAATCCTATGAATGCAAACTGGATTCTATATTCTATGCAATGCAGAATAGAGAGGACATGTAAGTCCCCAGCTCCTCATCACAGAGTACTTGGTACTCCCAGTTCTGCCACTTGAAAAGTAGCCTATAAAAATACACATTTGGTCATGCTGATCTTTAGGAAACTTTCTTAGATCCTTCTTAATTCTCCTGCCTTCCCAGTGCTGATTATTTCCATTTTTTTCTATGTATAATTTGTACATAGTTGTTTGTGTGTTGTTTCCACCATCAGAATGAGTCACTTGAGAGCAGGGACTTTTTTCTTTCTTTTTTTTTTAATGTTTACTTTCTGTATTTGAATTGATATTAAGCAATGAAGGTTAAGTGACTTGCCCAGGGTCACACAGCTAGGGTCACACAGTTTGAACCCAAGACCTCCAGTTTCCAGGCTCGCTCTCTGACCACTGAGCCACCGAGCTGCTTCAAGGAACCATTTTAAAAATATTTCATTGTATCTCCCACAAAGACTATTACACAGGAATAAATATTCAATGATGTTTGTTGATTATCTGATAGATTAAGCTATTTAGAACAATTATGTTTCATGGAACTTTCTAATCCACTCACACATCACAAACCAATTAATATTAATATGCCAACCTGAATTTTAATTCTTGTAAAATGTTCTATTTTGTGGTAGTAGAATAGATTAACTGGAAAATTTTAAATCTAATCAATACAGCTTATTAAAATTTGCCACCTGAGACTGCTGCTTCTGTATTTCTTTAACCTTTTTTCTTGGCTTGGGGTTAGAAACAACTAAATATTTTGGATAACTGCAATGATGCCTATAAACCAATGAGTTACTATTCTAGTTTAATCTCTCCCTTACCAACCAACTTGCCTTCTCTTAAACCTCGTCAGGGCATTTCTAATAATTTTCTGGTATTATAATAAAATGATTAAAAGGAAATCAGTATTTTTATAGATAGGGAGAAATGGGCTTTTATCACACTGAGAAGGGATGAGTAAGTGCTTGTTTTCCTCATTTCCTAGAAAAGGATTCCTGCCACTATGAAAACAACCCCCCCAAATATTTTAGAAAAAGACCTGAGTCATCCTTGATCATGATACTATTGTTCTGGTGATCATTCTCATAAAACAGCTGGTACAGGAACTTTCGGGGAAAAGAGTCACAAAAAGAAGGGGCTTTTTGGATAATTACTGCAATTAGGAACATGGAGCAAGCTATCTGATGCAAACATGCTGCCAGAATAGGGACAACAAGTTCTTAGCTAATGTGAGATCTATGAGAATGACAATGATTTAGAAATATAGAAATGTGGGAACTCCAGGATCTAGAGCAGAAAGTGGAAATAGAGAAAAGGTAGAGTGATGCCTCGAGGCAACAAGGTAAGGTGGATAGAGAGCTAACCACAGAACCAAAAAGTCTAACTTCAGATCTAGCCTCTGACACATTCTATCTGGATTACCCTGGAGAAGAGGCTAAACCTCATGGTGCTCTATAAATTGCAGACTGCAGTGGTAGGAATTTGTTCACCTATACCAGTGAAACCACATGTCCAATCCCTGTCCCCATATAAAACATATATGGTGGATCAACAAAAACTCAACAATAAAGTTCATGAAAGGCTTTCTGTTGTTGTTATTGGAGGACAGAGCAGGTTTGTATCTGTGGTTTCCTTAGTCTTAGAATTCCCTCTACAAAGCCTATTCCTTACAGTCTTAAAGAGTTACCTGGCATTGAACCCAGGGAGGGAGGTCATCAATAAAAATGAAGCCTCCATGGACACCAAAATATTTGTAACAGCACTTTTGTGGTAGCAAAGAAGTAGGTGCCTATGAGCCATAGAATGGCAACCCAATATAAACGTGATGGAATATTACCATGCAGTGAGAAATGACAAATATGAAGAGTACAGAGAATTGGGTGAAGACTAACATGGAATTAGGTAGAGTGAAGTAAGGAGAGTCAAGGAAATGTTATACATTGACTACAGCAAGCTAAATGGAAAGAATCACTATCCATCCACAAGGCAATCAAAAGTGAACTTTACAAAATTACAAAGAACAGGCAAAGCCTTTAGGAAGAGATATTAACAGAGAAATTCCCCACCTCCACCCCTTTGAATTGATTGAATACACATTGAACATATTTTTATGTTTTTTAATGTACAAATCAGTTTTGCTGTTTTAAAAATCTTTCTATTTTTTCTTTTAAAATATCCTTTGTTACATATGATTTATCACTTGGTTATATGGGTATATGATTTGGGGTTGTGGTTTTTAAAAGATTACTCTATTACAAATATGATTAATATGGAAATGGGTTTTAAGCAATAAGGCATGTATACACCCGTGGAATTGTTTGAGGGGGACGGAAGAGGGAAGGGAGAGAACATGAATCATGTAACCATGGAAAAATATTCTTTAAAAAATACATAAAATAATGTGGAAAAATAAAAATAAAAATACCCTTTGTTACTTTCTAGCTGTGTGACCCTGGGCAAGTCACTTAACTTCAATAACCTAGCTCTTATTTCCCTTCTGTTTTAGAATTGATATCAATTCTAAAACAGAAGGTAAGGATTGTTGTTGTTTTTTAATATCCTTTGTTATATGGGATAGGATTGGGCAAGGGAATGATGCAGGGGGGAATTTGAGAAATGTAAAAACAAAAGATGTAAATTAAAATGTTATTTTTTTAAGAGAGTAATATGCCTGTCTGAGGTAGAACTTAAACCCAGAGCAGAAGATCTTACTGACTCCAAAGTATGTCATCTATTCATCAAAGGGCACCATCTCTCACAGCATCATTTAAACCTTCTATTGTAGTCACTTAAACTATGTCAAATCTACATTTATCTATCTATTTTAAAATAAAAGCAAAAGAGAATATCTCTGGATGCTTTTTTCTTTAGTAAAGATAGCTTCAACTCTGGAATAAGTTCTTTGGAATTAATTTACCTTAAATGTAATAAATGAAGGACATTTTCTTAGTTTTCCTTAAAACAACCACAAAGTCAATGTCTTAGTCCTCATAAACATGAAATACCACTTGTATGATCAGTGGTCAAAAATACATCTGTTTAGTCAATAGAAAGGACATAGTGGACAGAACACCAGGTCTGGAGTAATAAAGACTTCAGTTCAAATCTGGCCTCAGACACTTACTTGCTATGTGACCCAGAGCAAGTCACTTAAACCTGTTTGTCTCGGTTTTCTCAAAGAGAGAAAGAAATGGGAACCCATTCCAATATATTTGCCAAGAAAACCCTAAATGAAGTCATGTAGAGTTGGGCATGACTAAAATATCCACAGAACAGACTAAGGAAGGGAAGGAAGCCATGGTGTGCTGGAGCCAGCTCTAATTTATCTGCTGATAAATTTCAATCAGAGCATTTACACTGTACAAATCCACCACAAATCAGGGATTGATTTATTGTTTTGTTGGTTTTCTATATTTAAGGAAGTGTTAATAATGCAGATTAAACTTAACAGTGCTGTCATAGATTAAAATGACAAGTTCCTTCCATCCTCCCCAGTTAAACATTTACTTTATTGCTCTATAAAATCTACGGTAGTTCAGAAGAAGGTCCTCAAGAATTAAGTCATCACTGGGTTGAGACCTGATGACTAATAATAATAATATTAATAGGCATTTATTTAAGATTTGCAAAATACTTTACAATCACTATCTCACTTGAACCTCTCAATATTCTTTAAGTGGCTGAGGAAGAGGGGGGAAAGATATGTTCAGCTTGGCCCCAGAGAACCAAATAAGAAACATTCACTGGAAGTTGCAAAGAGGTAGTTTTGGGTTTGATGCAAGCAAAAATTCCCCAGTAGAGAGTATCCAGGAATAAAATGTGCTACTTCATAAAGAGGTGGGTTCTTCATCCCTGGAGGTACTCAACTGCAAGATAATAGGATTGTATATTTAAAATTAATTGGGAGTTTAAAGGTAATTGAGTCCAGTTCTTTCATTTAAAAAAAAAAGCAAATTGAAAGTTGAAAGGGTACTCAGGGAGGATTGGTATAGCTGGTAATAGAGCTTGCTGAGCCCTTTTCAGTGCTGTTTATCAACCTTTGGTGTCTACCTTTCATCCAACTCTCACCTGTGACTCCAAGAAGCTGTAGCAAGCACAATGGCCACACCCCAGAAAACTCATCTCAACAGATGGGCTAAACCAGGTTGAGAGTACCTGAAGGGGCACAAACCCATTGGTGAGTTTAGGGAGATGGTGTCTACTCCAAGCATGTGAAGACTTATCCCAGTGGAATGGATGGATGAGAACAATTTGTTCCAAAAGCCACAAAGATAGTCAAAGCTGGTGCTTTGGAGCACTTAGAGTTTGGTTAGACATCTAAGCAGCCAAGGTCATCCACTACATCCTGGACCATCACTAGTCATCCTGACTTTTGCCACTTGATGATTCTGGAAGAGAGAGTGAGGCTTTGTGCAACTCTGCCTCACTTAAAACCAATTTACTCATGATTCAAGACATGACCCTGCAGTGTCCATGGCCCTCTTAGAAACAAAGAACCAACAATAGCAAATCGAGGCATTGAAAGGGAAGCCAAGTAACTTGCTCAGAATCAGAGAGCTAATAAATGCCTGAAGCAGAAGATGATCCCAGGAACCATTCATCAGGAATGTTGCAGAGAGGATTTAACTTCAGACACAAATAGGACTAGATGATCTCTGATGTCTCTTCCAACTCTGAAATTCTGTGCTTGTGTGTGTTATAGTGTGTATGTATTAGTTTTCTGGGGAATTAGATACATAATATACATATTTTTAAAATACAACTTTAAATCTATCTTGGCTAGTATTTGTAGAATGCAGGTCATCTTCCAGAGTTAATATTCAAATCACCTTGGGGAAATAGGAAACATTCCTCAAACTCTCTTAAATCTAGGGCCTTCCCTCTGTTAACTATTTCCTATTTATCCTATGTATAGCTGGCTTTGCATATATTTTGTATGTTGTCTCCCCTATTAGATTATAAACTCCTTGAAGGCAGGGATTGCCTACCCTCTTTGATTCTCTAGCACTTGGGCCAGTGCCTGGCACATAGTAGGTCCTTAACAAATGTTTACTGATTCAATCAATCATGATGGATGATGGATGGATGATTGATCTGTGCTATGGTGGTGATAAGTTAAGAATGCTTTAAGTGTTTTTGATACACTCTTGCAGGAGGCAGAGTTATGGAAAGTGCTGATGTACCTGAACATAACCCAGGGATGAACTTTAGTCATTAGGTCAATTTGGAATAGAGAAAGCGTATGCCACAGTTATCTAAATCAAGTGGATTTGGATTGATCATTTGATTATTCTCAGGTGACACCAAGTTTTGCATAAGATATATGAAGCTAAGAGTTGAATCCTGTCACCAGAATGATTATATTATAGCCAATTATAGACATACAACTAGAAAGGGTTTTGCTAGCCAATGATTTTCCTCAGGTCTGATTTAAATCTTTTAGCCTTCAACCTCAAGCCATTTCTTCTTGCCCTTTCTGAATGTGTTCTGCACAAAGCAACTCTTGGTTTTACCTTTTATGAAAGCTCAAAATCAGAATTTTACTCACTGTTTTTAGCGTGTGTGTGTGTGTGTGTGTGTGTGTGTGTGTGTGTGTTTGAGAGAGAGAGAGAGAGAGAGAGAGAGAGAGAGAGATGGTTTTTCTCCATCTTCACATCCAAACTTCAAACAGAAAGTTCCCTTATTACAAGACTGACCAGATGCAGGTATATATCTCTGGGAGTTGTCCTGGTTTCTTTTTAAATTAGGCAATGGTTATATATCTTGACTTGCACACAAGGGATTTGTGGCAAAAACACGTTTCTTTCATGTAATTGCTTTTCTTTTAATCCCAACCTTAATGTATATCATTCTTGATGCACAGCCTCAAATGGGCTTTGAACTAGGTAATTTCCGACTTTAAATAATGGGGAAAAAAAGAAATCCCAGTTTACTTTATAGCTTGCACCAGGATACAGGGGGCCAAAGGGGCAGCACCAGTCTAGTAGTTTACCTTTCACCCTGGAACAAGCAGGTAAAAATATTAACAGGGTGTAATTAGTAAGAGAGGATAAGAAGTTAAAACATATATCGTCAGAACATCTCCAGTGCATTTGTGAGCCTTGATTTTCAAGGCAGTGTTTAAAATAAAAAACCATCACCAAGACAGAAAAATAGCTATACTTATATCATAGCACACTGAGTTGCAAACCTTTTAATGAAAGGCATAATTCTTATGCTGTCCGCATCATACTATATTCTCATGCAAAACACTTTAATGTGTTGTGTAAATTATCTTGGACTTCCTTAGTATGTATTGCATTTTTTAATCATAGGTGCTCAGTTCTATCTTCTACTTTGGATGCAGGAGCTCACTGTTTAAGACTTGAAGATGAACTTCCTCCTTATCTCCCTCCCTAGGAGAGGATACTAAGAAGGCAAGTCCGTGCATTCATTGTCTTTTACCCAGCACGATGGTGCAAGACCAGAACTAAGTCACTATACCTCAGTGCCTTCACCACAAGTAGAGTCTTCTCCATCTTCCATTCTGTACATCCCTGGACCAGGTCCTGAGCAGGCAGGTTGCCCTCATTTCTCCCCTTCCATGGAAGAATATTTCAGAATGTTAGGAGAGCAATAAGGGCAGCTAGATAGCACAGTGGCTAGAGCACCAGACCTAGAGTCAAGAAGACCTGAGTTCAAATCCAGCCTCAGACACTAGTTGTGTGGCCCCAGGCAAATCGCTTAACACACACAATTCACACACATATATATATTTATAGACACACATGCAATCTTGTCTACACACACATATGCAGATTCATATACATACATGTTCACTTATATAGATTCATACCTGCATATATATAGATTTTGACACATACATGCATATTATACACACATATACAGATTATACACATTATATGTACATTTATATGCATATTTCTATACACATACATACTATATACACGTATAATGTATACACATATAGATTTAAAACACATTTATTTACACCTATTTATATACACATATATACACATTATATGCATATATGCATATATACACATGAATGCATAAACATTTATACACATATACATGCATATCATATATACATGTGTGTATATGGGTTTATACACATGCATGCACGTGTATATTTATACACATATGCTGCACATTTATGAATACATACACATTTATATGCACACAGTGCACGTACCTGTTTATTTACATGTAAATACACAACATACACACATGTTAATATACACATGCCAATTAATACATACACGCATATTTATTCACACATACATATATACACACACTTTTTTCTTCTCCGCCAAACAAGGTCAGCCTTGGCAGAATTGTGAAGCCTGTATAGGATCTAAAATATAAAGGGGACTCAGAGACCCTGTAATCTAACAAATGAAGCAACCAAGGCCCAGAGACATTGTCAGTTAGTTGGTCAATAAGCATTTATAAAGAGCTTTCTGTGTACCGTGCATTTTATTAAGTGCTGGGAAACTCAAAAAAGAAAGAATAAAAATAGCTTTATATGACTTGCCAGAGGTCAAAAATACCCAGTAAGTAAAAGTGCCAGTGCTTGAATTCAGGTTTTCTCTCAATCAAAACAGAGCCCACTTTTCACTACTACACAGGATTCTTACGCCTCTCTAGTCCTTGGGTTCTCTGCCCTGCCCTCCCCTCTCTTCTCCTCCCCTCCTAAGCAGGCTCTGGCTCCTCTCTTCTCTGACTTATTCCTTGCTCTAAAACTTAGTACTTGTGTAACCCTGGGCCAGGCACTTTACTTCTAAGCATCAGTGTCTCCATCTGTGTAATGGGAATAATAATGCTTGTACTCTATAACTCCGTTAATTTGTGAGGAAAGTTCTTTGTTAACCTTTAAGGACCACAGAAGTAAGTTATTGTGGTTGTTTTCACTCTTCTCCCAGTTTAGCTATTTTATTGATTCCCACCTTGTCTTCCTCTTATACAAGGGATGTGACAAAAGTATCTCTTGCTAGGATTCTTCCTCAAAATCTCCTTTCATCACTCTTTCTTGTTTGATCTTTGTCTAGTCAAAAAAAAATGTCTGTAAAGAAGTAAAGATGGGGAATGGCTCCTTAGGATTTTTGGATGGAAAAGACTAATTGTCCAGGGAGATGCAAAGTTCAGATAAACATCCTGCCTTCATGGAAATTAGAGTCTAGATGGACATGGGGTGGATAAAATACACAGATTGCTCTAATATACTTATATAAATGCATTAAAGAGTTGTAAAACACTGTGAAGTTTCAGGGGGAAGATTGCTACTGACTAAAGAAATCAGAGAAGGACTTCATAGAGCTAATGATATTTAAATTATAACATTTTTATTTTATAAAATATGTTATAATAAAATGAAATGTAAAAAATATTTAAATTATAAAATTAAATTATAAAAAATAAAGTGAGCAGGAATCTAAAAGATAAAGAAAAGGGAGGATATTTTAGGAACACTGGTATTGTTCAGTTGTTCAGTCATATCCAACTCTTCTTGATCCTGGAGACCATATTTGGAGTTTTCTTGGTAAAGATACTGAGAAGGTTTGCCAGTTCCTTCACCGACTAATTTTACAGATGAGGAAACTGAGGCAAAAAGGTTAAGTGACTTTCCCAGGATCACACAGCTAGGTCATGTCTGAAGCCAAATTTAAGCTCAGGTCTTCCTGATTTGAGGCCCAGTCTTCTATATCCACTGTGCCATCTAGCTACCCAGCAGTGATGAGGGAAGAGTCAGAGATAACAATATAACAACAATTCTGTTAAAGAAGAAAAAGGTCCTAAAGGTCCAGTATAGTGAGTTTTTCAAATGAAAATGTTATGTCTATGTGTATGTGTCTGATGAAGTGATTGCCATGGAAAATTAAAATTTACCTTAAACCAAGGGCTGTTAACTTGGAGCTTTTAAAAATATACATATTTTCATGAGTCTACTTTTAAATGTGCTTTTCTTTGAAATCCCATGCATTCAAAAGCCTTATTCTAAGAAAGGAGCCATAAGTTTTATCTGCCTGGCAAAGGGGACCATGACACATAAAAGGTTAAGTACCCCTTGCCTTAAGTTAAAGAAAAATGAGAAAACCACTATCCATTCTTTCTGCATAAATACAGGAACCTTACTTTTTTTTTTCTCCTCCAAAGGAAAGTCCTTTGGAATTTACATTTACCTTGAATCTACCTTTAGCATCCACTAAATATTAATTCAATGGGCTTTCACAGACAGACATCATAAAATTGGAAGAAGGAAAAGGTTTAAGGGGAAAGATTTTGTCTGGCAACAGCACGCAAGCATATGCCCCTTCTAATGGAAATGTCAGGTGCTTTAGTTGATCCCCAGCACGGAGAGTGTTTCAAAGCACATTCTGGACCTTTCCTCGGGCCTCTAAACACATCCTCTCTCCAGGCAGCCCTGCTCTGGTCCTACCCTGCTGTTTTCCATGCCTCACGCACCCACGCTCTTCATTTCACGATTTTGCTCTCCTTGTTTGCCTGCTTCTCAGACTGTGATTTCCTTGTTTTCCTTCTGCAGTGCTGCCCAGAGCCTGTCGGAAGGGAGCCCTGTTTACCATAGGACACTCCTCCCCCTCTTCTAGTTCACTACCATTTGGGGGACCACTGCGGGGGAGGCAGCAATGGCGCAGAGGTCTCTGGGTATCTCCAAAGCGGGCGAGGAAAGGGAAAGAGTAGGGAATCGAGATGTTTTGTAAAATGAGAACGCTAGGCAGAACTTCGCAGACTCACTAATAACTAGGAGGGCGACCCATGGCAGATGACTGAATTTTGCCTTGGTGGAGCCCTTATGTAAGCAAGGGATGCCTTTATCACAGTCCTTCATGTTTCTCTCCAATGTCGCTCTCAGACTGTGGAGGAGTTGCGGGTCCAGACACCACTGGAACACCAATAGACAGACGAACAAACAAATAGGACAAAAAGCCCGAAAGGAGCAGCCCACAACGTGCACTTGTTCATGTATTATGACAAGGGTAATGTAGTTTTAATTACTAATGATAATGTGCACTGGCTGCTAGCAAATATCTGCCACTCTGCAAAGCTCTCTAAGTGCCATCTGACCATTTAGGGTTTGTCCATTAAACCTTTCCCGAGAAACGAGGGTGAGGTTGGCTATTGGCTGTTTGTGAGCCAGGGGGAGGGGGATGAGTGAGTTTGCGAATTAACAAAGAGGCATTATTAATAACCTTCTCCTGTAGAAATAATGTCCTTTGAAAATTAGACGCGGGATGGGGGTGGACTTTTTAATGTTCTGATTTAATTGGAAAATTACTCTTTCAAAATTAGTTAATTCAGAGAAACCCATAATATTCAGACTTGTCTCGAAATGAATGACTTATGGTACGACTGCTGGTCGGGGAAATCGAGCTTCCTTCTCAAGGTCAAAAAAAGAAGGAAATGCATAAAATGTCTGGGTGTGCTCAGGTGCCCTAGAAGGAGAAAGACAATGGCTCCACTTTATTTATGTTGGTAACCTGAAGCACTCACGGCTTCTATTGATGTGTTTTGGGGTCCATAACTAATCATGAACAATTATCAATACGCAGTCTGAAAACAAGACTTCTTGTCGCTGCTGCCGCTGCTGCTGCTGCTGCAGTGTGGAATTATACAAATCATTCAGTTGAAAAGAAAAGACCCTGAAGGTCTCCGGTATATCGAATTTTCCAAAAGGAAACAATGTGTTTGTGTACGCAAGAGAGAGATGAAATGATTGCCATGGAAAATTAAATGGTACCTTGAATGAAAGGAGTGAGAAATTCTCCATCAATCCTCTCTCTGCATAAATAATGGAGTTTTACATCCCCCTCCCCCAAAGAAATTCTTCTCCCATCTCCAGACCTCAGTGCGTGGCAAACATCCTCACATGTGTGTACCTGTGCTTGTGAAGATTCACATGTGAAAAGCCATTATTCTCTGGCACTAATTCATGGGCAGCAATTTGGCTAGGCTTGGTTTAGAAATATCAAGCAATAGCAGGTTCAGAGGAATACAGGCAAAAGAACCCATCGCCATCTCCTCCAATCCACTCTGACACAGAAAAGGATTTGCTAATCTCAATATGGAGAAAGGAGAGTCTAACAAAAACAAAAGCCAGAATGAGAGAATTTTTTAAGGAAATGATATAATCACTTTCAAGGGCAGTATTTATTATAATTCAATTCAACACGTTGCTATTGAGTGCCATAAATGAAAACATAAATAGGTAACAATAATAACCGTAATATGCCAGAAGAGGCAGCATGGATTAATGCATCCAGGGGTCATTCTTGGAGTCAGAAGACCTGGATTCCTGATGATTGTCACTACATGACAATGGGCGAATCACTTAATTCTCAGTGACCCCAAGCATCAACTGGGCCAGTAAAGGGAATTTCCAACATCAATAAAAACAGGTTTGAACCCATAAAATAATATCTAGAAGAGTACACTCCCAAGTAGGCCTACATTAAATAAAGCCTTCATAACAGAAATCAGCTTATCAATAAGCATTTATTAAAAAGCAATTATATGGGGGCAGCTGGGTAGCTCAGTGGATTGAGAGCCAGTTCTAGAGATGGGATGTCCTGGGTTCAAATCTGGCCTCCGACACTTCTCAGCTGTGTGACCCTGGGCAAGTCACTTCACCCCCATTGCCCAGCCCTTACCACTCTTCTGCTTTGGAACGAATACACAGTTGATTCCAGGATGGAAGGTAAGGGTTTAAAAAAAAAAGTAATTTTATCACTATACTAGGAGCTAAGGGGGAAAAAATCCACAATGGAACAGTCTCTTTCCTCAAGGATCTTACATTGTATGAGGTCAAAGCTGTACTAACCATATAAAAATTAATTTCTGTGGCAATAGCCTGGTGGAAGAGAAAGCACACAGGTTTTGTAGTCAGTGGACATGGGTTCAAATTTTGGCTTTTTCTATCAGTAAATCTCTGTGGGCCTCAGATTCCTCATCTGGGAAAGGAGAGGAAGATTGGATGATTTCTAAAGAAGCTTCCAGGGAAGAAGAAGAAGAAGAAGAAGAAGAAGAAGAAGAAGAAGAAGAAGAAGAAGAAGAAGAAGAAGAAGAAGAAGAAGAAGAAGAAGAAGAAGAAGAAGAAGAAGAAGAAGAAGAAGAAGAAGAAGAAGAAGAAGAAGAAGAAGAAGAAGAAGAAGAAGAAGAAGAAGAAGAAGAAGAAGAAGAAGAAGAAGAAGAAGAAGAAGAAGAAGAAGAAGAAGAAGAAGAAGAAGAAGAAGAAGAAGAAGAAGAAGAAGAAGAAGAAGAAGAAGAAGAAGAAGAAGAGATTTTGAACTGAAATGGTAATAGTTATTTCCCCCTTCGTCTTTGTATTCCCAGTGCCAAGTATAGTGTTAGGTATGCAACAAGCTCTTGAGACATGTTTTTTATTTGATAAATAGATTGATCTAGTTCAATCCCCTCATTTTATAGACAAGAAAATGGAGGCCTTGAGCCTCAGAGGTTAAATTTTTGTTTAGACAATGCTATTATTTTTGTGGAAGATTAAAAATTGAGAAAAGAAGGAAGAATTAACAAAGTTTTATTGACTGGTTTATATAAGGTCCTTTACATGGAAATAAAGTTTACAATGGTAACATAAAGGCAACCAAAATGATAGCACTTCCCTCTCAGGGTGGTTGTAAGGCTTAGATGAGATAATAAATGTAAAGTGATATATAAATATTATTGTTATTATTATGCTTGATGTTACATAGCTACCCATCTCCTCAAAGCCACTCTAGTGTATATATTTTAATAGCACTTTCAATATATTTATAATCTCACTAATCTTTCCTTCACTTCCTGCTGTGAATAAAGCACATGTCCATGATGGACACCTTCTTTCCTACTCCTCAAAAATCAATATGTACAACTATTTTTTAAACCCTTACCTTCTGTCTTAGAATCAGTATTGACTAACAGTTCTAAGACAGTTGAGTCATCAGGGCTAGGCAATCAGGATTAAGTGACTTGTCCAGGGGCACAGAGCTAGGAAATGTCTGAGGCCAGACTTCAACTCAAGTCTTCCTTCTCTAAGTGCCATCTGACCATTTAGGATTTGTCCATTAAACCTTTCCTGAGAAACAGGGGTGAGTTGGTACTGGCTAAGAAACAGAAAGGAGGATCAGTGGAATAGACTTGGGGCAAGTGACCTCAGCAAAACAGTATATGATAAACCCAAAGATCCCAGCTTTTGGGACAAAAATCCACTATTTGATAAAAACTGCTGGGAAAATTGGAAGACAGTATGGGGAAGATTAGGTTTGGATCAATACCTCACACCCTACACCAAGATAAATTCAAAATGCGTGAATGACTTGAACATAAAGAAGGAAACTATAAGTAAATTAGGTAATCAGAATAGTATACATGTCAGACCTTTGGGAAGGGAAAGACTTCAAAACCAAGCAAGACATAGAAAGAGTCACAAAATGTAAAATAAATAATTTCAACTACATCAAATTAAAAAGCTTTTGTACAAACAAAACCAATATAACTAAAATCAGAAGGGAAGCAACAAATTGGGAAGCAATCTTCATAAAAACCTCTGACAAAGGTTTAATTACTCAAATTTACAAAGAGCTAAATCAATTGTACAAAAAATCAAGCCACTCTCCAATTGACAAATGGGCAAGGGACATGAACAGGCAGTTCGCAGCCAAAGAAATAAAAACTATTAATAAGCACATGAAAAAGTGCTCTACATCTCTTATAATCAGAGAGATGCAAACAACTCTGAGGTATCACCTCAAAACAACTCTGAGGTATCACCTCACACCTAGCAGATTGGCTAACATGACAACTATGGAAAGTAATGAATGCTGGAGGGCATGTGGCAAAGTAGGGACACTAATTCATTGCTGGTGGAGTTGTGAATTGATCCAACCATTCTGGAGGGCAATTTGGAACTATGCCCAAAGGGCAATAAAAGAATGTCTGCCCTTTGATCCAGCCATAGCACTGCTGGGTTTGTACCCCAAAGAGATAATAAGGAAAAAGATCTGTACAAGAATATTCATAGCTGCACTCTTTATGGTGGCCAAAAATTGGAAAATGAGGGGATGCCCTTCAATTGGGGAATGGCTGAACAAATTGTGGTATATGTTGGCGATGGAATATTATTGTGCTAAAAGGAATAATAAAGTAGAGGAATTCCATGGAGACTGGAACAACCTCCAGGAAGTGATGCAGAGCGAAAGGAGCAGAACCAGGAAAACATTGTACACAGAGAGTGATTCACTGTGGTACAATCGAAGGTAATGGACTTCTCCATTAGGGTCAATGCAATGTCCCTGAACAACTTGCAGGGATCTAAAAAACACTATCTACAAGCAGTGGATAAACTGTGGGAGTAAAAACACCGATGAAAAGCAACTGCTTGACTACAGGGACTGAGAGGAAATGACTGAGGAGAGACTCTAAATGAACACTCTAGTGCAAATACCAACAACATGGAAATGGGTTCAAATCAAGAGCACATGTGATACCCAGTGGAATCGTGCTTTGGCTATAGGAGAGGGGGGGGGGAGGAAAAGAAAATGATCATTGTTTCCCATGAATAATGTTTGTAAATGACCAAATAAAATAATGTAAAAAAAAAAAGAAAAGAAACAGGGGTGAGGTCCTAGGTGATCTGAATCCCAGCCAGATCCCAAGGTGGATGATCTATCTGTACTACCAAGCAGATGAGTTTAAGAGATTTGGTGCCTTTGGGGCAGAACTGTTTCTAGACAGAACTGTGATGTTGGTAACATCTGATAGAATTTTAAAATGTCAAAGTTTGAAGAATGAATTATTTTATAAGGGAATTTTCTTCCTGACAGCTAGCTGAGAGTCATAAGCATACCCAGCACATTTCATTAAGTTGTGCACCCAGGGAATTTTTACTCACAGTGAACATTTATTGAAAACTTGATTATTAAGGACATTGTATTTGTTCATCAAGTAAACTATGGAGCCTAAAATTTTACTAAACTTTTAAAAATTATTAGATTTTACTTAAAAATATAAATTTAAAAAGCAAGACACAAAATGTAAAAAAAGGGAGAGAGGGAGTCCTGGGTATGTCTAGCATTCTTTTTATGTATAACTATACTGAGCAAGTTTTAATAAGAAAAGGAATAGATTGTAAGAAAATAATAATAATAACTCAAACACATGTTACTTACAGATCTACATAGTTCTTTATTCAAATTAATCCTACAGAGCAAGTGGTACACATATTATCTCAATTTTGCAAATGAAAAAATTGAGGCCCAGAAAAATAAAATGACTTTACCAGAGTCACACATTTAAGGATCAGCACCAATGTAGTTCCTCTACACCAGTGGTATCAAATACAAACAGAAACAGAGCCATTAAGCTACACATAAGAATCCTTGAAGGCTGCATGTTGACTTAGAAAATTATGAATTGATATCATCAGGGTGGGTAGGAAGTACAGTGGATAGAGCACCAGGCCTGGAGTTGGGAGGACCCAAGTTCAAATCTGGCCTCAGACACTTCCTAGCTGTGTGATTCTGGGCAAGTCACTTAATCCCAATTGCCTATTCCTTGCTGATCTTGTGTCTTAGAATGGTTACTAGGACAAAAGATAAGGGTTTAAAAAACATTATGTGTTATTGTGTTTTTATTTATGTTGTTAAATATTTCCCAAACACACTTAAATCTGGTTTGAACTGCAATCAGTAGTGTTGTGGCATGGGGTTTGACATATCTGCTCACTCTATACCATTCCTTTACCTTCCATATCCTCATACATCAACCTTTTCAGTTTCCTGAAACTGAACTGACAACCAAAAGAATGTAAGTTTTTTGAAGGCAGGAAATGTTTGATTTCTACCTTTGAATTTCCTGTGCCTAACATAGTGATTGGCACGTAGAAGTTACTTCAAAAATTTTCATTCTGTTGAATTGCATTGCCTTCATTTTTGTTAACAAAGTATCACACCAGAAAGAAAATGATGAAACATTTTTTCTGATCTTCACTGGATTCATACACATACTTATTTATATTTTTGGCACAGGATCCATTTGAGATGAAGGGCAGGTTTCATCCTATGTAAGGCTCTATGTAAGAAGAGTAGCCTCTTTTTCTAATTACCAAAGAAGAGTTCCCAACATACCATACATTGTTTTGAATTGTTTTCCATCAACATATTCAGAGATGTCTAGCATGTGTACATACTAGAACAAGTTTATCTCTATATTTGGAGACCAGGTACTTACTTCCCCACATTTATTCCACATTCACAAAAGAACTGCATGAATCAGCCAGAGTTGGTCAGAATTTTCTCCTATTTGAACTTCACTATGAAGTTCCCTCTTCTAATTTTTCATGAGGCTAACTGTCCCCTCTTCATTCCTCTTGTGTATCCCCATGACTTACTCAAGGAGCTTCTATAAAGGTAGCCTGCTCTCATTCTCTATGTGATCTATAGAAATAGGAAACATTCTCTTCTGTGTAAAATGGGGAACCAAGGCTTACTAAGAGGAAGATAGAACAAAAACCATGAGCCTCAGAATTAAGATCAGTTTTTTGATCTAATGAAACCGAAAGCCTCCTAAATGGTATGGAAGATGCTGAGTGCCAGGAAGACTTGCCTGTTCCTAAAGAGCTCCCTCACTACTTGAAAGTCTATTATAAAAGCTTCCTTTTGGGTTGCAAAGGATGTTTTTCTTTCTCTTTCTTTCTTTCTTTCTTTCTTTTTCTTTCTTTCTTTCTTTCTTTTTCTTTCTTTCTTTCTTTCTTTCTTCCTTCCTTCCTTTCTTTCTCTTTCTCTCTTTCTCTCTCTCTCTCTCTCTCTCTTTCTTTCTTTCTTTCTTTCTTTCTTTCTTTCTTTCTCTTCTTTCTTTCTTTCTTTCTTTCTTTCTTTCTTTCTTCCTCCTTCTTCTTTCTTTCTTTCTTTCCTTCTTTCTTTCTTTCTTTCTTTCTTTCTTTCTTTCTTTCTTTCTTTCTTTCTTTCTTTCTTTCTTTCTTTCTTTCTTTCTTTCTTTCTTTCTTTCTTTCTTCCTTCCTTCCTTCCTCTCTTTCTTCTTTTTTTTTTTTTAGCAAACTAAGGCAGTGGACTTGGAATCAGGAAGCCTTGGGTCCAAATTTTGCCTCAAATATGAAACTCTGGACAAACCACTTAAACCTTTCTGTTTCTCACTTTTTTCATCTGAAAAAATTAAGAGATTGGCCTTAATGTCCTCTATGCTTCCTTTCAACTCCAGTTTATAATCCTATAATTCTATGAATGACTGTTTTCCTGAAGGAAGGACTGTGTTCCAATGTTAGATAATATAATTCCTTGAAATAACTTCATAATTAAGTTATCTTTATATCCAATAGAGTCTGTCACAGGGACTTAGCTATCATGTGCTTAACAAATGTTGACTTGAGGTTGGGCTGGTGGCACACAGCTATAATCCTTGCTATCAGGCAGGCTAAGGCTGGGGGAACTTTGGAGCTCAGAATTTCTGAGCTTCACTTGACTAAGCCAGTCAGGTTTCTGCACCAAGTCCAGTACCAATGTGGAGGCAAGGAAGGAGGAACCTGGTTGTCAAAGTAGGAACAGATTAGCCCAGGTCAGAAACAGAGCAGATCAGAAGTCAGATGGGACTTCTAAGTAGCCTCTGCAGTTCCATGAAGAGATAGATAGATAGAGATAGATAAATTGTTGCTCAGGCACGCGTAACTCTTCATGACCCCATTTGGGGTTTTCTTGATAAAGATACTAAAGTGGTATATCACTCCCTCTCCAATTCATTTTTCTGATGAAGAAACTGAGGCAAACAGGATTAAGGGACTTGCCCAGGGTCATATAGCTAGCAAGTGTCTAAGGCCATATTTGAACTCATGAAGTCAAATCTTCCTGATTCTGAACTTAGTGCTCTATCCATTGTGATGCCTAGATAGATAGATAGATAGATAGATAGATAGATAGATAGATAGATAGATAGATAGATGGATGGATGGATGGATGGATGGATAAATGGAGATAGATGATAGATAAACAAAAGACACAATGAGGAATAAGTGAATGAACAAACCAATAAATATATAGTTAAATGAATGAATAAAATTTTGAATTGAAGGTTTAATCAGAGTCAAGAAAAGTCAGACAGCTTAAGGGTCTGAACAACAACAAAGAAGGCTTAATTCATCAATATTTTGGCAGGTTGTTTTGTTTAATCCAGAAGAAGCACCAAGCTGGCTAAAGAAGAAATAAAGGTTAGGAGGCAGGAAAGGAGAAGAACACTAAAAGTAGAGGAAAAGACCAATTTGGTCTGGTTCATAATGTTGCCCGGGGCTAGGTTTATTCAAGAAGGATGATTCTGATGAATCAGGAACAACGATGCTCCTCTCTTACCATCCTGTCTATCCTCCCATGATGCTCTGCTATCTTGGAAGCCCACCTTTATCATCCTCAAATTCTCCACACAGAGAAATGCCCAACAGAGTCATAGATTCCATTTGTGCTCAACCTTTTCCTATTTCACTTGTACATGGTAAATGACAGAGTCCTGTAAATTGGACAGTATCACCAAAGCAACAAGATGCATCAAGTGCTATAGCTTTCGGTTATCTGCATTCATTAAATAGATTTTTAAAAATGAAAACAGTATCAGGTAATGTGACAGAGTATTTTAAAATAACATTTGTCTTTGTTAACCAAATAGTGAATAATGAGAAAACACAGAATGTTCTTTTTCAGAAACAATTGTAAATTATTTCCAGTGCATTCAGATGGTGCAGCAGAAAGAAAAACATGAGTTTCAGGAGGTTTGGTAATGCTAATTGCTGTAATAACTTTCAAATGACACAAAATGATAAAGTTAGAGTTGTCTCAGTCTGCCAGCATATGCCTAGGTTCTCATCCTGGTCTGCTCTTCAGTATTCATGTGTTTCTGTTTGACCTTGGGCACCCATTAGATACAGGTGCAAGTTCTAAAAAAACAAATTTGCCACAGCAATATGTGCTGAGGGTTTAGGCTTCCCATATTATTTTTGTATCAGAGGATCTGAAGATATTTAAACTGTTTCTAAGACAATGGTACTTTTAATTCCTACCAGTCTTAACATCCTCACCCTGAGGAAGATTATAAGATTACCATATGCCCTGGCACATAAGTAAGGTTTTATAAGATGAAAAAATCTTCTCCCCAAATTGGGCTCAGCATGCAATAAGATTATTTGCCTTTTCTAACCCCTAGCCTGATGATCAGGCAGGATGAACCTTCACATGAACCACCAATACAACAGGAACAAAGAATTTCTGGGTGGGTCCCCTTTTGCTATTGTTAAAAAATGACTTTTCCTATTGGACTCATTCCCACCCCCCAGAAATTACTTTGTATATAGTTTACATTTCTTTTTATGTGTACATTTGCTTCCTCACCTCCAGTAGAAGGTAAGCTCCTTGGGAGCAGCGGCTATTTCTTTTGCCTTTGTCTCTCTAGCTCACAGCACACTAGCATTCATTAATAAAGATGTAGTGGGGGCAGCTGGGTTACTCAGTGGATTGAAAGCCAGGCCTAGAGATTGGAAGTCTTAGGTTCAAATCTGACCTCAGACACTTCCCAGCTGTGTGACCCTGGACAAGTCACTTAACCTCCATTGCCTAGCCCTTACCACTCTTCTGCCTTGGAACCAATACACAGTATTGTCTCCAAGAAGGAAGGTAAGGGTTTTAAAAAAAGTTTTAAAATAAATAAATACATAGTGAGTTGAATTGAACCCAATTAGCTGAGTCCTCCCTGTTACAGTTCCTTCTTGTTACATTGTCAAGCAACTTTTCTCCATTACATTATATTTTGACACAGTTTCTAGAAATATCACACTGTTGTACTGGCATCAAGGGGTGGTTCATTTAATGTTAATTTAATTTTAATAATAAAGTAAATGAATATATTTATTTGTTAATAAATAAAGTAACAAAATAGGGATAAGGGCAAAATGCTACAAATACTTTAACCTGTTCACTATCAAAGCAAATATGAGTAGATTTTGGAAGTAACAGCTACATTTAGCATTCAAAAGGACTGAACATTTATGGGATACCATATGTTGTTGAGCATAATAGGACTCAGTATATAACCTGACCTGCATAAATGGTTTTCTGCATAAAAATCCAGGTTTTTGAATCAATCAATCAACAGTGGTCTCTAGTCACATTCAATATGAGTATTAAATAAAGCATTTTCATTTGCATGATGAAGTGGTAGTAGAAACAAAGGTTCGTTTTGTTTCTGCATCAGGACATTTTCTTCTTAACATCCCATGCAATTTGTGACAGTCTAGTACTTTGCAAAAATCCTTGTTGCCAGTGAATGAATATCTACTTTATTCATTTTTTCCCTCATTTCAATGGCATCAGAAAGTCAGTATTATTGAACCTAGCATTTTGTTTTTTGGAATTTTTTAAAACAAAAGGATGACTGTCCATCAGAACCAATTTGATTTTCTAGTTCTGGTAGTCTTCTATCAGGGCAAGAATAGGGTCTCAGAGCATTATTCCAAGGGGAGCTTCAGGGCATCCAGACACAATGGATATAATGAGAGAGCTTTAAAGTCCGAGAACCTAGGATTTTCATTCTGGTTATGCTTCCTACTACTCACTTAAATCTATTGAATTACCTATCTGACCTCAAGAAAGTTGCTTCACCCAGTTTTCTTGTTTTATTATAATATCTAAACAAAAGGAAGGAAGGAAGGAAGGAAGGAAGGAAGAAAGAAAGAAGAAAGAAAGAAAGAAAGAAAGAAAGAAAGAAAGAAAGAAAGAAAGAAAGAAAGAAAGAAAGAAAGAAGAAAGAAAGAAAGAAAGAAAGAAAGAAAGAAAGAAAGAAAGAAAGAAAGAAAGAAAGAAAGAAAGAAAGAAAGAAAGAAAGAAAGAAAGAAAAGGGATAAAAGGAGGGAGGAATGGAGGGATAAAAAAAATAGAGTCAATTGTTTTGTCCTATAGAACTGGAATGCAGAAATCAGTCTTAATCAAGATGGATCCATTAGGTCATCTTCTGTTGGGATGATATTATAAGTCATTGACAGCATCACAGCATGTATGACATTACCAAATGGGCTATAGGCTTAAGGACTGATCTTTGCTTATGAGAATAGAACAGCTTGGATGACTGATGGTGCCAAATGAAGATAATTGCAACTTGATCGGGCTGCTCTCAAGTCAGTACTGTCACTGCCTACATCTTATGATGAATTACATTGATCATGTAGGTTACAGAACCTCTATCAGTTTCAAAGGGAAGATGTCTTGACATCAGTTTCTGAAAGTGTCATACTGGACTACATGGACTACATGTCTGCTTATAAATTAAGCAAAGTAGAAAAACACAATTAATAGTCAAAAAGCTCCAAATGGTTTAACTTGAAGTCTATTAGCCTAATCAAAGCAGGATCAGTAGTTAGTTCTGCCAAAGAATGCAAAGCTTTCGCCAAATATAAGCCAAGGTAAATGCTTAGAATTACAAGTCTATCATTCTTGTTCATGGGAAATTGACATAAACCCTCATGGAAGACATAGTTGGCTAAATCTGTCTATTTAGATACAAGCAATGATACAAGTAAGTAGCTATTTGACCATGTTCATAAAGGGAAGAAAGCGCTGAGGCCATCTAATTCAACCCCAACATTTAACAGAAGAAATTGAATCTCAAGAAGGGCTACTGACTTGTCCAAGATCATACCAGTAAAAAACGTGGGGAGGATTTGAACACAGGTCTTCTGACTCCTGAGTCATCATTCTTTCTACCATAACACAGGGTATTCATTTCATTTTCATGTATCGGAACCTTGTCACATTCCCTGTTCACAACTAAGGAAATGTTAAAGTTAACTTTAAACTTGTAATGTTCCCTTTGTTCACAATGTTTCTTTCTGATGTTCCTAGAAAATAGCAAAGATAAGTTTAATGTTTTAAACCAAGGAGCATTCAGACATTCCCAAATGCCAGATCCAGTCAGTGGCAGCCTTTTTAGCAGTGCTTGCTGAAAAGAGTCTAGGGATGTCCTTGTTTTATCCTAACAAGCAGGACTTTGGAGTCTATATGTCCACAAAGAGCCATGGGTTCTACCTCTGAGCCTTCTTCATGGTCCCTGCACAGTGCTCAATTTATCTTAAGAGGAGAAATTGTTGAACGGACCCTGCCAGAGTGTAGACCTGTGATTCTAGGGTGAAACGGTACTCAGTCCAACATTGTTGCTCAGTCCATTAAGCAATCCCTTTCAGTTGATGGGGGTCATCTATCAACCCTACTTTTCAGTTGGTAATCTACTTATTTAGAGGTTTAATGACCATTTTAGGTCATTTGACCAATATATCCAGATATTTTATAGAATTTTTGCTAAACCGTATGACTGAGTTTGAGAATTTGGGGAAGAGAGGGTTACTTACTTTAAAAAAAATTAAGATGCAACTAGTCCACATATAGAAAGTACCCATGAGGAACCCAGGAATTATTTGAGACTCAAAGCTCGACAAGGGCATGCCCAGAGCAGATTGATCTAAAGCTGCATGCAGTTGTCACTCTTCTGGTAACAAAAAGTCAAATATTGATTTCCCAGGGCTTTTATGACCCATTTAACAACAGGCTTTTTGGATTAGTTTGTTCTTGGAGCTGAAGAGAGCTTACTATTCCACTTCCTTCTGAGCTCTCTCTTAATGATCCTTCCTGGGAGACTGGCAACAATTGATACTCAGTCTTGGTTTTAAAAGGCAAGGGGGCATCATAAAATAAGTTGACAAATCATAGGACCTAATGCCATTCAAGTTAGCATCCAAGAAGAGCGTTTGGATATTCTCCACAATTACCACCGAATAGGGGGAAAGTCCCATTGGGCAAGTCTGCTAACAAATTTTCACTAAAGAACATCAAACCAGTTAATTTCTAGGTAATAAGTGTTGAGTGATTCAAGGGCTGGCCCAAACTGTCTGAGGTTGTGTCCATACAAAGAAGTCTACCTGTTTGGCACTGAGAATGGAATATTTAACGTCTCGCCAAATTTTTCAAAGATGCAGGGAGCTGGAACTGTGGTTTTCATCTTGGACTCTTCGGACTACTAATTATGCAGCAAAGGGCATAAAGTGGGCTTTGCAAATCATTATTTCCATTAGAAAGGTGTTAGAATCAATCCCGTTGAGGGCTCCCCTCCTATTTAGGCAACTGTTATTCCCCTGAGAGGGGGCCACTGGCAGTCCTGGATGAAGCGTGGGCTTCTGTTCTGTTTCCCCAGCACTTTAAAGAAAAACAAAACAGCTCTAATGAAAAACACACACGGGAAATGCTTTATTATTTCATCATCCTCACCTACCGAGATCTGGCACCATTCTATGCTTCGGAAGACGGTCTCCCTCTCTCCCTCACACTGCCTCTCACAGTGTGGTTCTAGGAGGCTGATACTCTTGTCATTTCCTGTCAGATCATTTCAGAGGAATTTGCTCCTATTTCCTCTCAGCCTCATCCCCTCCCCCTGGCCTCAGCATTGGCCGCATGCCCTAATAGTCATGCTGTGTTTACTTAACTGCATGGAGTGCTGGGCAGGTTATGCTAGAAACTCTGGGGCACTCGACACAATCAGCCCCTAACCTCACAATGGTGAGTGACTGATTGGACTGGCCAGCTTACCCCAATGCGCTGGGGAACACTTAGCTTTGGAACTGACTCAGGTGTGCTGCCGGAACCAAGGCACATGAGGGTCAAGGAGGGCCGAAATTAATCAAAATATTAGCCAACGATGTAATCTCTGAGTGTGCATTTTATTGGTCTTTCCACTTGAGAAGCAGGCTGCAGAAATACCCCAAATTTTGTCTGGCAAGTGAATAAGTTCTTTCATCAAAAAGCTCCCTCCATGTATATATCTAGATCGAACACACATTTAGTTTATTCATCTCTTATCCCAACGGATCATCAGGAAATTGGAATATATTCATGGAGACCTAAAGAAGGTTACCACAGTCACACTTCAGTCATCAGCATCAGATTTTTTCTGTTAAATAAATCTATGGTGAAGATTAGCAACTGAAAAAGCAGGACAGATCAGACTTCTCCTTCATCCTGATTAGCACATGTACTTTTAATTATTTTTGTTACTTTATTTTTTATTATTTATTTAGAATATTTTCCCATGGTTCCATGATTCATGATTCCCCCCCCCTCTTCCCTCCCCCCTCCTGGAGCTGACAAGGAGTTCCACTGGGTTATACATGTGTCATTGTTCAAACCCTATTTACATATTATTCATATTGACAGTAGAGCAATCTTTTAACACCAAAACCCCAATGATATTCCCACTGAACCACATAATCAATCACATGTTTTTCTTCTGTGTTTCTGCTCCCACAGTTCTTTCTCTGGATATGAGTAGCATTTTTTCTCATAAATATCTCTAGATGGTCCTTGGTCATTGCATTGCTGCTAGTAGAAAAGTCTGTTGAGGGCAACTGAGTGTATCAGAGGAATGAGAGCCAGGCCTAGAGATGGGAGGTTCTAAGTTCAAATCTGGCCTCAGATACTTCCTAGCTATATGACCCTGGGCAAGTTGCTTGACCTACATTGTCTAGCCCTTACCATTCTTCTGCTTTGAAACCAATACACAGTGTTGATTCTAAGACAAAAGGTAAGGATTTAAAAAAAAAAAGAAAATTCTGTTATGTTCGGTTGTACCACAGTGTATCAGTCTCTGTGTACAATGTTTTCCTGGTTCTGCTCCTTTTGCTCTGCATCAATTCCTGGAGGTTGTTCCAGTCCCCATGGAATTCCTCCAGTTTATTATTCCTTTGAGCACAATAGTATTCCATCACCAACATATGCCACAATTTGTTCAGCCATTCCCCAATTGAAGGGCATCCCCCCATTTTCCAATTTTTTGACTCCACAAAGAGCGCAGCTATGAATATTCTTGTACAAGTCTTTTTCCTTATTATCTCTTTAGATTATAAACTCAGCATGCTATGGCTGGATCAAAGGGCAGACAGTCTTTTAGCACCCTTTGGGCATAGTTCCAAATTGTTCTCCAGAATGGTTGGATCAATTCACAACTCCATCAGCAGAGCACACATTCTCCTTACAATGTTCCAGTGTTGCTGCTGCTCAGAGATCCCCCCACCATTGCCCTTACTGGCAATTATAATGCTACCAGCATGGTCTCCATACCATATACACCATTCCTTCCATTGCTTATTTATTTCTAGACAGCAAGGATGTAATAGTTCACTTTATAGGTAAAAAATCCATGTCATATCTATCATTCTGTTCAGTGTAGATTATAAAACTATTCAGGATCTGAATTAATTAGAAGAAGAATAACAAAAGCTGTCATTTATGTAGGAGGGGCAGCTAGTTGGCATGGTAGAGTGCCAGGCCTAAAGTCAGGAAGACTTTTGAGTTCAAGCTTTGTGACACTGGGCAAGTCATTTAACCCTGTTTGCCTCAGTTTCCTCATCTATAAAATAATCTGGAGAAGGAAATGGCAAACTACTCCACTTTCTTTGCTAAGAAAACTCCTGTAGAGTACAGCTCGATAAATTATTTGTGTGTCATGGAACAGGATAAAAGAAATGAGGTTGGAATCTGGAGAAGAGTTTGACATGACTGAAATGAATGAACAACAAAAATGTGCTTATTTTCATTTTTTCAAATTTTATTTAATTGATTAATTTAAAGCATTTTCCAGGATTATGAAAATCATGTTCTTTCCCTTCTTTCCCCTAACCCCCTCCCATATCCGACGCACATTTTCTCTGGATTTTACATGTGTCTTTGGTCAAGACCTATTTCCATATTATTGATTATTTGCACTAGGGTGATCATTTAGGGTTTATAACCCCAATCATATCCCCATCGACCCATGTGATCAAGCAATTGTTTTTCTTCTGTGTTTTTACTCCCACCGATTTTCCTCTGGATGTGGACAGCATTCTTTCTCAAAAGTCCTTCAAAAATGTCCTGAATCATTGCTTTGCTGCTAGTACAGAAGTCCATTATCATAGCCTATGTAAATATAAAATTACTTGAGATCTTTTGATAATCACAGTAAACAAAATAATGGAACCCATTAGAAGTTTTGGCTGGAGACATGGTGACTCTGAGAATTTAGCTTTGATGACTCAGAAAGAGAAGAGAACTCATTCCTAAGGTAGGACTCTGTTTAGCATGCCTTACCTGTAGTCAGAGCCAATAATTCTAGTGGTTTTGAATGGCCTTGAGTCAAAAGGATCATATCTACCTATCCCCGTTGGAGTTTTAGTTTGACAGTGAAAGAATGAGGTTGGTTGAAAGAATGGAATCTGGCCAACACTGGAAAGTAAAAGAGGAGATTAAGATGCTTGCCCTTCCATTTCTGCCCCTGCTATCGCCTCACACCCTGAATTTTAGGAGCTACACACCATAATCTGTTGAACATTCTCTCCTGGGCTTATTCCTCATACTCACACCATAAGAACCTCCCAGTGGGAAGAGGGAGCACCTACTTCTGATAACATAAACTTCTCTGAACTCTCTGGGCCTTCTAGATACCTTAGATTGGATGAAACAGAAAGGCACCTTGAGAAAGATAGGAGGTGGCATATTATATGTCAAATTACCTGTCCTTGACCTAAATAAGTCAAATAAGCCACTGTCCTGACCACCAGCTCTCCTCAGTCTCTCCAGGAAATATCTCGTGACTCTGAAACTAAGGACTAGCAGTGCCCCTCACCCTGCTCCCAGACCACTGGCCCAAGCCCAAAGCTGTCAATGAGGTTAGCAATCCATGGGCAGGTGTTCACTTTCCCCACCACCACCAACACTGCTGGCCACTAAGAGGCAAGTGAATTTAAGAGCCCTGACAAGCCCAGGAAGCCAGTCCTGCTTCCACGCCAGCCCTGGCAGCCATCGTCTCTGGAAGAAATGTCCCTTGGATCAGTGGTCTCACAACTATTTCTGTAAATGCTGGAGCTGCAGATACTGAAGACTCATACAAAAAAGTTCTTGCCACCAAAGGCCTTGTCAAATGGTTCAACACCACAAAGTGATGTGATTTTATCAGTGGAAATGACATGAAAGGAGCATTACCATCTACTTCTCTATTGCATCCTAAGGACTATGGGACATTTCCACCCTTGTGTTGTTTGTCCCCTTAGAGGGTGAACTCCTTGAGATGAGAGATGATCTTATATTTCTATTTTTATCTCCATTGCTTCACATAAAGCGGGCACTTTAAAATGCTGTTTCATTCATTCATCTATTCAAATTCTCTCATCTCAAGATGCTTTTTGTGTTCTCATAATATATTTGGGCTTAGCAACTAAATTGTACTATATGTGTCAACTTTTAAAATAGGATTTTATGAACTACCATTTCCAAAAAATTAAATAAATGAATGCAACTCTAAAAACATGTTTTTCCAAAAACATGGGCATCATGGTGAATAAATACATATATAGTATATACTAATATTAATTCACATGTCTGCATATATGCCACACAAAGACATACAGTGTGTATGTGTGTCTGTGATTTCTTTTTCTTTTTCTTTTTTTTTAGTGTGTGTGTGTGTGTGTGTGTGTGTGTGTGTGTGTGTGACTTAGATAAAGCTTGGCCCAAAACTCTCTGCTGATCCACAGAGGGATTCCAAGGTGGTCTGTAGGCTAATCTTTTGTAGTATTTATAGTAATAATCATGTGCATCATTTTGGTTTTGGCATGAAAAAATGACCTATAATAGTTAAAAACCAGCCATCAAATCTTTAGGATCTTATTAAACAGAGTTCCAGATGTCCTATTAATTCTGGTCAAGTTATTATCTTTCCCGGTCAGTGACAAGGAGTGATAGGAATTACAAGCAGTCCACAGAGGGTCATTTAACCTAAGTAATCCATGACCTAAGAAAGTTTCAGAACCAACGGAGTACAGACATCCTTCACATTGAGCCAGTTTAAAATTAGACAAAATTAGTTGTGTGATTTTCCTCTGGGAAATCTATTAAACCTACCACAAGGCAAATGCTGATAATCATTAAAACCCTTGTGAAAGCTAAGGCATAAGGCTTATGGAACATTAGAAGAGAAGCACTGAGGTCATAGGTGTTTGATGTGGACGTACGGGGACAAGCATGTTTTACCAATGTAAGGATTTGTTTGTTTTAAGCTCTGCTGGGTTCAATAGCCAGCTAGCTCTTAAACATTTATTTATTTATTTTACACCCCTTACCTTTTGTTTTAGAATCAATACTCAGTATTGGTTCTAGGGCCAAAGAGGCATTCTGAGGAGTGGTAAAGACTACATACACAATACTAACTTGTCCCCCTTTTTGGCACCCCAAGACATCCTTTGGATTTTAAAGCAAAGGATCTTACTTCTGAACCTCTGAACCACATTTCCCTGAGGTGATGGGTAGAGTCCTCCCCACCATGCTGGGAGGCGGCCATTCTAAGGATTGCATGGTGACTCCTGGCATCTGGAAGACCATCTCTTATCCAGACTGAGGTGACAGCCCTCCACATCAAAAGGACTCAGGAAAGGGACACCATGAGGAGTACAAATTGGCATAGGGGATGGAAGTAGGACTTTTTTACCTTGGAACTGCAGACAAAGGAGATAGCTAGGAGAGCACTGGTACAGTCTGGCTGTGCAGCTGGTTTGGGGGAAGCACTAGGAGAGTGCCAGCACATCAGAAATCAGACTCGGGTGCTGATGCTGGCTTGGGGAGGAATGGTTGGCCACATGTGGCTGGTGCTTCCCCTCCCCCTTCTTTTTATTGTTTAATAAATAATTATGAATTAAAATTACAGTCTTTAGTGACTTGTAATCTTAATAGGGCTAGGCAATTAGGGTTAAGTGATTTGCCCAAGTTCACACAGTTAGGAAGTAACTGAGGCCAGAATTTGAACCCAAGATCTTCCAAATCCAGTTCTGGCTCTCTATCCCCTGAGCCACTTTGTGATCCCCCTCCCCAAGCATTTATTAAACACTTTCTATATCCCAGATACTGGAATAAAAAAAATCTCAAGGATTGCCCAAGAGATTGTATTCTAATAAATTAGACAAGGTATAAATAACTAGGTATACTCAAGAAATATAAAAATGGAAAGTAGGGAGACCAGTTAGAAAACTATTATAAGAATAGACTATTGCCTGAACTAGAGCTTATGCATGAGAGGTATTATAAAGGCAGAAAGGATATGATTTGGCAATGGGTTAGAAATATGAGATCAGTGAGAATGAGGAGTTGAGAAGGGCAATAGCATTGTAAGCTTGGATTCCTGGAAGGATGGTGGTACCCTTGAGAGTAATAGGGAGTTCAGAAGGTTATTCTGGGGCTTGGAAGGAAAGATAATCAGTTCTATCTTAGACATGCTGAGTTTGATATACCTATGGGATATCTCCTCTGAGATATCTAAGATGTTGATGTGAGGTTGTAGTTTGGGAGAAAGACTAGATCTGAGAATCCTCTGCATAAAGATGACAATCAAACTCACAGGAGCTAATAAAATCATCAAGTGAGAAGCCAGGGAGAGAGAGCCTTAGAGGTCACCCACAGTTAGTGAGTATTACATGGGTGAAGATCCAGTGGAGGGGTCTAAGACAGGGCAATCAGACAGGGAGATAAACAGGAAAAAAAAATACTTCACAGAAACCCAGAGAGGAAAGAGTATCCAGAAGGAGAATTGCAAAAATCTACATTGAAGTCCCTGATGAAAACTGAGAAAAGACAGTTAGTTAGATATGGCAACTGAGATCACTGGTAATCCTGGAGAGCAGTTTTAATTGAATGATGAGGCTGGAAACCAAATTGCAAAGAATTTGGGAGACAATGAGAGGAGAGGAGGAAGAAGCAGATAAGACTATTGCCTACAGGTAGATGAGATGATCATAATAGAAAACAGAACACAAAAACATATAACCACTATTTTGATTATTTTTCTTTGCCAAGGAAAACTATCTTTGGACTGATAAGAAAGGTACAAAAATGGTTTAGCCGGCAGTTGAAGCCTACAGTAAGTGAGGAGATAGGAAGAGAGCCCCAAGGTTCCCTGTCAGCACAATCATACAAATGATACCTTAGATTACTGAGAGACCTGGCATATGTGATTGCTGAGATCTGCCAATGATCTCTGAAACACTGTAGAGAATTGGAGATCTGTTGAAGTACTAAAGAAGGGCAAATCCTCCTGATTTCATGAAACGAAGAGGGAGAGAGACTGGAGGGAGAAAAAACAGACAGAGGAGGAAAGGGTGGGGGGTTAGGAGAGAGAGAGAGAGAGAGAGAGAGAGAGAGAGAGAGAGAGAGAGAGAGAGAGAGAGAGAGGGAGGGAGAGGGAGAGAGAGAGAGAGAGGGAAAGGGAGAGAGAGAGAGAGAGAGAGAGAGGGAGATGGAGAGAGAGAGAGAGAGGGAGAGGGAGAGAGAGAGGGAGAGGGGGGGGGAGAGAGAGAGAGAGAGAGAGAGAGAGAGAGAGAGAGAGAGAGAGAGAGAGAGAGAAGCTATCTAGGGAAGAGGGTAAAGATCAAGAAAGGTTTCATAGACCTGTCACTTCAGCCAAGCCTTGCAAGAAGATAAGTATTCTAAAACAGCTTAGATAAAGGGGAAGAACCTTGTTTGAACCACAGACGGTTTATATAAATCAAAAAATTAAACATTCATGAGCATTTTAAAAGGGAAGTGTAACAGCACTGAGCTTAGATTAAAGAAGATGTGAGTTCTAATCCTGCCTCAGACATTTACCAGCTATGTGATCTTGGGCAAGTGACTACCTCTCTCTGCCTTATATTTTGTCTATAAAGTTTAGGGGTTAGATCTATGGCCTCCATAGTCCTTTCCAGCTCTCAACTTATGATCCTATGTGTTGATCACTAAAAGTCAGGATAGCCTCATCAAGAACATTTCAAGCCAGGCCAACGTCATTTCCTTTTTTGATTTACAAGCCTGAGAATGCATTGGCATATTGGAGACATAACACTGAAATTTTAGCCATATATTGTACAGTCTCTGATGCATTTCTTATGGATAAGGTAGAGTGGACCAGATAACAGAGTTAGATGCATTCAAAAACTGATTAAAGGATTTGGTCCAGTAATTATTAGCAGGTTCATGTCAAATTAGAGGAAGGGGTCTAATGAAGTGTTCTAGAGATCTCTTGTTGGCCCTTTGCTATTTCACATTTTCATTTTCTTCAAGGACTTAGATGAAATCTCAGAGGGGAATACTTTGTCAAATTATAGATGACAACAGGAAGAAATAACTAACACATTAGACAACAGAAGCAGGATTTGAAAGGCTCTTGAAAGGCTAGAACAATGAGTCAAATCTAATAAGATGAAGTTTAAGAAATAAATTAAAGTCCTATACTTGGAATAAAAAATGAATTTAGCAAATGTAAAATATGAAATTTGTGATTTGATGACATTTTGTAGATAAAACAATCTGAGGATTTTAGTGGACTTACAAACTCATTGAAGGGCAGCTAGGTTACACAGTGGTTAGAGTACAGGACCTAAAGTCAGGAAAACCCATCTCCCTGAGTTCAAATCTGCCCTCAGATACTTACTAGTGGGGAGACCCTGGGCAAGCCATTTAACTCTGTTTGCCTGAGTTTCCTCATCTATAAAATGAGCTGGAGAAGGAAATGACAAACCGCTCTATGATCTTTACCAAGAAAACCCCAAATGGGGTCATAAAGAATCAGACATGACTGAAAAACAAATGAACACAAACTCATTAGAGTTGATAGCCTAATATGGCAACCAAAAAAACTAACCTGCTTATTATACATCAAGAAAGGGGTGGTATTCAGAAGAAAGGAGATGATTATTCCTCTCTACTTTGGTTAGATTCTATCTAAAATGTTGTGTTCCACTCCAGAGACTCCATTTTAGAAAGAATGCAGGAAAGTTTGAGGGGTTGGCCAGAATGGTTAGGGAATTGGAGTTAATGTAACATAAGAATGTTTTTTAAAGAATTTGGAATGTTGAGCATGGAGAAGACTTGAGGAGAAAGTAAAAGGTAAAGACTGAGAGGAATAGGTGGTAATAAGGAACTTCCTTTAAGTATTTGAAGCAGTATCACTAGAAAGGTTAGGGTTTTGTTTTGATTTTTCTACACAGCCCCAAAGGGCTGAACTAGGACCAATAGACAGAAGCTATAGATGGGCAAATTAGGCTTGATAGCAGAAGAAATTTCCTAACAATTAGAGCTATCCAAAAGAGAAATGAACTGCCTCAGGAAGTGAAGTGCCCCCTCAATAGGGATCAGCAAGCAAAAACTGGATGTCTACTTGTCAAGGACATCAAAGAGAGGATTATTGTTCAGAAATGTATTGGGATAGATAGCCTTCAATTCTAATTTACAAGAAAAACATGAAATCTGGCTTTCAGTTGGCCATTTCTTTCCCAATTTCATTGGTTTTTATGTGCATTGAAATATACTGCAATAATTTTGATTGCTATAAAACTAAGTACATTTTTTAGATTTCCCAATGTTATTTATATGATATCACAATGACAATAATAATAATAATAATAATATCTAACAATTACATAAGTGCTTATGTAAGTGTGGCAGGCAGTGTACTAACAGTTTTACAATGATCTCATTTGATCCTCCCCAAAAGTAATCAATTTAAAAGTGAAAATTCATCTAATCACCTAGTGATTTGGCCTCCTTAATACACACACACACACACACACACACACACACACACTATTAAACTGGTTAGATTAATCTGAATTGGTATCATGAACTAAAGCTATCGTCATACATTTCATAATTTATGGGTTTATAATCAGTGTAGATTGACTTTGAATTGCAAGCATTCTCTGAAAGAGAATGAAACTAGGACAAAGATATTTCTTTTATCACTACCTGTGCTATGGTCAATAGAAGCAATCCATTTGCAGTCCAGATTTAAATGTGTCTCTAAAATGGAGTATTGAAACTAGAGAAGGAACTCCCTGAAAAGAAATATTGCAGTAGTCCCATTGACAGAATGCCAGGGTTGAAGGGATCTTCAGTCACATATAAATAATGCCTCTTCTTCTCAGCTGTGCAGAAGTCTCACAGATATGGAAATGCTGTTGCTTCCTTTTCCAAGGCCCTCATGCATCATGAGAGGGTATCAAGATGAGCTGAGGCTAGAAAATTTAACATAAGTCTATCTTCATTTATTTTTGCCTACATATCTAAACCCTTCAACATTTTTTACACATAGTTGTGTTTAATTGGGACTTAAAACTCACTATAAAATGTGCATTAATTGTCCTTTATTTCATGAATTATGGCCAACATAACAATTATGGGTACGAATAGTTCAGTGGTAGGAGGTGGGAAAGCACCATTTGCTCTGTTCATCTTCCAGCATTTCCTGCCCTAAGCAAAAGTTTTCTATTTGTTATCTGCTTTTATCCTGGAGAATTACTAATCCCACACTACCATATTAAGTACCAATTAAGGAAAGATTTGTCATTCTAGCTCAAAAACACTGAGTCGGACTGGAGCTGCATATTTCATGGACTTCTGACAGAAATTATTTTAATTAGACTGCTGCTAGCAGCATTTAAACACATCCTGTACAACCAGAGAGGGGAGACTGGCTCCTCAGTCAGATAATTTATTTATTTTTTCTTTTTCACTCACCATAAATCTTACTGTGGTGATTATTAAGCCCTTTGGAGAAATAAAGGGAGGGGGGGATAGTGAAAGGGAAAAAAAATCAGCAAAACTTTATCTTACTTTAAATGCCAGAAACAACAATTAGAGAGAGAGAGAAAAAAATACCTCACTGAGCTTTTTTTGAAAACAGAACAATACAAAAAAAAACCAGAAATACATTTTAAAAAGAATAGTTTGAAATAAAAACTCATACTACTTTTCTCCTTCCTATGATATCTAACCCTTTAAACATAGACTTCTTTCACAGATAGAAATATTCTATTTTCACATTTCATTGTCCTGATCCCACAATTGATAGTAGATTAAACAGATTAAATATGGGATTTGAAATTTATTTTAGAAATAATCTATGTAAAGAAAAATATTTTTAAACTAACAAAAGTACTTAGTATACTTTGACTGGTCAGACTCACTAATTAGCTAGCATTTTAGGATTAATGAGCTTCTAATGCAGCTGTTTTGCCATCTTTGGACAATTCTCCTTTTTCTTTGTAATAGTTTCTCTTTATGTCTTCTGAATTTGACTTTTGAGATCTTGGGTAAATATTTATTAAGCACCTACAGTTCCAAGCACTTTGCAAAGTAAAAAGGGGATGCAAAAAAAGAGGCAAAAGGCAGTTTTTACCCTCGAAGAACTTACAGTCTAATGGACGAAGCAACATGCAAACAAATATATTAAAAAGAATCTATATATAGAATGAATAGGAAATAAATAAAGATGGAAGGCAGGGAATTGAGGGGTTAGGGAAGGCTTCCTGTAGAAGGAAGCCAGTAAGATCAGCAGTCCAATGGGGGCAAAGGCAGCAAAGGGAAAATGTCAGAAGCTGAAAGATGGAGAATATTGCTTGTGGAACAGTCAAAGATTGTCATTGGATTGAAGAGTACATGTTAGGGAATAAGGCATGAAAAGCTTGAAAATGTAGGAGGGGCATGGTTGTGAAAGGCTTTGAATGCCAAAGAGAGCAGTTTGCACTTGAACCTGGAAGCAACAGGAAGCTTCTCAAATTTATTGAGTAGAGAGGTAACATGGTCAGATCTTAATGGAGAATGGATTGGAGTAGAGAAAGACTTAAGGTAAGCACACCCACCAGTACATTTTTGGCAATAAAATTTCAGCACGTGGGATTCTTTTTCTCTTTTCTCTAAACCCTTTAAATCCGATCTCCCAAAATCTAGGGTAGATTTTCAGATTATTCTAGTCTTTTCTCTCTTTTCTTATAAGTTCTCAAATGGAGGAGTTGCTTAGGTTTTCATTTTCCCATACAGAAATGAGTTACTCCTCCTTTTTAAGAATCAGATCCAAAATAGAATTTCCCCTTTTTTGGTTCTTCTCCCTTTTGAAGAATGAAGTTCTTTCTAAAGGAAGTTAAAAAAAATTTATCTCTCCTGCTAATGTCATAAACATAAGAAAGTTGAAAATGTCATTTCCCTTGGGCCTTTGAGGCCATCTAATCCAACCTATATAGTTTACTGTTGAGGAAACTGAGGCCTAGAAAGGTTAAACAAGTTGATCAGAAACACATAAATTGTAAATATCAGGGATAGGTTTTAAACCCCAGACCTCTGAGTTCATGTTGGGGACACCTGGACCTGGCCATGTTTCACTAAGTTACACAGCCTGGGGTTATATATAAATAAATAAGGGGTAAAGGCAGGCAATTTAATCCTTAGGGTCATTTTTTTTTAAGTACACAATTTCCCTAAGACCTTCAAAATCTCCCTTTATCCTCCTATTCAAGTCTGGGCTCACCTCCTTGTTCCTTTGTAATGACTCACATAATGCCTGAGTGGCAGAATCACTCCATCTAGGTAAGCCCCAGAACTTTGGAATGATTAGATCTTTGGGATTCATGCAATTCTTTGCTTGCCTAAAAGACAAATCTGCATTATTCACACCTATCTTGTCACTTGATAGTATGTTGGTTTTTATCATGTATGAAGAATGCCTGTTGTCTAGACGATGATAAACAGTTGGATAAGTAATCTCTGTAGTACATATACCTGAGACAGTCATTACAAATAGACAGTGAGGTGAACCCAGGGTTGAACTGGAGTAGAAAAGTGAGTTTGATTGCCTTGGGAAAATTGGGTGATTCTTTTAATTACCCTAAGCTAATCTCTGAAACACAGGTGAATCCTTTTAACACCAGTATTCCTTCTTTCAGTGATGCTACAAGTTAGGCCACTATGGTACCTGAAGAATCAACATTGAAGGTCACCCAAAGGGTAATGGATGGGTATACTGTAGGAAAGAATAAATTATAACACACCACCCCCAAATAATTAGTCATGCAGAATTTATGGAAATGATGTTATCAGAAAAATGTACAAGTAGGAAAAAACATATGAGCTATACATAATGAGAATGAGGACTTTGGGGTTCCATTTATAAAGGAGTCATACAATGTTAAAAAAAAATAAGGGCGAAGGAAGAGGAGCAGCCAGGTGGCCCAATGGATTGAGAGCCTGGCCTAGAGATGAGAGGTCCTAAATTCAAATCTGATTTTGTATATTTTCTAGCTGTGTGACTCTGGGCAAACCACTTAACTTAACCCATTGAATAGGCCTTGGAAACAATACAGGGTGTTGATTCTAAGATGTGTGGGTTGCAAGATGCAAGACTGCATTTCCCAGCATGCCCCAGGGGTCCCTACTTCCTGGCATGAAATTGGTCTTGAATGGACCAATCCTGTGCTAGGGAGGGGCTCTTGCTGTTTCTTAGGAATGAAGGTAATGAATGGGGAGAGGAATAGTGAAAGTGGTTAGTTAATTGCCTTTTGTTTAAATAAAGTGTTTAAAAAATCAGAGTGAGAGAGAAGTTTTTCTTTTAGTTTTTTTTCTACAGATGGAAAGTAAGGGCTCTAAAAAAAAGTATGACGAATTCAAGTCCATTGACACATACATCTCTTTTAATAAATACATGAAAGGATATAGACAAAAGACATACAGATTTTTCATAGATAAAAAAAAATTATCATCACTGATAATACAAATGTAAGTGAAAAGCAAGATGAACCCTGCCTTCAAGAAGCTTACATTCTAATGAGAGGAGATAAGAGATAAGATAAGAGGGAACCCAAAAGTAGGGGTGGGGAGTACCTTGTATCAGCAAGATCCAGAAGGAAGCAGGGCACTCATGGGCTGAACTGGGTTTGGAGTAGCATAGCGGGCATGGCTGCTTTTTTCAAATGGAGGATTGAATGATTTCACCCATCAGAAGAGGAAACTGTAGAGAAAATATGAAGATGGGTTTTAATATTCTGCATTTGAAGAAACATACAACTCAATAAGCTTAAAGATCCATGAACATAATAGAAGTTCATCGATACTTAATAGTAGGTAGTTTATTGTTCTAAACAAGAGTTCTTCACCTGGGGTCTATGGGTTTTTTAAAAAATATTTTACTAATTCTATTTCAATACAATTAATTTCATTTGTAATCCTATATTTTATTTATATAAAAACATGATTCTTAGAAGAAGTCCATAGGCTTTACCAATCTACCAAAAGGATCCATTGTAGATACAGGACTAAGAACCTTTGTTTTAGAATGCCATTCTGAGTAATGGATGTGGACTTGGAATTTAGTCATTATAGATTCACAATTCACAATATTCTCCTTGAACATTAAATATACTATTACTCAAGTGGTCCTTTCAAAATAACTTTGACAACCTCATTTATGACAAAATATGTCATTAAAACAACTCCCATCATATTCTAAGGAAGAAGCACTAAAGACCTAACATGAAGATGGCGGATTACAGGTAGCAACCTAGCTGAACTCTCTCAACATTCTAAATAAATCTACTTTTGGAATGGCAGAGTCAACAGAAAATCAGGTGGGCCATTTTACCAGCCTAAGAAACTTAGGAGGTGGGCAGGAGAGGTCCATAACATGGGGATGGAAACCTGTCAAGATTTTGGTGTATAAACTGCCAGAACCAGAGGTGACTATAAAAGAGACAGCCACAGTGTTAGGAGCTCCCAGCTCAGAAATGACAAAGTGGTCAGACAACCGGTCAGAATGAGATTATTCTGAGTGCAGCTGGTACTGGATGCTGTTAGCACTAATTGGCAACTATATTGTCAATAGCAGTTCTGGGTCACAGTTCTAGGGCAGAGACAAACCCTTGTGGTTGGTTTTAATGGAGCAAAGACCCTGGTCTTAGTTCCAGAACAAAGAGTGCCAGTGCCTGTGGCTACAGGAAAGCAGGGGACCTGATCACAGTTTTAGCCCTTGTGATTACAGTGAATCAGGAGCCCTTCCTGGGTAAATTTACCACAGCACAGACCAAGAAATCAGTAACCACACTTCTCCCAGGACCAAAAACTTACAGATACCTCCCCCCCCCCAGAAGTACCTCTGAAAGGCACACAAAAAAAATCCTGAACTTTGGCACAGTGCTTCCTCAACTGGAAGGGAGCAGAGCCCAACTTTAACATTAAGTTCAAAGTCAAGAAATAGGCTAAAAAGTAAACAACAACATTAAACTAATAACTTGACCATAAAAATCTACTGTGGTGGCAGGGAAGACCAAGACACAAACTCAGAAGACATGAAAACATGAAAACAGCTACAAAGTCTCAAAAAAATATGCTAGTTGGGCACAAACCCAACAAGAATCCCTGGAAGAGTTAAAGAAATAAGAATAGAAGAGGCAAGACTGGGAAAAGAAATGAGAATTATGCAGGAAAATTACAAAAAGAGAATTAATGACTTGATAAGAGATACAAAAATACTGAAGAAAATAACACCCCACAAAAGAGAATTGCCCCAATAGCAAAAGAGATACAAACATTAACTGACAAAAAGCATTTCTTAAAAAGCAAAATGGACCAAACTGAAAAGAGGTACAAATGTTTAGTGAAGAAAATAATCCTTAAAAATTATAATGGGTGAGGGGTTCAGCTAGGTGGTTCAACGGATTGAGAGCCAGAACTGGAGATGAAAGCTCCTGAGTTCAAATCTGACCTTAGACATTTTCTAGTTGAGTGAGCAAGTCACTTAACCCTCACTTTTCTACCTTGGAAACAATATAAAGTATTACTTCTTAGATGGAAGGTAAGGGTTCCAAAAAACAAACAAACAAATAAATAAAAATTAAAATTGGGTAAGTGAAAGCTAATACCTTGTTGATATTTGGCTACTCTGAACAACACAATAAAAGACACTTCCAAAGTACTCATAATAAAAAAAAAATGTTATCTACCTCTTCAGAGAGAAATGAAGACTCCTGAGCACAAGATGTAGTACTAATTTTCTCACTTTATTTTTCTTTTGCATTTTTTGCCTTTTTCTTTTTTCTTTTTGAAATATGGTTAATACGGAAATATGTTTTTGCATGATTTCACATGCATAATTGACATATTGCTTGCCTTCCCAGTAGTGAGGGGGGATGGGAGTGGGAAGAGGAGAGACTTTAGAACTCAAAGTTTAAAAAGAGGAGTATTTAAAATAAGTAAATAATAACTTTTAAAGTTTTTTAAGAGCAGCCGTGACAGAATATGAAGCTCACTGATTTCCTAAAGGAATTTATGATTCAGATTCTAAATAATGAACTATTCCAAGCACTTAATTCTGTTAAGAGTTATTCTCAATTCTAAGCCAGCTAAATGACAAATTTAATTAAAATCTAATTAATTGTTCTCTTGTCTTTTCAAAGGACTGCACATGTTCAGTGATGTTTATGCAGCACAGGCTATATAGCTGAGAATGACCGAATCAAATTCAAAGTCAAATTAAATTCAAAATATTTGCTGAGTTTCAGAATCTCATATTCACCATTTGCTTACCTGACATCTATACTTACCTGTTCTTGAGGCATCTTAAACCCATGTGCAAAAGAGAACTTACTGCATTTTTTCCCAAACTCTCTCCTATTTCTCTGCTAAGGGCACAGTTATCCTTCCAATTACTCAGATTTCTTAACCTCAGATTCATCTTTAATTCTTCCCTGTCCCTCAGTCACTCTTTCTAGTGAATTGCCAAGTTTTAGAGATTCCACCCCAATTCAGGGTCTCCTAACTCCCCAATAAGACTTCTACAATAGCCTCTTAATTGCTGCCTCAAGTTTCTTCCAATTCTAATCTCTCTTCCCCATAACTGCCAAATTATCCCTAATTGTACAGATCTGAATCTATTTCTTCACTGCTCCAGAATATGCAATGAGTCCCACTTGCCCCCAGGAAAAATTATAAGCTCCTTTGTCATTTAAAGGACTTTACATTCTGGTTCCAACCTGCCTTTTTAGGCTTTATTGCCCTATTACTCTCCTTCACACAGTTTTTGTTGCTCAAGTATTTTGTCTTGTCTGACTCTTCATGACTCCACTTGGGGTTTTCTTGGCAAAGATACTGGAGTGGTTTGAAATTTCCTTCTCCAGCTTTTTTTACAGAGTAGAAACTGAGATAAACAGGGTTAAGTGATTTGCCCATTGTCACACAGCTAGTAAGTATCTAAAATCAGATTTATACTCACAAGGAGTCTTTCTGACTTCAGGACCAGCATTCTATCCACTGCACCACTCTATATCCCAGTCAAATTTTCTTACATCCTTTTGCTTTTCATAGAACATAACATTCTATCTCTCATTGTCTTGCCTTTATACAGACTAACTCCCATTCCTAGACCACATTCTTTTTTTTTTTCGCCTTCCACTCACAGACCCCTTAGTTTCCATAAAGGATGCTCAGCTTAAGTACTACCTCCAGATCCCCTTCCCCTTCCTTTGTCTATTTACCAGTGCCCTGCCTACACTACTGTACTTACTTATCTGCACTCCTGTGATTTCCCACCAGTAAGCTCTTAAGGATGGTGACCATTTCTTTTTTGTCTTGTTTTAGTCTTGCCTGACTTTCTGTGACACCATTATATTCAAGGTTTTCTTGTCAAGTAGTTGGACCTGCAGGAAAGACAGGAGAACTGGAGCTCAGGAGAGAGATGAAGGTTGAATATATCAATCTGCAAATCATAAGCATAGATACAATATTTGAATCCATAAGAGCTGATGAGATAACTAAAAGAGAAAGTACAGAGAAAGAAAAAAGGGAAGGGTCTACATAAAGGCCATCGGATATACTCACATATTTTGAAAAGACATGGATGATGATCCCACAAAGGAGGCTGAGAAGAATCAGTCCTTCATGGATTCTACAGAGAATTGATATAATAACCCAGATAAGGAAAGAGTCCCAACGGAGAGGTAGTAAACAGTATCAAAACAGCAGAAAAGTTAAGAAGGATAAAATCTGAGAAAATGCTATAATATTAAAACAAAACCAAAATAAAATTCTTACCTTCCATCTTAGAATAAATACATTATATTAGTTCCAAGGAAGAATGGTAAGGGTGAGGCTATAGGGATTAAGTGAGTTGCCCAGAGTCACATAGCTAGGAAATGTCTGAGGCCAGATTTGAACCCAGCACCTCTTGCCTCTAGGTCTAGCTCTCAATCCACTGAGCCACCTAGCTGCCCCCAGGGCCATAATATTTAATAATAGAGAAATTCTGGTGACCAAGACCAATTTCAGTTGAGGAATGGGATCCCAATTCAGCTTCCAAAAGTTTTTATAATTGAGTAGAAAGTGACAAACTGGAAACAGTGAGCACAAATAACTTTTTAAAGAAGTTTCTTAGCAAGTAATTAAGGCAGGACACATATAAAGCATCCTTTATGAGGGAATTATAGGGTCAAGTAAAAACTTCTTAAGGATGGAGAAAAGCTGGACAGATTTGTGAGGAGGAAAGGAGTATTCAGTGGATATGAAGAGGTTAAAAATTATTGAGAGAGAGGGGATAATTTAAGGAAGAAGGTCCTGGAGGAAATGGGAGGTAATGGGAATAAGAGCACAAATTTAAAGCTGTTAGCATTGTCAAAGAAAAGGGACACTTCATCATCTAAGTCTAGAGCAAAGGGGAAGACTCTGGGGAATGATGCTGAGATGATCTGAAATATGAAACTGGAGAGGAGATTGAATTCATGACAAACAGCCAAAAATCTTTCAATGAAGCATGAAGGAATTTTTTTTCCTGAGAGGACAGAGGCAGTGTTATAGGTAGGCAGCTTGAAAGAAGAAGGTTTGAAGTTGTAGAGACTATAGTAGAGTTGATTAGAGAAAAATAAAAAAGGATTAGAGGGTGGTGGTGAGTGCCCAGTTGAGATTGGATGTTATAAACTTTTAGTGGACCAAATCAGCACAATTGTATGACTCTTTCCATGCTGTCAGTTCCATTAAAGCAGGTATAGAAGAGATATATGGTGGCAATAATCCAAGGTTGGAGTTGGAAAGGGATGAATAATGCAAAGGCTCCAATGGTTGAGAAGAGTGCAAAGTTGAGTTGTCTAACTCAGCAAGGGTGGAAATCCTGAAGTATAAGGCCAGAGAAGGAGATACAGCATAGGAAATCAATGACAGTTAAAGTGGTGCCCGAAGGTTGTGAGGATGAAGATAAAAATTAGGAGCAGTGAAGTTCATGAAGAAATAGGACAAGGATTCCAGAGTTATGGATTAAAATATTTTAGCATAGGTATTTGATGATGAAATCAAGGATGTGACCATCAATGTACATGGAAAACTGAATGAGTTGAAGAAATCCATGGCCTCCTAAGTCACAGTATCTGAGACCATATCAACATGTAAGTTATTGTCCTCAAGTATAAAGAAAGGGCTTGAGATTCGGAGGTGCTGTACTTGATCAAGGAGAATAAATGACCTAAGAGCCAGTAGATAACAGCTATCAGGATTTGGTAGAGTAATCTACCTTAAAGAGAGAAATCCAGAGTAGGAGAGGTCACTGAGAGAAAGTGCAGACACTTTCTCCTCTCCAACTGATCCTCCAGGAAGATGTCAAATTGATATTTCCAAAGTGCTAGTCTGGCCATGTTATTCCTCTGCTCTGAAGGCTTTATTGGTTCCCTATTTCTTTTTAGGATACATGCAGACTTGTCCATTAAAGCCCTTAATAGTCTGCCCCCAGTTTATCTTACTAGGACAATTAGCTTTTTTTTTTTTTTCTGCAGTCAAAATTGGCTATTTGATGTCCTTTATGCAAGACCTCTTTCATGCCTGGAATATTTTCCCTCCTCATTTTTACTTCTTGAAAGTCCTATCTCTTGTCAAAGTTTAGCATAATTTCCACCTCATTCAAAAGATCTTTCTTGATTTCTCCACTTGCAAATTAATTTTTTTGCTTATTTCCAGTATTTACTCATCTGTGAATATGTTGTGTTTTCCTAATGAAATGTTTACTCCTTAAGGACAGAGACTGGCACACTTTTGTATTTTTATCCCTCCTTATTCCCTACATTGCACAGGGGTAGAATAAACACTTGATAAATTCTTGTTGATTGATGGCAATAAATAAGCATCTGGAGCCAAGTGCCATCTTTTTGCACATTCAACTCTTATTGATGGATCAACATGTGAAAAAATAAACTTAGACATACAAGATAAGTTATAAACGAATTAACATATATAAAGCACTTTTATATCCTTAAAGTGCCATAGAAATGGTAGTTATTTTAGGCGGCAGTTCATCTGAAAAAGATTTGATGGTCTTGGAGGACTAAAAGCTTCATGGGAATCAATATGCCATCTTAGCTAAAACCAAAACTAATATGGACTTGGACTGAATTAAGAGAGAATATCATCCAGGAAAAAAAATAATAGTGTCTTTCACTGTTCTTTGGGAAGACTTCATCTGGATTTTAAGAATGCTGCTCAATCTTCTTTTCAGGATGACCATAATCCATATCCCACATTCTACGTATAGCTCAGGGCTCTATCGTGGCCTGTTTTCCTCTTTTTAATTTGTACTTCCTCATTTGAGAGTGTCCTCATTTCTTATGGATTCAACTAGGCTATGCATGTAGATAATTCCCAAATCTAAATACCCAAATCTTGCCTTTGTCTTTCTCCTGAGCTTTCTTGCATCTCCAGATGTCTACTTGACACCTTCACCTGGATATTTCATAAACATCACAAACTGAAATTGTCCAAAAACAGAACTTATCTTTCCTACTAAATCTATTCCTCCCAACTTTCCTATTTCTGTCAAGGACATCATATTCCTTCAGGGACCTAGATTTGCAACCTAGAAGGATTAGTTCACTCTTCAATCTCACTTTTCTTTCTCCATGTCCAGCTACTTCTTGTCAATTTAACTTTAATAACATTTTCCACATACATCTCTTTTTACACTTCCACCCAACCCAATCCCAAGTCATCCAAGTCCTTTTAACTTCTAATCTGGACTGTTGCAGTAGTTTACATGATCTTTCTAAATTCAGTCTCTCATTTTTCCAATCAATCTTCTACCATAAATATAACCAAAACAGAAATAACTTGCATATGAATCATTTTCACCACATATACATACATACAGACACACAGAGTAATGCCATCTTTTGTTTGGAAATAGCCCATGTTCTCTTGGTTCTATTAATTAAGACAATAAGCTTGCATACAATTGATTTTTAATCATAGGTTATATCAAGGTAGTTATGCTTAGTTTATAGTCCTAGAGCTAGCAGAGACATCAGAGGACATTTAGTCGGACTCCTTCATTTTGCAATTGAGGAAACAGAGGCTCAGGAAGATTAAGTGGGATCTTTCCTTTACCTTTTAAGAAACTAAACTTCTGGGAGCAGCTGGGAAGCTTGATGGGTTGGGAACCAGCTCTAGAGATGGGAGGCCCTGGGTTCAAATATGAACTCAGACACTAGCTATGTGACCCTGGCAAGTCACTTAACCCCCATTGCCTAGCCCCTACCACTCTTCTGCCTTAGAATGAACACATAGTATTAATTCCAAGGGAGAAGATAAGGGTTAAAAAAAAAAGAAACTAAACTACTCCATTGTTCTCTCCAACTCACTCTCTATCTTGAACTTTCCAAAGGTATAGAATGAAGGATGTCTGTAGCTCAGCAAAACTGAGTCCTAAAATTGCAATTCCATTTCCACTCAACATTTTTAATGGTGCCTTAGTCTCATTTTAGAACTTTAAAAATCTATAATTTCCTCAGTGTAAGCATACTCTTCATAGATAAAGATCACAACCCCTCCTTACATATGAGTTACAAGAGTTATCACCTGATGGGTAGCCTTCAAATGATTAGATTCTCTGAATTTGGTCAACTGGTTCCTTGGACAAAATAGTCCATTTCCTGTACTGTACTTGAGTGCTATCTAATTTGGTAGGACCAGTCAAAACTTGTGTCCTTCTGGCATAATATTAGAAAGTCCAAAGTCATTTCCATACTGCCATGAGGGATGAATAATTCAATACATTCATTCATCCATTTATAAATCCATCTCTCTCTTCATCTATCCATTTGTCATTCAAATTCAACAAGTTTTTATTGAAGCATGTCACTTTACTGGGCACTACTAAGAAGATAAAAAGAAAAATCAGACATAATCCTTCACTTTCCTAAATTAATTCTGCTTGAAATATACACTTTAATAAATATTTTTATCCTTCTTATCAAGGAAAATTTTGAAAGGTGCATTTATAGATTAAATTAACAGAGGAAAGTATTTAGAAAATAATTTGGAGAAATGGATGGTATGCTGGACTGTATCATTATGAATACCTAAATGAATTTGTGAGGTCCTCAAAGGGCATTCACTGTTAATTTCTTTTGTAATGTATGGAATCAAAACCATTTAACAACAATAAAGTAGGATATTGCCAATGGGTATAATGTACTTTCTTTAATTTGATAAGTTTTACAGGCTCATTGAGCAGGGCATTGTTTTCATTAAATTTGGCTCTAATTCAACATCAAACATTGTTTTCTTTCTTTTGAGTCTTTCCTGTCTTTAACTTTTCCTCTGCATTGTGAAAACACCACAATCTAAGGCAGATGTCTTCATCTCCGTGGAATGCTTTTAAACTTAATGAAGAGTTGTAATAAATCAGTGTATTTCAATCTGCTTTCCATCATCATCACATACATACATACTTTTTGAGGAATTAATCTCCTCTGAGGTTATTAGAAATAATTAGGACAAGCTAGAACTTATAGTTGTTAATCTGTGATAAGGGTAGAGTGGCTATTTGTTTAGTTAACTTTTAAATGCAGACAAGTTATCTTGTCCACATCTAAAATAATTTGGGTTTTGGACAAAGTCTTTCTAGCAGAACACAAGTTGTCATCCCAAGACTTATAATTAACCTAGCCTATTAATAACAAGGATTATTACTTAGGTGCTTAGGTGATGAAAAAAGGCCCAGTGTGGTACCATGGAGATCACATGCAGCCCACGTAGATCGTATTAATCTATGTTATAAATACAATAGGAACCTTTCCTGTTCATTATTTTTATGTTAGGATTTACCTTTTCATGGACAAGTAAATTATTGTAAATTAACAGTTCATTTTTAATGCTTTCTATTATTTTATTTTAGGTCACATCATTCAGAGATTACAATTTCTTGACTGTATGAGCGATGTTCAGTATATTATTAGAATGTGAGCATTAGTCTGAAAGTTGGAAAATTCATACGATGAGCAAAACATTCTGCAAAACCTCAGCAAGAAAGATGTGCCTGATCATTTTATGTTTTCCTAGACTGTAAGCTCCTCCAGGGCACAGACCATGCCCTTAGTATCTCCCCCAACTCCTTTGACAATTCATCTTACACAGTAGATGCTCAATAAATGCTTACTGAATGATTTCATAACATCTCACCACTGTGGAATAGAGATGAAATCAGAAGATGTAAAAATAGAGTAGGAAATTCCACTGCTACTTTTCAACATCTTGTAAATTAAGATGGGCCTAGGATTGATGCTGTAACCCTCAACTAATAGTGGGTTATTCTGCAGAGGCTTGATTGGTTTGAATTGCTTTTTCAATTTCTCAGGCTAATAGAAATGGGGCTAATGGTGACATCCATAAGGACATTCTTCAAGGACGACTAACTTCCTTGACTCCCAAATGTTTGAAAAGCTGTTTCTGACTTCCAATGAATCAAAAGTACTCATTCACCTTTTAAGCGGCAGTAAAATTTCATGCATGAAACGCTGAATGGGAAATCAGTAGACCTGTGCAGTAACCGCAACTCCCCCTTCTCAGTGGAGCAGGGCTAGACCATTTCAACCAAATGAAATTCTGCCATCCTAGACTTGCCTCCCACCTGGGGAAATGAATGATTTGGGTACTGAAGGGGCTCTGTTTTTCATTGAAGAGGCCAGGCTTATCATTAGTCTGTTGTTCAATATACACATGGGCTCTCTTAGAATTCATTGATGCCCCTTGATCTCTAGCTCCAAGCACCACAAGAATTTGTAAGTCAGGTCTACCATGTTGGTAACACTGGGTACATACACCTACATGCTGGCTATTTTCCCCATTAAATACTATGGAAAATTAGAAAGAAAGTGGGTCTGACTAACTCCAAAACTACTTTAACAGTATAGCATTACATTTCACTGGATTTCATTATATCTTACCTGTATTATTGTCAAAACCTCCCAACTGGCTACTCTGGATCAAGTCCCTCTTTTTTGACCATTCCCACTTACTATGCCATCACTAGATTAATCTTCCTAATGTATAAATACAATCATGCCACTGTCCTATTAGCAAAAAGGTAGCATGGTATATATAGCAAATAGAGTTCTGGTTTGGAATCAGGAAGACTTGGGTTCAAACCTGGCCTCAGCTTTACTAGTTATATGAGCCTCCACAATTCACTTGACATGCTATGATTCTCTGATTCCTCATCTGTAAAATGTGATGGTGATATGAGTATCTATCTTAGAGTTGTGATGAGGAACAAAAGAAATAATCTGGGCTTTATTGTTATTACTACTTTGTTATTGTTCAGTTGTTTTCAATTGTGACTGACTCTTTATGACCTTATTTGGGGTTTTCTTGGCAAAGATACTGGAGTGGTTCACTGTTTCTTTTTCCAGCTCATTTTACAGATGAAGAAACTGAGGCAAAAAAATAAAACAACTTTCCTGGAGTCACCCAGCTAGTTTTATTTTTTTTGCCTGTGCAGTAACCTCTGCAGTAAAGCTTCTGAGGTCAAAATACAACTCAGGAAGATGAGTCTTCCTGACTCTAATCCTGGTACTCCATCTTCTGTACCACCCAGCTGCTCTATTCCTAAGAAGAGTGTCTTTAAGGGTTCTTTGGGTATTGAGCTGTCAATTTGCATTTAAGGAATAATAAGCATTTATTATTATATGTTATAATGGGGTGTATGGGGTGCTCAGGGAGGGGTAGTATCTCTGGTATGGAGGACTTGTCCTGCCCTCCTAGGGCAGCTCTCCAACCTCTGACCCTCACCTGACACCCAGCTCTCACTTGTGGCTCCTAGTAGCAGCAGCCACACCCTGGGCATCGGCTTTGACAGGCTGGCTAAACCTTGTGAGGGTAGCCATTTGGTCGTCGACCCCTGATGAACCAAGGCTTTGCTCACCCAGCATGTGAAAATTGCTTTGGTGGAACAGGGGGAAGAAACCAACAAGAAGGTTCAACAGCTGAGATGGCGATGCAGCAAAGCACTGTGGAGTGCTTAGGGTGTGTTGGAGCACAAAGGACAACACACACGGCCATCCAATGCAACTGAGGAAGTCTCCAGGCGTAAGACTTTTCGTGCCACTGGACCCAGGCTTCCAATGTCGAGAGAGTGGGACTGTCTCTGTGCATTGACTTTTCCACTTAAATCTCCTTCACGCACAAGTGTCTTTGTGCACACTCATCTATACACCATAGATAAAAATGCACAAAGACAATCGTCATCCTTGGTTACAGAGAGACTACTACTATTAATTATATGTTATAGGATAATAAGGAAAAATAAGCATTTAAGGAAAAGAAAGATCCCTAAGTTGCAGAAATACTTTAGAACTTGTGAATACCAAAAATGGTAATGAGGAGGAAATGAAGCAACTAATAAACTATAGGATCATTTCTTCACTTAAATAAAAATCTTATGAGAAGAATATTTCCATGCATGTCTGGCTTGGGGATGGAGAGCTGGCCTTGAGGTTAGGACAACTTTCCCCTAACACATACTGGTTGTACAACTCCAAGCAACAAAATCACAGGTCCAACCTCTATTGTAGCTGCTAGTCAGGCTCTTGCAAGGGATATTCCATAGTAGACCAGCAACCAATATATAACTGTCTCTACTGGCACATAATTGCCTGAAAGGCATAAAGAATTCAAGATACAACCATGCCAATATCTCTTGACTATTTTTTCTTAAAAGCATGTTATTCAATAGAGGATCACTCCACTAAGGCTCTCCACAATAAGATGCTTCTCACCTATATATCAAAATTTCTTGAGAATATAATAGTGATAACTTTATTTGATAACTCTAAGATATTTTATTATATACTATTTATATTTATTAGCATAAATATAAATAATATATGTTTATTATAATTATTTGTCTATATTTATGAATATTATTTGTTTATATTTATAAGTATTTGTTTATGTTTATGAGCATAATTATAAATAATATATATTATTCATTATAATTATTATAATTCATATTGGGAAAACCCTAAAACAAAGAGACACTTCTCATCAAGATTGTCACAAAGATTATGCCATATGGCGTCCAAGTTGAAGTTCCCTATGAATAATCAGGTCCTTCCATTGCTCTTGCTTACCCAAGATGGCAGATTACAGTTGCATCAATTTCTGAATGTGACTGAGCCTCTTCATAACCACTCAAAAGAGTTTGTCCTAACCATCCCCACAGGAAAAGTCAAGTGAATAAAAAACTTTTTTTTGTTGTTTTGGCATCTGATTAGATGGACAACCTAAAAAGAAATTAATGTTCTATCTGCCTCCAGTTTCTCTCTGCTCTATTTTAATTGTTGCACAACTGCCAAATTAATGTCCCTAAAGCAAAGGCCTTGACTCTGTCATCCCACTACTCAAGAAACAATGGTGACTCCCAATGGCCTGTAAAATAAAATACAGCCTAGGGTCAGTCTGGGTCTGCAGCAAGATCTGAAGTCAGGTTTTCCTGATAGTCCACTATGTCCACTGGACTACCCAACTACCGCAGAGCCTTGTTGGTAGGAATAAAAACCCATTCCTCTTTTATTTTTTAAACTCTTTATCTTTTGTCTTAGATTGGGAAATTGTGTAACGGTTCCAAAGCAGAAGGATGGCAAGGGGTTGACAATAGGAGTTAAGTGTCTTGCTCAGGGTCACACAGCTAGGAAGTGTCTGACACCAGATTTGAACCCAAGGTATTCCTGTCTCTAGTCCTGGCACTCAATCCCCTGAACCACCTACCTTACGCCCCCCCCCATGAATAATCAGGCCCTCCCATTGATCCTGTTTACATAAGCCAGCAGATTACAATGATGTCAATTTCTGAACGTGACCAAGCTTAAAAGAATTGAATTGAATGAATTAGGTACAGTACAACGTTTTACGTCCACGTCATTAAGATGATGTTTCAGATCATTATAGTCTGTGAGAACATTATTGGTGGACTTCTGAACTGATTCACTGTGCTGTAGTTTCAAAGCCATTCTGTCTATCTATCTTTGGGTGGGCCATGAGGAAAGGGGGTGGCCACAGAGTTTTCCGCATATAAAACTCTAATAAGCATAAGAGAGACCATTATCCTGATGTGGAGTATTTTACAGAGTAAGCCTTTGACATTAGGCAAGTCAAAAATAAAGACTTAACTAAAAAAAATTAAGTATTTATAAAGCTTTTATGGAATCTGAAACCAATCGTATTTGTCTAGGTTAGGAAGAGTTATATGACATGTAATAAATTGCCTATTTAAACTTAAGAGGTGGTTTGGATGATTGGATATGCTTTAGAACGCACTATAATTTAGGGGCATGGATCCTTTTACAAAGGAAAGAAGCAGCCTGAGGAAAGGGGCAGGGGAGGGGGGATTGAGGGAGCCAGGGAAGCCTTTGAGTAATTAACTTTGGAATGCCTACTGAACCAACCCACCTTTTGTGCGTTTGCCCTCAAAATTCATAGGCTAAAAGGTTTCCAAGTGTCTCCCCTCTCGCTGCCTGACAACCCTAGTTTATGTGCTGCCTTTGGCTAAGCCTGTTTCTGTCAATGATTTTGGAGGAATATAGCCAACTTTCAGGTTCATTTTTGGGTTATGAGATTTACATGTTTTATAGATCTACCAGTTGGCTAGATACTTTTATTAGCACGGTTTCTTTTGTGGTCAGTAAACCATATCAGCTCTGCTGGGCTGGTGCCCAGGACTTTTCACACTAAATTACCCACATGACCTGACTATGGGAGATTTGGGGGAGGGAACCTAGTTAAAGATCATCTATTTGTTCCGTGAACCTCAACTATCAATTTAGATAGCACTCAAATCATTTAGTTAGTGGTTTACTATTCTACTAGGTGGAGATACTTGGATAACTCAGAACAGGAGCCACAACTAACTCCTCTGTTATTCTCCAATTGATATATTAATTTTATTTGATGTAAAGAGGCAGTTAAATGGTGCAGTACATAGCTAAACTTGGAATTGGGAAAACCTGAATTCAAATCCAATCTCTAAGACTTAATATGTGACCCTGGGCAAGTCACTTAGCCCTCTTTCCTCAGTTTCCTCATCTATAAAATAATTTGGAGAAGGAAATGGCAAACTACTCCAAGATCTTTGCCAAGAAAACCACAAATGGGGTCACAAAAAGTTGGGCACAACTGAAATGACTAACAACACTTAAAGGAATAAGAATTTTCCTTTATCTGTCTCTCCATGTTCACATGGAAGTCTTCTCCAGTTTGGAGAGATGTTTGCCTATCTTTCAGCACCAACTGCCCTGTGTTCAAATGTTGTGAAAAGCAGCATAAAAAAATAGGGTAAAGGGCAAGTCTCTGAGGCAGGAAGACCCAGGTTCAATACTTATTTCTGACATATTTGCTTTATAATTTCTTAGTATCTCAGGCAACCATTTAAAATTGTAACTATAACAATATTGGTAGAAAAAAGTCTCTTTATCAAAAGTTCCTTTCACCATTAGTGTTGAATTCAACTTGAGACTCAGTCCTGCTGACTAGGTCATGTTGACCTAGAAATTAACAAATTAACATTATCTATGTTGTGTGGTATTTTTATTTATTTTGTTAAACATTTCTCAATTACATTTTAAACTGGTCCCACAATGTGTGTTCCAGGGAGTCTGGCACCTGTGCCCTGCATCAATTATATGTATATATATATATATGCATATGTATATAATATATAAATTCTAGAACTGGTTAAAAAAGAGATATAGATAGATAGATAGATAGATAGATAGATAGATAGATAGATGGATGGATGGATGGATAAATAGATAGACAGACAGATAGATGATAGATGGATGGATGGATAGGTGGATGGATACATATAGAGGGATAATGTTTATGTATGCATAAATAATCAAACGTATATATATGTATGTGCATATATTTATGTGTGCTTATATATGTGTAACCATATCAATATATCTATAGTGTGGATATGGGTGTGTATGAATACAAATATGCACATATTTAAATAGATACATAAGAGTTCATTTTCTTTGCCTTTTCCCTAAACACATTATATGTCCAAGTAAGAAAAAAAAGTTACTACATTTGTTTTCTGACAGTGGTCTCCTCTCTTTGAACCTTTGTTCAAAAATGAAGCCTCCCTGAAGAGTTGCAAACAGGGTATCATCATCCTTCAGGATATCCAGTTCAATTTCTAAAAGAATTTGTTGTGGTTGTAGAATGCCAGGGTCATTTTCACTTATTCATGTACTCCAGTCATTCTATTCTGCAGATAAGTAGTATTCTCTTGTAGCTGTATCAACCAGAAGTGCTTCGATCCTAAGAAATATTGAAGAAGACATAACTATGAAACCACCCCCGTGTGATTTTTCCCCAGTGCACACTAAAATGTGATGCTCAGAATACTTCATACTTTTCCCACTAAATTACTCATATGACCTCAACGTGTAGGGCAGGGCAGGAGATAGTTAAAAACCATTTATTTGCTCTGTGTATCTACTTATGGCTTAGTTTGTGGTGTACTATCCTGTTAAGTAGAGATACTTGGATAACTCAGAACAGGGGCTATGGAATGACACTCCTTTATTAATCTGAAATTGCTATGTTAATGATATTTTGCTTACAGAGGCAGCTAGGTGACACAGTGGATAGAGGATTGGGACCTAAAGATAAAAATAAAAAGATATTTCCTAATCACAAACCATCCCCCTTTCCAGTGGCTTAGGAAAGCCCTTTATGTCTAATCTATTTTCCTTTTTTTTTTTAATTTTAAAAAGTCACAAACAGACCAATGCATATATGTGTGTTCTTCTGCCCCAAAACTAACCTACTGACATTATAATTGTGCATATAAAGTTATAATGCGTGATGGAGAATGAAAGTAGATGGGATATGTGAGAAGAATTTATCAATCTCTCCTCAGGCACTGAACATTTATAGAGAGACTCAGCTGAATTGGCATAAATAAGGGGGTCCATCAAATCTACTTTTTTAAAAAAAAACTTATTTCTCATTTTAAAATCAGTACTAAGTACTGGTTCCAAGGAAGAAAAGAGCTAAGAGGTAAGCAATGGTAGTTAAGTTTCTTTCCCAGGGTCACACAGTTAGGAAGTGTCGGAGGCCAGATTTGAACCTAGGATCCTACCTTTGGACCTATCTCTCAATCCATTGAGCCACCGAGTTGTCTTCAAATTCATTCTTTATGAAAAATGAAATAATAAACAAATGTTGGCTCTATTATACATCAACATATTGTATATGTATAGTATATACATATGTGTGTATATTTTATATTATATATATATATATATGTGCAATTTTGTCTATAACTTAATGATCCATGCTTATTTGGAGTTCTTCTTGTTAGTTGGTTGGTTCTTAGATATTGGTGGACTTTTTCTTTCATTTTGTCATTGTGCAAAGGAAGATGGGATTGATGAAGGAACATAAATAAAGTCCCAAACTAAACTGATTTAACTAAGGAATTTTTCAAGAATACACAAACTACTAATAGAAGACTTGCTTATATATAAAAAGGAAAGGAACATGAATAAGCATTTACACAGCATTTCCTATGATCCAGGCACTTTGAGAAATGTTTTTTATAAATATGATCTCATTTGATCCTAACAACAACTCTTTGAGGTAAGTGCTCTTATTATTCTCATTTTATAGCTGAAAAAACTGAGATAAATAGAGGTTAAGAGACTTGCCCAAGGTCACAGCTAGTGTCACAGGTCAAATTTGAACTCAGATATTCCTGATTCCAAGTCATATGCTCTAGACACTGCTCTACCAAGATGCAAGAAGATATATACAATCTCCTCCTTACTACCATCCCCACATCTGGACCTTGGTCTATCTGAGAGAGTAGAATCCCATTAAGGCACAGATGAATCCAAGGCAACTAGCTCAAAGCCACTGACTAGTTCTGTAAGACCTGTAGATGTTAGAGGGCTCTTGGGTTTTATAATTGGATTAGATGTGACAATTCTGGGCAAAGGAACCCTCCTTGCCTTTGATAAGTCCAACCATAAGGAGGTAAGATCAACCTAAACACAGGCATTCCTTGAAGTCTTTTGGAGTCATGACCTGCATTCATGGTATTCATCAGTCACTCTGGTTATCTAGCTATGGTCCTCTTCCATGTAAAAGGCTGATTTTATTGTCATTATCAGCTAGGATTAGTTCAGATGTGGTCATACAAATCTGTAGTTTCTGCTGCTGGAGAGGCTTAGGGGGACGATTACCTGAGCTCAGGAGTCCTGAGCTATAGCAGGCTGAGCCTCTCCAGTGTCTGCACTAATATCCAGCAAGATTATGGTAAAATCCCTGGGAGCGGGAGGCTACAAGGGTACCCAAGTATGGGTAAACCAGTCAAGATCTGAAATAGAGCAGGGCTAAGCTCCTAGTGGGACTGGGCTATGAACAGCTAAAGCATTTTCACCTAGGTGAGTTTGGGAGCCTCAGGCTTTAAAAAAACAACCAAAAAATACTTTAAAAAATAAATGCTTACCTTCCATCTTAGAATCAATACTGTATTGGTTCCAAGGCAGAAGAATGGTAAGGGGCATACAATGGGGGTTGCCATGGGCCATCCAGCTGGGAAATGTCTGAGGCCACATTTGAACCCAGGACCTCCCATCTCTAGGTCTGATTCTCAATCCACTGAGCCACCTAGCTGGCTATTTTCTAGGCAATGTTCTAAGTGATGAGAGATATAAAGAAAGAGAAAAATGCAGTCCTCGCACTTAAGGGACTCACATATTAATGGGGTAGATAACATGCAAACAATAACATATGCAAAAGATATATACAATGCAAATGGGAGATAATCTGGATAGTTAGATAGATCAATGGACAAGGTGCCAGGTTTAGAGTCAGGAAGTCCTGAGATCAAATCCAGTCTTAGACACATACTAGCTGGTGACTGAAACCAAGGAACAACAGTGATGGCTTATATGAAAAGATTTGGCCATGGATTGAATATATGGGATAAATGTAAATGAAGAGTTGAGGATAAGGGAAAAGAAGAGAATAATTCTTATTTCTAGAGCACCTTCTATGGGCCAGGCACTATGTTAAGCACTTTTAGAAATACTATCTCATTTGATCCTCATCACCCTGCTAGGCAGGTGCTATTATTATCCCCATTTTAAAGTTGAAGAAGTTGAGGCAAAAAGAGGTTAAATGTCTTGCCCAGTTTCATACAGATAGTATCAGAGACCAGATTTAAATTTAAGTCTCCTTGACTCCAAGCCCAATAATCTATTCACTGTGCTATCAATTCCTCTTATACCCTGGATAACACCAAAGAGCAAACCTGGATTACAGGAAGGGTGCCCTTGACAGTTACAGGGAAGTGTGGAAGAGAAGAGGATTTAGGAGAAAAGATAGTGAGTTCCCTTTTAGACATATTGAGTTTACAATATCATATTGGGTGGGGGGAGAGAGCTGGTTATTTTCATATTATGGGGGATGTATACCTAAAGAGACCAAATGGTTATGCCAGTACTGACTGAATAAAGTATTACTTGGGAGTACATGGCTACTACTGTACTTGTATTTGAAGCTCAGAGAATGCAGATCACACCACAATATCTTTTTAGAAATGGTGTATTTGACTATCCTTTAGAAACACCATCCTCAGAGCAACTAGGTGGCTCAGTGAATAGAGTGCCTAGCCTGGAGACTAGAAATTCTGGGTTCAAATGTGGCCTCGGACACTTCCTGGGCAAAGTTACTTAATTTCAATTGCCTAATCCTTACCATCCCTCTATAATGAAACAAATTATTGGTTTTTATTTAAGACAGAAGTTAAGGGTTTAGAAAAACAAACAATCATCTATTTAGGCCTTTAGTGCTATATTCATCCCTTGTTTCATTCATCCCCTCTCTGCCAAAAAAAAAAAGGTTCAGATTTAGTTCAGTTGCCATCTATTAAACCAGAGCAGCCTAGTTTCTATATTCAGTCTACATTTGCTCTTTAGCAAGGGATAGGTAGGAGAAAAGGCAAAAGAATAACCTATTTTAAGGCAAGTAATAACATTTAATAGCCCAAATCTGGATATTTGATCAAAAAAGGTCAAGAGATATAAAGAAGGAAAATACAAGTAAATTAGGTGAACACAGAAGAGTATACTTGTCAGATCTTTGGGAGAGGAAAGATTTTAAGACCAAGCAGGAGTTGGAAAAAATTATGGAAATGTAAAATAAATAATTTTGATTACATTAAATTAAAAGATTTTGTACAAACAAAACCAATGCAACCAAAATTAGAAGGGAAGCAACAAATTGGGGGAAAATATTTATAACAAAAGCTTCTGACAAAGGTCTAATTCCTGAAATTTGTAAGGAGCTAAATCAATTGTACAAAAATTCAAGCCATTCCCCAATTGATAAATATGGACAAGGAACATGAATAGGCAATTTTCAGATAAAGAAATCAAAACTATCAATAAGCACATGAAAAAGTGTTCTAAATCTCTTATAATCAGAGAAATGAAAAATCAAAACAACTCTGAAGTATCACCTCACACCTAGCAGATTGGTTAACATGACAGCAAAGAAAAGTAAGTTGGAGGGGATGTGGCAAAATTGGGCAAAATTGCTGGTGGAGTTGTGAATTGATCCAACCATTCTGGAGGGCAATTTGGAACTATGCCCAAAAGGCGCTAAAAGACTGCTTACTCTTTGATCCAGCCATAGCACTGCTGGGTTTGTACCCCAAAGAGATAATAAGGAAAAAGACCTGTACAAGAATATTCATAGCCACACTGTTTGTGGTGGGAAAAAATCAGAAAATGAGGGGATGCCCTTCAATTGGAGAATGTTTGAACAAATTGTGGTATATGTTGATGATGGAATGCCCAAAGGAAAGTGCCCAAAGGAATGATGAACTGGAGGAATTCCACATGGACTGGAATGACTTCCAGGAATTGATGCAGAGTGAAAGGAACATTGCCAGGAGAACATTGTACACAGAGACTGATACACTGTGGTACAATCAAACATAATGGACTTCTCTACTAGTAGCAATGCAATGATCCAGAACAATTCAGAGGGACTTACGAGAAAGAATGATATCCACATTCAAGGGAAGAACTGTGGGAGTAGAAACACAGAACAAAAACAACTGCTTGATCACATGGGTTGATGGGGATATGATTGGGGATATAGATTCTAAATGATCACCCTAGTGCAAATATCAGTAATATGGAAAGAGATCTTGATGAATGACACATGAAAAACCCAGTGGAATTGTGCATTGGCTATGGGAGGGGGGTTGGGGAAAGGGAGGGAAAGAACATGATTTTTGTAACCCTGGAAAAATATTCTAAATTAACTAATTAAATAAAATTTAAAAAATAAATAAATAAAAATAAAGGTCAAGAGAATTTGTAGCATACTTTTAGCTCACCAAAATGCAATTTCCTTCTGGGTCTGATATTGAAAATCTTTTAAGAATATTTTAGTTTCTCCCAATTACATGTAAAAACAATTTTTAACATTTGTTTTTCTTTTTAACTTTAATTTCCAAATTCTGTCCTTCCTTTCTACCATTTCTACCTTCCTCTCTCCCTGAAATAGTAAGCAATCTTAGACACATGCAATCATTTAAACATTTTTCCATATCAATCATTGTTGTGGAAAAGATCTTTAACAAAATCAAAAAGAAGAAAGTCAAATATAATATGTTTTGGTCTGTAAGATTCAGTTCAGTATGAAAAGGGAAGGCACTAAACATCACATTTCTTGATGCAGAGCAAGTGTCACTAAATCTTACATATACAATAAAATATTAATTGCAATAATTTTGTGGCACCAAAAAACTAGAAACAAATTTGGTTCTTATCAATCAGGGAATGGTTGAACATATAGCAGCAGATAAATGTAATGGAATGTTTTTAAATAACAATTGATAAATTCATGGAAACGAGTGGAGGAAGCAACATTTCTCATTTTGATGGAGAGGTGAGTACAAAGTGTTGCATACATAGTCATTCATGGTCATTATACCAGTTGGTTTTCTTCAACTATTTTCTTTTTAAAAGGAAATGATTGTGACAAAACCAAAAGACAATAAAATGCTTTTAAAAAAGAAAAATAAGAAAAGGAAAAAATTCACTAGATTCTTGAACTAATTTCCTTTCTATAGTCAGTGATGAATAATTTCTCCATAGTTGTCTCTCTCTCTCTCTCTCTCTCTCTCTCTCTCTCTCTCTCTCTCTCTCTCTCTCTCTCTCTCTCTCTCTCTCTTTCTCTCTCTCTCTCTCTCTCTCTCTCACACACACACACACACACACACACATAGTCAGTGATGAATAATTTCTCCATAGTTGTCTCTCTCTCTCTCTCTCTCTCTCTCTCTCTCTCTCTCTCTCTCTCTCTCTCTCTCTCTCTCTCACACACACACACACACACACACACACACACGACTGTTCCTTGGTAATGTTTCAGAAACCAAGTCATATTTAAGTAACCAGACTCCTTATTTCACTCTATTATATACAGATACAAAACCCATTCTGTCTTCAATTTATAATACTCATCAACACTATTTGATTGTTCTTTGCCCCACTATAAATTCCTAAACAATCTCTTTCCTGGAATGAATATCTATAAGATAGACTTCTAGGTCAGGGTGGAATGTTGCAAGGCACTTTTGGAAAGATATACTTTATAACAGGAAAGAACTTTTGTGTCCCCCAATTTCTCTTCTTGAGCCTAGTCAATTAGCAAAGATTTATCCATTTCCTGTTAAACTCATTGCAGGAGCTGTGATGAACATATCATTAACATTTCTGAAAATAGCTTCTAGACGGCAGCCAAATTCCACTTAATCTTAATCACTATACCCACCCTCCGGTTACTTCATCAAATCATTTTCACCTAAATGAACAATTAACATTGCAGGATGACCCAATCACTGCTTCACTGAGCAAAGTAAAGGTAGCCACCAATTTGGGTGTGTAAACTGAACCCCACTCCCTATTAACTATTCTTGATGTGTGTCAGAAACCTAGCAGTGACCCTTGCCTCATGCTCATCATTCACTTTTGAGAATGAAAAGCAATGATCTGACCACTAGTATACAGATGGAAACAGTGTCATGAATGTATTATAGGAAAGAAAAAAAAATTGGCCAGTCATGGCATAAAGAAAGGAACTATAGTCCCAAATATTTTTTGCTATTCTAAGAATCAGTTCTTTCGCAGCTATATCAAATAGGCTCTTAAGGAAGAAGAAATAAACGAATGGGTCCCATCAATTCATTTACTATTGGTACAAGCATCCCAGAGGTCTAGGCTCACTAAGTATATTGAAGAATTCATATTCTTCAAATTAAAAAACAAACAAACAAAATATTCCAGTTAAATAGTCCTAAGGGTCAGTTAAGGAAGAAAGGTTTCTAAAAAAAAAACAAACCCCAACTACCAAAAGAATAACAAAAATAACTAAATAGAATATTAAACTTTTAAAATGTATCATGTTTATATATGCTTACATCATTTTTCTGGTTGATTCATATTCCAAATGTGTGGTAGATATATCAAGGTTAAAGACCAAGAACCTCATGGAAAGTCAGCTTGCCAAAGAGAATGGAAGATTAGATTTGGAGTCAATGAAGACCTGGGTTTGAATCCAAACTGCAACCCTTACTTGTTACCTCAGACAAATCATTTAGTCTTTAAGCCTTAGACGTCTCATCTCTAAAATAGGTATCTACCTGCCTCATTGGTACATCTGGGGTACCCATTTCACAAAGCTGTTGGGAGGTTCCAAAGAATACAAAAACATATGCACATATGCATCGAGAGAGAGACATATCTCTATATACAGACATTTTATTTCTATATTTCAGTTTATAATGTTTATAATTTTTTATAAATTTGTTTGCATTTATATTATGTATATTTATATGTAAATACGTTTTTATTTGTATATGTTTGCATTTATAATATGTATTTTATTTATATATAAATGAATTTTTATATATTTTTTAAAATCCATTATAAATTTTCAAGTGCTACAAAATGCCAGCAATTATTACTATGGATTACAGTAGAACCTGGAATGCTTTGGGTCCTCAGTGATAGTATTGATTAGGAAAAGAGTATACATGTGGGGGTGGGAAGGAAGGGATCATTACTAAACTAAATCTGGAATTTGGACTAATCCTCAGGAGAGGCAAAAGTACCTGAGTGACTGAGGTCTTCTAAATGGTCCGGGGATCTTGGTAGAGCGGTGGGAAGCCGCCCAAAAACGATAACGCCTTTTGACTATTGGCATTCACAACTTGAGGGCAGCAAAGGCTCCAGAAGAGTGGAACTTAATAGTCTAATTATTTTTGGTGCTCTCCAGAGAGCTATAAGTTTTGACAAGTCACACTCTGTTTCTTACTAGGAATTTTTTAATAGCCCTATAGGTTACATAGCTGTTGTTTTGCATTCCTGATTGGCTCTTCTTTCTTCTAGTACAGAGAGGGGAAGGAAAGACCAGTAGGCACAGCGAGTAATGAGCTGCACATTCGGTCTTTTTCCCATGTCCTCTGTGAATTCATATGATGGATGCTGCGCTCAGAAATAAAACCTTGGAGAGACAGTATTTCCAAATGGATGCAGGCTGAGCTATGGAAGACCTGTGACCAAGCCTTTCTTTCTCTTATAAATACAGCCTCAGTGGCCCTGAGGGAAGTTCTGTCACCTTTCTGTCAGTGTCCCAGACAACCAGGTAGGGCTACCTGCATAGGTAAATAGGAATTCCCTATCAATACCAATAAATTCATAGGTCTAGCCCCAAAACAAATAGACTCAGGACTAGAGAGAGGAGGACCTGGGTTCAAATCTGGCCTCAGCCACTTCCTAGCTGTGTGACTTTGAACAAGTCACTTAACCCCCATTGCTGAGCCCCTACCACTGTTCTGCCTTAGAACCAATATTTAGTATTGTTTCTAAGATGGAAGGTAAGGGTTTAAATAGACAATGCAGGATCTGATCCCAGAAAGAGAAAGCATCTGGCCTAGAACCAAAGATCAACTCAGAGGATCTTCAAGATTTCAGCTCTGATATAGGTCATATTGTGCCACTACAATTGGAAAGAATCTCAGAGGCCATCAGTCAATCAATCATTCAATCAACATTTATTAATCAATCAATACATAGACATTTATTAAGCACTGTGCTAAGTATGGGAATTTTTTTTTAAAAGGCAAAAGACAGTCCCTGCTCTCAAGAAGTTTACAATATAATACAATTCCTTCATTTTATAGATGAGGAAATAGAGGGTTGGAGAGGTTAAGTGATTCCTTGAGATCAGGGATTATTTTATGTATTGAAAACCTATTTATATATAAATAAAATAGAAAATATAAATACAATTTTATAAAAATATAAACATTATAAATTAATATATAAAAATAAAGTGTCTGTATATAGAGATATGTGTCTCTCTCTATGTGATTATGCCCTATATATAGCAACTGATGCTTGACCATTGATTGGTTGTCCAATGTCAAAAGGTAATAAGAGCCAAGGCTGGCATTTGAACACAGGTCTTCTGATGGCAAAGTCAATGCTTTTTCCATTGTGCCATACTAATCAGGTCTCAACAGGAGACAATTCAGGACATGGTTGTAGAGAGCACCTATACACCTCTATCAATAATATTTGATTCTACATAGCATCATCAATAAAACAAGGCATTGTTCAAGGGAGGAGCCCTAAGGAGAAAGGGTAGCAGCCATCACCACTACCCCTAATTCCAGTAACTAACCAGCTGCCACTGCTGGGGGCTCAGCAAGAAAAGAGACAAATAAGTGATCCCTCAGGAACTGTTGCAGTGGATGGAGACGTAAGGACAAAATGGCAAAATGTATTCAGGTGAAACTGACCAAACACATGCTGAAGCTCTCCATGCTGGCCCAACCATTTTAAAGTGATTTAGGAATTAAATGTAGAGAAAGATGCCGCCTAAATGAAAAAAGTAACGGAGGAGGCTTTGACTGGTAACAAATACAGTGAGAATGGAAAAACAAACAAAAAATAAAACAATGAATCAGGCAAAAATGGAATCTGTGTTTAATTTCAATTCAACCCTTCAACAGAAACATAAAATTCCTACTGTTTGTCAAGCACTGCGTGTGTTCGTTGCAATAAGTGTAGACGAGAGGATAGAATCATACATGTATAGATGGAACTGGCCTTAGGGGACATTTATATAGTCAGACTCTCTCATTTTACAGCTGTGGAAGCTGAGGTAAAATTAATTGTCCAAGGTTATGCAAGTGGAAAATAGTAGAAGCACATCCGAACCCAGGTCATTTACTCTAAATATAATGTGCTTTAAAAAAAAAAACCCTTAACTTCTGTCTTAGTATTGATTCTAAGACAGAAGAGCAGCAAGGGCTAGGCAACTGGAGTTATGTGACTGGCCCAGGGTCATACAACTTGAAAGGGTCTGAAGTCAAATTTGAACACAGGGCTTCCTGTCTCCAGGACTGATTCTATCTGCCTTTCCAATGCTCTTTCAACTGCTCCATGCTTCCACTATAAAAGGTACATATTATCAGGTCCCTAACCTTAGGGAGCTCATAATCTAGTCAAGAAGACAAGACATAAGATATGAAAATCCTAAAGAAGAATGCATTTCAGCTCTTCAAGGATCTGTGGTTTTTTTTCATTGTAGAACATTCTCCCAACCCAACTATTCCCTCCTCACAATATTCTTGTGGCTGAAAAAAATTCATCACTCCATGACCTGACATCAGAAAGATCTAAGTTTAAATTCCACTTCACACACTTAATAGCTGTGTATATCTGGGCTAGTCTTCCACAGATGAAAAATCCAAATGATAAAGAGATTAATCTGATTGAGGGTGAGGAAAATCTACATTTCTCTCCCAGGAAGAGAACATCTCATGGTGATCATAAGATTTGGAGCTAGAAGGAACCTTAGAGATCACTAATCCATACATCTTATTTTGCAGTTTTTATATATATAGAAACTAAAGGGGAAAGGAAAAAGCATTTATTAGTCAATACTACTGGGCCAAATGCTGTGTGAAGTGGTTTACAAATATTATTTCATTTGATCCCTAGCACAATCCTGTGAAAGAGAAGTTCCATTATTTTCTACATTTTTTAGTTGAGGAAACAAGGCAGACTGAGGTTGTAACTTGCCTGATCACACAACTTGAACTCGGATCTTTGGGGCCATTACTCTCACTATTTTACCACCTAGCTTAGCTGCATTTATTTGCCCTTGGTCTCAGAGAGAGGAAATAATAGTCAGCAATTGAACCTAGGTTTTCAGACTCCAAATCCAGGGATGTTCTACTTACATCACCCCCATGCCCTCAAACAATGCCCATCTCTGCTAATGATCAGAAGTAGCATTTTTGTTGGGTTTTTAAATTTTTAATTAATTAAGTAAGATACTAAGAACTGCCAATTCTGCAAAATGTACCAGAATCCCCAAGTGATGCAACATTGGTATCCTTCCTAACTCAGAATCTCCTTTCTTGGCCAGTCTCAGTTGAGTCTTGCTAATTCTTAGCAATAAAGTAGGGCAGAGACTTGATTTTTAAATCTTACTAGCATTTTGCAAATGGTGCTATAAGTGTCTGACAAATTCTAGAATCCACCAAGTGGAAAAACCAATTGAAAAATAGGTAGTAGATGCCAGTACAAAAATCCTAGCATGTCCTTCTTTGAAAAAAATCGTTTTCCTTTTTTCCCTCCACAAATGATATGTGAATATAAGCAACCTCATGGCATCTCCTTTCACAGCTTGAAAGATCTTATTACAGGAGAATGCCAGAAGGACTAAGACAGGGAGGAGGTGGAGGTGAGGAAATATGAACTTAATATTAGCTTTTGTTATAAAAGCATCATAACCTCCCACATCAATTAAGTTAAATGCACAAGAGCATGAAATACATTATGTTGGATTGTCCTCCAGGTCAATGGAATCATTAGTTGATTAATCTTTGGGTTAGGACAGGTGATGAATCAAATCAAACTATCTATTATTAAAAAACAAACCACTTCCACAACACTGTCCCAAAAGGGGACGCTTGCACATAAAACATTTCCTAATTTGTTAAGTGTACCTTTTTAAGAAACAAGTGAACTTCTAGGCATGTCCTTCCATTTCCATTTCTATGAGCTGTATTGTCCCGGATTGAGGAGTACAGAAGAAAAGAGGAAAGCCGTACGTTATTTAGTCTTTCATTAATTAGCACCTAGACATGGAGTCAGAATAAAATTTAAAAAAAAATACAATTCAATAAATTGGGTTCAAGATTTGCCTTGGACATTTCATAACTGTTGGCTATGGGTAAGTCACGTGACTTCACACAGTTTCTTAATCTGCAAAAGGGAAGTAATAATACCTGTAAATGATAGAAAATACCACCAATCTCAGATGTGTGTTGGAGGCTTAAATAAGATAATGTATGCAAATTATTTTACAAATATTAGAGCATTATATGGATGACTTATATTACTATTTATCATCTAAAGAAAGGGAGACTTCCAAGCTTAAGTATTGACTTCTTTTCTGAATGCGTTTTTTTTTTCAATAAGTCACCATATTGAAAATTGTCTGCTTTTCCTAGACAAAAGTCACCAAATTTTGGAGTGTAGTTAGGTCAGGAAATCTATTTGCTGCTCTAGGGATCAGTCGATGACTAAAAGCAGAAAAAAAGAGGTGGGCTTCTAAGTAAATAATGTTGCAATACATACTCAGATTTCACATACATACCATGAGTTTGAATAAAGGCAACAAGAGTGTGCTGGTTAATGTTTAATAACCAGCTCTCCTAGGTGGGGGTGGGGATGATGTATGGACAACGCGTTTTAAGTTTAACATGCACCATTAACATTTTCTCCTTCATTGTCAAATCCAGACAATCAACAAAACAATTTTTAAAAAATCCTGACTTATACCTTTTGCCAATTACTAAAATATAAATCATGTTCAAATCCAGTCTTAAATACTAGCTGTGACCCTAGATAAGTCACTTAATCATGTTTGCCGCAGTTTCCTCATCTATAAAATGAACTGGAGAAGAAAATGGCAAACCACTCTAGTATCTTTGCCAAGAGAACCCCAAATGAGATAACAAAGAGTTGTACATGACTGAAAATTACTAAAGAGCAAGATATAAATGCTCACATTAAAAACTTAATAGTCAGTTCTTGATGGTTTTAGCTGGCTCCAAGACACTCTCAGATATTCTACAATAGTTATTCAATGCTTTCCTTTCTGCATAGGAACTATGAAAGCAAGAAAAAAAATCTTATAAATTTACCTAAAGCTAAATTACTGACATTTTCCATAGTAGAGTTAAAACTAAGATTCTCTTGGATATAATTCATGAAAAAGGCTGTCCCGCACTTCTTTTGTTCGCTGTAGTTTATGTTAAATGGGGATTCATTGAGTAATAATCAGCCAATACCCTGAGACTGTAGAAGGAAATGGTAAACCATTCAGGTACCTTTGCCAAGGAAACCTCAAAGGGGGTTGGGGAGGGGGGTCACAAAGAGTTGGACATGACTGAAATGACTGAACAGCTACCACCCTGGAATTAAGTATAGTGGGAAAGGACGATCTCCTGAGGATTTCTATTAATTTATATAAACCAACTAATTAAAAAGTCTGGGAGAGACAAATAAAAGGCTTCTAAAAGTTCATAACATAGACCACAAGGAGTTGTCAACACAACCCAATATCTACTCTTTGTAGTGACAAGCATAGCACTAAGGAAACCCTTAGGCAGACCCAACCCTACACCTTGCCTGATCATTTGGGTTTTCACAAGGTTTAGTGATTTAGGCATGTTTACTCATAGCCACTCAGGAGACCTCAAACACAGGAAATCTCAGACTCTTTAGGCTCTTCTCCCTCTGTTCAGATAATCATCTTTACTCTGATTTATAACCCCTAGCCTACAGGTTTTGGAAAACTGATCATCACTTAGCCAGACAGAGATAATCCCCAGATGTATATATTTCTACTGAGAGAAGCCTTCTTCCCCCATAAGTAGATTCTTCCAGGTTAATGCAGGATTTCACATTCCGTCTCTCCAGCTTTATATCTTTCCATTTAATTGTTATCTAAAACTTGTGTCTGAACTCCCCACCCTTCTTTCTATGCCTCCTCACTAAGCCCACCAAAGTAAAATATAAAAAATATGATCATTGGAATGGAGGAGATGCCAAAAAACCAATCTAGGTTCCTGAGAAAGAATATGACTGGCTATGTACCCACCTTCTAGGAAAGGTAGGGAAGTGTGGATGTGGAACACTGCATATAATGTCAGATTTTTAAAAATGTATTGGTTAGTTTAGCTGAACTGCTTTTATCTCCCTTTTTTAGTTCATATTATGAGAGAGGGCTCTTTGGAAAAGGAGTGAGGTACACTGGAAAATATAAGTAATGAAAAAAGAAATTTTCAAATCAATAAACAAATTATTTTTCCCAAAAGAGTGGTCCAAAAGTCACCTATACTAAATAGTCCTTTCTGCTAGAGAGCACCTGACACTTAGCTGGACCAGGAGATTTACATACTTCTTTTGACACAAATATGTATCTGTAATTATGAATAATAATGCTCTTTACAAGCCCCACTAAATAAGTAAAGAAGAGTTATGATTATTGACAAACCATTGACCTGAACATTAGTGGGAGAGCTAATTATTTTTTCCCCAAGAAGTAAGGCTTGTTTTGTTCTTGTGAATTACTCTGAAACCAAGCCTTCAATAAACTACCTTTTACATACTGCAAAGCAAATCTAACTGGATCTCATCAACATATTACATAATTACAGATAAATGCATATTATCAAGAATAACGCTTTTGGCTCATCTAATCTTTTCAGAAGCCAGTATCGCCACCTTTTAGAAGATGACTGAAGTGGTGAATTTGTATTTTAGGAAAGTAAATGATCTCTAAGGCCCATTCCCATACCTTTAAGACCAAAGCCTATTTTTAGTCAAATGTGCTGGAATGCAAGCGTGGGGCTCCCATTAACATTAATGGAGAGATTCTCGACCAACTCTTCTGTACACTGCCCAGAAAATGTACTCTTTAGTGCAATGGCAGGTTAAAGTGAGCTTTAAATCACAGCCTTATCATACTTGCATGTTATTGGCAAGTCTGACTAAAAATAGAATCTCATTACTTTAATTCTGGAGTATTCTTAGGTCAGCCAACCTTTATTATTAATAACAGCATTTCACATTTATAGAGCACTGTCGGCTCAGGAGAACTTCACAAATTATATACATAAAACTTCATGATCATAATGCATCCTCCTTGGGGTTAGAGGGCAACAAGTGGGCAGATAACTGACCCATGCCTTCTTTCTCTCAGGAATGAGGAATCTGGACATTTTTGTCAAGAGAACAGAGATAAAGCTACCTTGTAAAATGGAGCCACATAGCAACTCTCATGGATGACTCTGGGGAACTATACCTTTAAGTTAAACATGGCAGCAACTCCTGGAGGGCCAGATCAATTTCCCCCATGTATATATACATATGTGTATATCCATATCTGTGTGTTTGCACATATATACATATATTTATATATGATTACAAAGGGAGTCAATTACCTTGAAATATAGTTATCAAAAAAAAAAACATTTATACCCTTACCTTCTATACTAAGAATCTATACTAAGTATTATTTCCACGGCTGAAGAGCTGGAAGGGCTAGGCATTTGGGGTTAAGTGACTTGCCCAGGGTCACACAAGAAGTATCAGGGGCCAGATTTGAACCCAAGATTTCATCTCTAGGCCTGACTCTCTATCCACTGAGCCACCTATCTGCCCCTATCAGAATACATATATTTTTAAATTTATAGACCTAGATAAAGAACATGAATTCTATGTTAATTCAGGTAAAGAACCTGAATATCCAGTTTTGTCAGAGTAGAGTGACCTCTAGCTCGTGAAGTCCTTCCAACTGAACCTAATTATGACTGAGTATATTAAATCTTAGCAAGTCACCTGAGGTCTAAAAGGGGTTGTTATTTGCCTTGTGTGACATCAAACACACACACACACACACACACACACACACACACACACACACACACACACACACACACATATATAGTAGAGACTTAATCAGTGCCAGTTGAATTAGATCCAACAAATTCCACAAGCATTTGTTGACTGACTACTATGTATGTATGAGGTATTGTATGAAGTGCCAGGAATACAGAAATGCATAAAATGCTTCCTTCAGGAGTTTACAATCTTGTTAGTCTAAGGCGAGGTGCAAGAGGGACAGAAATAACTATCATAGAATGTTCTAAGTGCATGGGAGAAGAATTTTACTAGGATGGGCACTTTCTGGGTTGATGGAGATCATAGTTCTTCTCTCACACCCTAGGAGGTACAACTGCAGCAAAAAATCATCATCTGCCGGCCATCCTTCCTTCTGGTATTGAGCCTCTTTGAACTGGGCTAGGCTGGCCTTTGGACCACAGAGAGGACCCATCCAACTTTACTATGCTGACTCGGGCTTCAGGAATCTAGAATGATGTCCACACGAGGATGAGGTCTTTCTCCTTCTCATCAATTGGCTCATGAACTCATGAAATCTCTCTCCTCATGAATTGGCTCATGAACTCTTGAGATCTCTCTAACAATTCACAATATTAAATCTTAGGGAGTCACTTAAGGTCTATAGGGGGTTAAGTGACTTTCCCAGAATTACTCCTCTTTTATTAGATGTTTTCTTGATCTTTCCAGAAGCTAGTGCCTTCCTGCCAACTAATGATCTTATCTTTCTATTATACATATATATACATATTCTGTATATTCTTAAGTGTATATATTATTTCCCCTAATGGTTTGTATGCTTTTTGAGAGGAGAGATTGTTTAATTTTAGTCTCTGTAGAATAAGTATACGACCCTCGTGAATAAGAAATGTTTCATTCATTAGATGTGTGTTCTCATTGCTCAGAATGTGCCTGGCAAACAACCCATGTGTACTTTAGAAGTGTTTTTAAATGGACAAAGTGATTGGTATCCCAGCACCTACAGAAGCAAAGTACATGGTATATAGCCTATGCTTGATGCATACACTCGATGGTTCATTGAAACTGAATTTCAGACGCGGATTTGAAAGCAGGTCTTGGCTCCAAGTCTAGATTTCCACTACTTCTCTCTAATTCAACAGTAGAGAGCCAGTGGTCAGCAGACCAGAGTCCTTGGGCCAAATTCAACACACAGACTTTTTGTCAAATGGCCAGTGAGCTAAAAATGGTGGAGGGTTTTTGGTTAACTATTTTAATTTTAAAATACAATAAAACTGTAACTAGAGGTTATAAAAATACTTTTAACTTCTGGTAGCCTTCAGTTTTGGGAACTTAGTCCATATTTTGCCAACTCTTGGTATAAAGTAATAAAGATTAAGATTAAATGTTCAAACAGCCTCGTATCCGCTGGCATAGCTGGACATTTGCAAACATAGGAACACATTTTAAAGTGTTCAGTCCTTTCAGCTGCTCTGTCTGTGGCTGGACTCCAGGGCCCACAGTGTCCATGGAAAGACCATGTCTTAAGTCTCTACAAGATGCCTTTCTCCTTTCTGTCGCCATGCCAGCCCTAGAAACAGACCTGGGTCTCGGGCCTTTGCATTTGCTCTTTTCGCCTTCAAGTGAAAGAGATTAATTTGGAGCTCAGGAATCCAGAAGTCCGGGTTCTGCAGCCAGTCCAGCTTCCATGCCTCAGGGAGCCAGGAATGACCTTCAACTTCAGGGCCCAAGAGCAGTGGTCGCTGAGACAAAGGCACATCAAACAGCGAGGCTGCCTTCGGTCTGACCTCAGTGTGGCCAGTGAAACGGAGGAACTGACTTCAGCAGAGCCTACTATCCCCAGAGAAAGCCATGGTAGAGGGAGCAGGGTGACCCTAAAGGATTGGGGGAAATGTTTATATTTTGTTCCTACTGTGTCTTTAGAGTAAATATCCTTGAGGAAAAAGTTGTTTGTTCGTTTTTTAACCCTTCCCTTCAATCTTAGAATCAATACTGTGTATTGGTTCTAAGGCAGAAGAGTGGTAAGGGCTAGGCAATGGGGGTTAAGTGACTTGTCCAGGGTCACACAGCTGGGAAGTGTCTGAGGACAGATTTGAACCTAAGACCTCTCTTGTTTCTAGGCCTGGCTCTTAAAACTGAGCCACCCAGCTACCTTTTAGGAAAAGCTTTAAAAAAAAAACAAAACATGTGTGTGTGTATGTGAGGGGGGCAGCTGGGTAGCTCAGTAGATTGAGATCCAGGCCTAGAGATGGGAGGTCCTAGGTTCAAATATGACCTCAGATACTTCCCAGGCTGTGTGACCCTGGACAAGTCACTTAACCTCCTTTGTCTAACCCTTACTACTCTTCTGTCTTGGAATCGATGCACTGTATTGATTCCAAGACAGAAGGTAAGGGTTTAAATTTTTTTTTTAATTAAAAACAACCTATGACTCTATAAATAAGTGTGACCTATGTCAATGAAGTCAGCAAAAGAAGTCCTCTAAAAAAGCACATGCTTCATCAGAACACATTTTAATGAAACAGAAATACATTTCCAGATTTCAAACTATGAGGCTCATTCGTTTGAGCACATTTCTCCCTCCCAGGTTATTCCTTCATTTCCTCTTTGCCCCTTGCTTTCCAGTTTTGCACTTCCCTGTAGAAACTATTCCTAGCCAAGCACATCCCAGCAGTGGGTCAAAGTAAGCACTCTGAATCTTCACGCGAAGGAAGAAAGGAAATCAATATGGATGCCCCCAAGACAATGGTGAGTGCAGAAGCCACACTCAATACTCCCAGCTGCTTGTTTGACACTGGAGTCTCAAAGGTGAATCCTGCAAAATGTCACTGTTGTGTGCTCTTTAAGCACCCTGAGGTATGGGAACAGGGACAAAGGAGAGCTCATACATAAAGGGCACTGCTTTTGCATTGGACGTGATAAATATGCTTCTCCGAGAAATAAAAGGTGAGCTTAAAAAGCAGGCATGCCTGAGGTTGATGAGAATCCGCCTAGGTGTGTGGGTCTGTAGGTTGTTCCGAAGGATAAATGCTTCATGAAAAGGCCAGTCCATCGACACCGTCACCTCCGTGTCAACGACCCATCGAGCCTCTCTGACTCCAACCTCTTATCCCCATGACGGAAGGAGGGCTGCAGAATATTCACTGAGAGGCTCTGACGCACCAAGTGCTGGGCCAAGGTGTCAGAAACCCGTAGAGAAACCCCAGTGGTCTGCAAAGGGGTCCAACGATTTAGCTTCCCCTCTTCTCACCGTCCTTTGCAGCCGAAGCTTCTCTCCCTGCCCTGGCTTCCCTGGTGGCATCACGGTGTCAATGGGCATCTGAAACAAAGAGTCTTCTCCGCCATTTTCCATGGAAGAGTCACAGAGCACTAGTTTTTAGGAAATAGCTCTGTTCAAGCTAACCCCTACCTTTCATGAATAGTTTACATCTTTTTGGACTGGAAAGCTTGAGTCCAGGAGTATATGGTAAGCCAGTGATGCTGCAGAGATAATACAGATACGATGTCATGTCATGCAGAGAGGCTCTGGGACAGTCAGTCTTCTTTATTTTGCCCTTTATTTTGCTTCTTTATATTTGACAATAGTCCCACAGATGGACTACCTGCTGGTATGATATTAATGGTGCCCATGAATTGGCTAATGATGTGTCAGAAAGCATAGAAGAAACTGATTGGCTGAGCTCCAATTTTGACCTCAATACTTGCACTATTTATTGCTCAAGTCTCTTCTGGTCTTTGGTTGAGACTTTCTGACTTGGTTCATGACCCCAGATGACTACCTTCCATGGATTTCTGGGTCTCCTGCTAGCTAAGCAGCTGGTCTGGGATCCAACTTCATTACCTTGTTTACTTGGTCCTGCCTGTCTCCATGACCTTTGTCCAACTGTATAGTCTTTCTCTCTGCATCCGTGTACTCCTTCCTCCTGCCTGCATGCCTGACTTTGACCCACTGCCTTGCTATGATTTGTCACCAAACCTATATGCACTCTGCCTCTGGACAACTTGTCATGTCCTGATCTCTAATTCTCTCTGACTGCCAAGTCTTCTTCCAGGTGTTTCCCATCCCTGTATCTGCCCTGCTCCGCCAGCCCCCCAAGCCCCAACCAACTGCCATGGCCTATGGACTCAGCACTAAGAATGGTGCAAAGCAGGAAGAAATATTAGCTCATGACAGCTAAAGAATTCATTGTAAATTTTGTAGAGGAATCACAATAATGGTAGTTTGGTTCTTGTTGGAGAATATCCAATTAGACAGAGACTGGGGAAGGGGGGCAAGATTGAGAGATAGAGAGGGAGAGAGAGACAGAGACAGAGACAGAGACAGAGAAAGGAGAGAGAGAGAGAGAGAGAGAGAGAGAGAGAGAGAGAGAGAGAGAGAGTGAGAGAGAGAGAGAGAGAGATAGAGAGAGAGGGAGAGAGAGAGAGGGAGAGAGAGAGAGGGAGAGAGAGAGAGACAGAGAGAGAGAGAGACAGAGAGGGACAGAGAGAGAGACAGAGACAGAGAGAGGGACAGAGACAGAGACAGAGAGACAGAGACAGAGGCAGAGACAGAGAGACAGAGAGATGATGGAAGGGAGGGAAGAAGAGAAGGGGAGAGAGAAGAAAGATATGGAATAAATAAATGATTGATTTGGGGGGCCCTTACTTTCTGCTCAGTAACAACTCCAAAATAGAAGAGCAGTAAGGACAAGGCAAACTAAATTAAATGACTTGCCCAGGGTTACCCAGCTAAGAAGTGTCTGAGACCCCATTTGAACTGGAGTCCTTCCAACTCCAGACTCCACTGAGCCACCTAGCTGCTCCAGATAATTGTTTAAAAAAAAAAAAACCAAACCCTTATCTTTCATCTTAGAATCAATATTGTGTTTGGGGTCCAAGACAGAAGAGCACTAAGAGCTATAATCAATGGGGGTTAAGTGACTTGCCTGAAGTCACATAGCTAGCAAGTGTCTAAGGCCAGATTTGAACCTAGGATCTTCTGTCTCTAAGCCTTACTCTCAATCCATTAAGCCACCTAGCTTCTCCTGATGATTGGTTTTTAAATGATAGAGATGATAGACATAAATTAGATAGGGAGACATATGATGGATGTCAAAGAAATAAACATATGTATCTCCTGTATGTAGCACATATATAATATGCATATGATAATGATGAAATAATAAGCTAAGTTCTCTCCTATATATCACCTGTGGAAGGGAATATTTGAAAAGCAAGAAGGCTTTTGATGGACAGATTTAATTACTTGAATCCACCTGAAAGAAAGCATGGTACTATAGGGATTAGAGAGGACCTTAAGTCATGAAGACGTAGGTCCAAACCTGTGCGACCTTGGAGAAGCCCCTCACCCTCTTAGTGCCCCAGATCATCCTCTAAAACTACAATCTGCAGCACATCCAGAGGAGGTTCCTCACTGAAGTATCTTATGTCAATGAAATAATGGGCTAACAGGCTTGGCACTAGGAGTTAAGTGCTTATCCAAGGTTACATGATTAATATGTATCAGACAGGATTGAAGAGAGATCTTCTTATCCCTCTCCCATGTGGTCTACCACCTGGATCTACATGAATATCTAATTAAATGTATCCACTAAAAGCCTCTTGCCATCTAAATCTCACCTCCTTCAGGAATGGCTTTCTAAGTCATGCTTCAATTTTCTTTTAAGTAGGTACAAATAATACTAGACATTCTCTTACAAGAAATAGTTTTTCACACATATTCTTCTTCTCTTAACAATGTATAATTATTATTGTTTTAAATTGCAAAGTTTAAATTCTTTTTGAGAGTAATTTTTGGTTAAGAAATATGCTATCTCTCTGAATCCAGAAAATGAACTCTTTGGAGAAAATACCATGAAGATGCCTCCACAGACCACAAGCTGCACCAGAAGATCCAGAGTGAACTTTGGGATGTGGTCATTTGAACTGTGTGGGGTAGAATGCATTTGTTTTGTATGTATACTCTCATGCCAAAGGGGACTGCCCCCTAACTGGCTTTTTGTCAATGTGCCTAGCAATCATTGGTTTTGTTCTCTTTTCCTCTTATCCTCAAATTATTGTAATTTCAAAGTTGGTATGTTTACAAGACGCACTGGAGAGACTAGTCTTCTGCAGGTCTCAAGGGGGAATGTATAATTGAAAAATCTGTTATCCTAAAAAAGAACTACATTTCCTGAGAGCCCACTGACTTCCTATCATTACATACTTCCTGTAGACAGGGAATAAATATCCAGGGGGCAGACCTGCTCCTGCTCTTTGGGCATGATACAGCAATCAGCAGTGATGGTGGTGAGTGGGGATTTTGAAAAGGGCTAACCAGCCATGGGCATGTGGTTTTTATTTTGTATCCTCATTATTCCTTTCTAATGATCATTTAATAAAACTCTAAAATATAATTTTTATTATTTGATATAAATTTTTACAATGAGAAGGAATTTTCTGCTCACTGTTAGAACCTGAATAAGAATAATAAAGGTTCACAATTATCCAGCATCTTGAGATAATATTATCTAAATTTATCCTCACAAATAACTCTATGAAGTGGGCACTATTGATGTTATCTACATTTTCATAGAGAAACTCAGAAGACTCAGAAGATTTAGGTTAAAATAAAGGCAGGCTTTGGTGTTTGTGTCTTTTAAAATGCCTATAAGTTACATGGTAAAACCTTCCCCCAATGACATGTGAAATTTCCCCAAATTGTTTCTTATTAACAAGCCAGCCAATTTTGAACCAACTAAGCTGATCCCAAAGTTAGGATTGTCCATGGGAAATGGTAAAGGAGTGAGTCTAGAAAAGAGAAAGCAGTCCGAAAGTTATTTTTTTTAACCTTTACCTTTCTATCTTAGAATTGATACCAAGTTTTGGTCCCAAAGCAGAAGAGCAGTAAGGGTTAGGCAATTTGGGTTAAGTACTTCCCCAGCATCACACAGTGAGGAAGTGTCTGAGGCCAGATCTGAACCAGATCCTCCCCGACACTGGTTTTCTATCCACTGAGGCCTCTAGCTGCCCCTGTGAATTAGATTTAATTGAAGAATTGCATAGAGTGAGCAGCCTCACTCTCTTTCAGAGTAATGGAAGTTCTGTGGTAAGACAAAAGTCAGGGTGCCCGGCGATGGTCTGGGACACAGTGGACAGCCTTGGCATGTTCAGTGTTTGACCAAACTCTAAGATGATAGTAACACTAAATATGGAGGCAGGAGTCAAACTCATGACTCTCCTGATGTCAGGTCCAGGGTTATTTCCCAATATGCACTGTGATGCCACAATATACCAATGGAGAGGTTATACAGGGACAAAAACCCCATAGTTACCTGACATTTGAGTTGGGGAATATAGAGATGGAAGATACATATAATTAAACATGATTTATGCAACTAGGGTCATCCAGAATGAATGTGGGAACTAGTTATTAGTAAGTGAAAGAAAATAATCACTTCTGTAACCCGAGGAAACCTTTCAACTGTGGAGCATGGTGATGGCTCAATCCAATGATCTTTTTTTTTCCCTCAAAAGTAAAGGACTAGAAAATGTCTTGCACATAGTAGGAGCTGGATAAATGTTTGCCAAATGGAGCATCGGCAGTTTATGGAGCTACACCTTGACAAGGGCAATATTTGGCATACATTCCTTGAAAGCAGGTTGAGTCAGGCTCACTTCTCCTGCTTCAGATCCAATTAGGTGCCATGTTATACCTTTTCCATGGGAAGGCCTGATCAATCTTGCTCCTTATTCTAAACATTCAAACTTTGACTGCCTTGCTCCGGAGCCAGGGTCCTTGGGGCAGTGGTTGGGCTGCCGCCTATTTCTGGATGCTCTTTAACCATTGACTTAATCTTGATCAGCAAGCTGACATTCATTCACAGGGAAAATATTCAGGGTAAACAGTCATCTAAAATCTGATTATATTAAATGAGGGAGTCTGTTGATGCTTGGGGCAGATAAATGGAGCAGTGGAGAAAGTGCCAGGTCTGCAGTCAGCAAGACTCATCTCCCTGAGTTCAAATGAAGCCTCAAACACTGAGTAGCAGTGAGATCCAAGGCAAGTCACTTAACCTTGTTTGCCTCAGTTTCTTCATCTGTAAAATAACATATACAGTATTGATTATAAGATAGAAGGAAAGGGTTTAAATATATTTTATTATCATATATTTCATATTGTATTATCATATAAAATGTATTATAATGTCATAATACTATAATAAATAATAAAAATATTTCTTTTTTTTTTAAAAAAAACTTATCTCCCATCTTAGAACGGATACAAATTACCAGTTCCAATGCAGCAGGTAAGGGCTAGGCAATTGGGATGTAATGACTTGCCCAGGGTCACACAGCTAGGAAGTATCTAAGGCCAGATTTGAACTCAAGCCCTTCCCTCTCTAGACCTGGATCTCCATCCACTGAGCCACTAGTGAGCAGAATCGTACAAAATCATTAGCCTCATTCTCTCTTCTAGAATCATCCAAGTCCAGTGGCAAGACAAAAGTCAGGAACGCTGATGATGGCCTGCAATGCAGTGGATGTCCTTGAAGTCTTAGATGTCTGACCAAGCTCTAAACACTCCACAACATTTATCTCAACCACCTGAATGGCCATTGGAACCAACTGTTCTTGTCCATCCATTCCACCAGAAGAAGTCTTCACATGCTTGGGATAGACATCTCCCTAGATTGCTAGCAATTTAAAGCCCATCAGCTGCCCTCAACCTGATTTAGTCTCTCCATGTAACATTTCTGTATAACCTTCTAATAGTCAGCATTTAGGTAGGATTCTAAAGTTTGAAAAGCACTTTACAAAGAGTATCACTTATTTTAAAAACCCTTACCTTCCATCTTGGAATCAATACTGTGTATTGGATCCAAGGCAGAAGAGTGGTAAGGGCTAGGCAATGGGGGTTAAGTGACTTGCCCAGGGTCACACAGCTAGTAAGTGTCTGAGATCAGATTTTAACTCAGGACCTCCTGCCTCTAGGTCTAGCTCTCAATCCACTGAGCTACCCAGCAGCTCCCAGCACCATGCCTTTGTGAAGAATTTATCTTATTCCTAGAAGCGATTTCAGGCCAGAACCTCCCTACCTGAACTCAGGTAAGCCCTTGAGCTATTCTGCTATTGCTCTCTAGTCCAGCCTTTCATTTTTCTTGCTCTTCTGAAATAAGTAGCTAATAAAAAAATATTCTGCTTATTTAGTAGAGGCTCTTATAAAACAGGCAAAGCTCAGCTTGTTCACCTCTCCTGTTTATGGCTTGGTTACTATGGGGAAATGCACAGGTTCCGACTAGTGCCCATGGAATACTACATCCCTGCATATGCCAGCAAGAAGAGACCTTTCAAAGGAGAACATGGGAGGAGGGAGGGAAGGAAAGGGGGAATAATTGTGGACAGGCTCTGGCACACTATTCCTGCTTACTGGCTTTATTTGGGCTCCTTTCCTTGTTTAAATTCATTTATCAAATAAAAAATCGAGACTTCTTTTTTCCCTCTTTCCCCCCTTTCCTTGCCTCTTCTAAGCTGTTTAATCTCCAGTGAACTTGACTCCCATTTCCCTAGCAATATTAGCAAGCAGAGCCAATCATTTTATCTACTGCATCAGACGACCGGCAAGCAAACAGGGACCTAATTAGCTCTTTGCTTTAATGGCAATAGTTAAATTTACATTATTAATTCAAATATTTCAGACTCAGTGGACTTGAGGATGCAGCTGACATGAAGATGTAAAATGAATAATAAGGTGCCGAATAACTTCATAGTCATTACTCCCATCAAGTTCAAAGTTTTCACTCTAATGATATCAATTAAAGCCGAATCTGAGGGGAAGGGGAGAAACCACATCATTTCTCCTTCCATCTCCAAGCCAGAGCTATAGTTAAATTTTGTGCTCCTTTATTCAGATCCCAGGACATTTCCCAACATACAATAATCATATGCTTCAGAAGATATAATTACACCTCTGGCTTTATTTATGGGTTTACCTAAAGACCAGAAGGTAGGACTCTGCTGCATATCTACTGCCTCTCCGAACATCACAAAGTGTGGCCATCATTCTACGGTGTCAGAAACTGTTTGGGCTATAAGACAGATGAGACTTTCAAAATGAAATGTACCTATGACTGTTTGCTACTATATATATAAAACGTCTCATTTAGTCTCATCTGTGATTTTCCAAGAGGAAAATGTTTCCAGAAGCCATTTATCTCAGTCCTACAGGTTTGTGTCACTGAATGGTCACCTGAAAATGGGGCTAGAATTTTTTCTTAAAGTGAAACGGTTTTACTGGGTTGCCCAAGTTATTCTAATCCACCCATATAACTTCAGTCCCACTCCTAGAATTCATTAGGAATTAAATTTTAAAGGTAAAATAAATGAGATCAGGGCAAATTTGGAAGGTCATTAAATAGAGAGGTTTTCAGAGGTCCCAAAAATGACCAGACCCCCTTCTGGCTTTGGGATGTTCTATCCAAAACAACCCCCACAAAAGACAAAAAAGGGAAGTCAAATTTTGAGTTTTTTTCTTAACTGATGCTTTTTAGCCTTTTTTTTTTGCAAATTCCCTACACATTATGGAAAATTTAACTTATTGGCAATGTCACAGCTGATTATAAGATTGGCAAAACCATTCAAAAGCTTTTATTAAAAATAATATGGAAATAGATATCAAGTGATAACATTTGTACAACACAGTGGAATTGCTTGTTGACTCTGCAAGGGGGGAGGACAAGGGGAGGGAAAGAAAATGAATCATGGAAATATGGAAAAATATTTTTTAAAATAAAAAAAAAATTTTTAAAAAGCTTTCTTTTTTGATAGAGAAATTAAAGTTGGGATCCTTTGAGCCTGAGGTCCTGGCCAAATGATATTCTTATCTCCTGTCCACCCATTTCATGCATTTACTGACACATGATGGCAAATAAAAAGATTTTTCTGTTTTCTTAGTTAAGTAAGCAGCTACTTGACTAATAGCCAAATTGGCCAATTCTTTTTGAATGATATGTAGCCTTACGACCTTTATGCCATTAAGCTCTTGACCTGTAAAATATAGCATTCTTATTATTATGATAATGGAGATGATTTCCATTATGAGAATACTAAGACATTTGTGGTATGATGGGAAAAGCACTGAATCTGGAATTAGGAGATCTGAGTTCAAGACATCTTTATCCTCTCAAGGAAGGGACATGGTATGGTGGATGGTGAGCCAAAGACACCTGCATTCAAGTTTCCTTCTGCTGTGACCCAGAGAAAATCACTTAACTTTTCAGGGGCAGATTCTGCATTTATAAAATGGGGATAACAATATCTGCACTACCTACCTCTTTTGGTTATTATAAGGGTCCAGTGTGAAAAACACTTTGTGAACACTAACATCCCATATAAATATTAACTATTATTATGCATACAGTTCATTATGGTATTATATAAAAAGACCTAGTTTAGCAATCAGAAGAGTTAGATTTAATTCTCATTTCTGATACATTTTAACTGTGACTGTAAGTAATTCATATAATTTCAGGGCAAATTGCACTGGCATGAGAGTCAGAGGATCTGGGTTCAAATTCTGCCTTTATCTATTAAATAATTATATGACCTCAAGCAAACAATTGAATCCCTCTAGGCTTCAATTATTTCATTTATAAAATGAAGAGGTTGAACTTTTGTTTTGGAGCCTTTCAGTCACATCTGATTATCTGTGATCCCATTTGGAGTATTCTTTTTTTTTTTAAACCTTTACCTTCCATCTTGGATTCAATACTGTGTATTGGTTCCAAGGTGGAAGAGTGGTAAGGGCTAGGCAATGGGGGTCAAGTGACTTGTCCAGGGTCACACAGCTGGGAAGTGTCTGAGGCCAGATTTGAACCTAGGACCTCCCGTCTCTAGGCTTAGCTCTCAAGCCACTGAGCCACCCAGGTGCCCCCTCAATTTGGAGTATTTTTGACAAAGATACTGGAAGTGTTTGTCATTTCCTTCTTCAGCTCACTTTACAGATGAGGAAACTGAGGCAAAGAGAATTAAATATTTTGCCTAGGGTCACACAGCTAGTAAGTGTCTCAGCTACATTTGAACTTAGGTCTTCTTGTCTCCAGGCTTGACTCTCTAACCACTGCACCATCTAGCTGACCAAGGCTGCATTAGAAGGCATCTAAGGTCCTTTCTTATTCTGGGTCTACATTTTGGTGTTCCCAAGCTCAAGTTCCCTCATCTGTGGAGCTGGAAAAACGATTCCATCATTCATGTATTGCCAACTTCACAAGGTTGGTGGAATGAAAGCCGTTTGTAAATCAGACGGCAGTACGTATGTGAACTATCATTAATAAAATGGGTATATGTTCTCCAAGGTGGTAGTCTCAGGAAAGAGACCCATTGGTGTCCTGCTATTCATGCCTATTTTTTAAAATCATTGATCTAGTCATTAAATTTGGTGGATGGATCAATGAATGGGTGCTAGTTCATATTTACTAAAGCAAAATAAATTATGTAAACATAATTTAGGAAATGATTGGCTGACATATTTTGTACCACTCCTTACCCCCCATTCCCTTCCACAGTCAGGATGTTAAAAGGATGAAAAAGGACTATCTGTGTCTACAGCCTACACTTGTTTTTCCCAGGGCAACTTCAGTGTCTTCTGGAACTACCAAGGTTTCAGAGAAGAAGGGGATTCCTGATTTTATCTATAGCTGCCTGAAGGTTTTTCCTCTAGGTATAACAAGTCCCAGAAATATGGAGAACTTTGGAATGGAAATAGGTTGGTTCTGAGAGCCCATAAAGATTTAAAAACTCTTAAGAATAAAATTTCTGTGCCGTTGATGGGAGCAATGTCTTTCTGAAAGGAGAAAAGAGAATTATGAGGTTTCTGAGTAGTTAAAAGGTCCTACAGGAAAGTCAAGTTGGAGTTTATTAAAAACTTAACATGTGCCAGGCACTGTGCTAAGCCCTGGAGAAGATCCAAAAGAGAAAACTAAGAACCACGACGTAGTCAAAAAAGCAAGAGACGGCAAGGTAAGTCAACATATGTCTCAGAAGACAAATCAGTATACATGCCTAGCTTTCTATGATCTCTATGTTATTCTTATGCAGAAGGGCCTGTAATAGGGTATGGCCAAGATATGAACTATAGATCCTTTTATATAAAATATGAAGATATAAATATATATAAATAAATTTTTATGTAAAACATAATCTTTTTTTTTATTAAAAACCAATGCTCAAGAGCTTATATCTGCTGTTTTCCTGAAAAGCAAAATTTGGGAAATCACCTTCAAATATTTACTGTAAGCTTAAAAGTTCTTTAACTATTCTTTCACCTTATAATTTTACCCTCCACTACTTCAGGGTCTCTGCACAATATGGAAATAACCATGGTTCTTAAAGGAGAACAAAAGTTCTCAAAAATTCTACCAAGAAAGGCTTCAAATGTTCAAGCTATCAGGGGGTAGCTGGGTGGCTCAGTGGAATGAGAACCAGGCCCAGAGACAGAAGGTTCTGGATTCATAGCTGACCCCAGACACTTCCTTTCTGTGTGACCCTGGCCAAGTCACTTAACCCCATTGCCTAGCCCTTACCACTCTTCTGCCTTGGAACCAATACACAGTATTGATTCTAAGATGAAAGGTAAGAATTTTTTAAAAGTGGGGCTACCTATCAGTCCAATCATGAAGACCACCAACTGTGGGCTAGAGGGGATGTGGTCTTCAAAGAAGAAAAAAGAAATCCACATTGGTGAAATTACATATCTTTTCAGAATTAAGCACGATATAAATAGGAGATGATTTTTATTCATTTTCAAGCTTGTGCACTATCTCCAGAGATGGAGAACATCCAGTTCAAAGTCATGAATACAAGAAATGGAGTGTTCTGTTCAGAGAACAGCAAGTGTGTTTGGATCTTTGAGTACACGTAAAAAAAAAGGAATGTAAGAAGAATCAAGGTACAGTCCTACAAACCAAATGCTTGGGTCAATTGAGTTTAAAAGTATCCATCAAATGGGTATCATTTAGGCAAACAAAAGAAACAAAAAACCAATAAGATCACTTTTTCATTTTTCAGAAATGCTCTTTGGCACCTTGTCAAAGCTGCCTCAGAATGGACAAAGGAAAGTTAAGTATCTATATTCCTGAGTTCTAAATGGGCTGCTTAATTCTATTGAAGGCATCAAAGACTATGAACATCATTATTATTATTCACTTACTAAGCTAACCTCATTTAATATATCAAAAGAGCATAGCCATTTACCAAGTAGACTAAAATTATCGAGACTATTAAAAAAATTCTGCTGTTTATATTACCAGGAAAAAACAAGAATAGATGAACATTTTGTTAATGAACAATAGCAAAAAATTAATTCCTTGGTGCCTAAAACATTCAGCTGGTGGCCCAGTGGAGAAAGCTGAGCATTGGATTTGGGAGCCAGAGGACATCAATTCAAAACTTTGCTCCTTAATATGGGCAAATAAACAAAATTCCCCAGACCTCAGTTTCCTAAGATGTAAAATGAAGTTGTTGGATAATGTTACCTATAAGGTCCCTTTTAGCTGTCAGTCTATGGTACACAGGCACAAAGATACCATGAAAGGAATTTAAGTGGCACTTTTCTTCTTAGAAGTTGAAATATATAATATAATAGAACATAGCATAACATAGCATAGCATAACATAATATAATATGACATGACATGGTATGATATAATATTATGTGGTATGATATAAAATATAATATAAATGTATATATAAAACCAGCAAAACAGCAGTAAGGGCTAGGCAATGGGGGTTAAGTGACTTGCCCAGGGTCACACAGCTAGGAAGTGTTTTGAGTCCCTATACGAATCCAGAACCTCTCATTTCTAGACCTGGCTCTCCATCCACTAAGCCCCCTAGGTGTCTCTGAAGCTGAATCTATTTTGCAGATAATAGAGGCAATCTCACCCATTAGAACCAAATCAGTTTCACCTTAGAGAGTACCTGACTCTTTGAAGCCATGTTTGATGTAGCAATTCCTCCAGGGCTGTCTGCACCCAAGAAATGATAAAGAGAGGGAAATGCACTCTAATCTCTTTTTCTCCTGACTTTTCTTTGTAGCTTCCTTATAACTAGCATGAGAAGAATCAATGTTCCTCCTTTACTGAAGGAGATTCCTTTCATAAACAGGTTGGCATTCTAACTCTCAAATTCTTTGGTTCTGTGTGAACCCTAACCTCTCTCTCTCTCTCTCTCTCTCTCTCTCTCTCTCTCTCTCTCTCTCTCTCTCTCTCTCTCTCTCTCTCTCTCTCTCTCTCTCTCTCTCTCTCTCTCTCTCTCTCTCTCTCCATATATATATATGAATGCTTTATCTTTCTAATGTTTTATCATTCAGGGCTTGCTTTTCTCAGGTAATTTTTCTACATGCTTTGGATTTTGGGAGATGCATATCCATGTCTTATCACTCTACAAGTAACTAAATTTCTTTGTGCCAGTTTTTCCTGGATGGCAAATTATGGGTCATTTCTTTGAATAGCAACCCAGGTAATGCTTCTCTTTATGCAACAAGCATCTGCCTGAAAAATTTGTTTGATACTTTTTTGTCAAAAAAAATATATGTGTGTGTGTATGTATATATATATATATATATATAAAGTTAATGTCAAAACAAGAGACCTCAAGATTATTTCTAGTCCCAAAATCTAGTGAGATCCTTACCAACCCAAGATTGCTTATAAATATGACTGATGTAGATTGACTTTTCAAAAGTCACTGTGGGGTTACTGGGTGGCTCAATGGATTGAAAGCTGGGTTTAGAGATGGGAGGTCCTGGATTCAAATCTGACCTACCTGTGTGACCCTGGGCAAGTCATTTAACCCTGATTGCCCAGTCCTTACCACTCTTCTGCCTTGGAACCAATATGCAGTATTCATTCTGAGACAGAAAGGTAAGGGTTAAAAAAAAAGTCACTGTATAAAAGCTGGGCTCACCTAAATGGTCCTGCCTGACTAAGCCCCTATTGCTGACAACTTTACTGTGGATGAATCAGAGTTTTCTTTTCCCTTTTGTGTGATCAACATTCCCTTCCCATGGGCATTTGGAAAGATTTCTTTTTTTGGTAGAGCCTGGTTCCCCACGTTATTATGTTCTGTATACTTACTTCAGACTCCTGAGCCTCAGGTCATTGTTTTTGAACCAAAGCTGGCACTGGAAATGGAAATGAATGGGAAAAGGATGTGTATTTGAGCTCACATAATGTTATTTATGCCCATGATTCCATGGCATGTTGCACGTATAAGGATTTTTTTTAATGAATGATAGTAGGTCCCTAAAAGTTAATAAGAATGTGCAAGATTGCATTTTGAAGGTGAAATCTATATTAGAGAGCAACGCATATTAGAAGTACACATTAATAAGTTTCAAGATAATTCTGAGTCAAATCCTTAAAAAAGAAAAGAAAAAACTGACCTAGTCTAGTTCCACAAAATTGTTTAGATGTGTTAAGCACTGGCAATGGATAAAAAGCATAGTACTGGTGGCGAAGACATACTTACAGCTCATCAGATCATAATTCTCTGAGTCATTCAAAAAGCCCATGTAAGACTCTTTAATTCTACTAAGCCTTGTGTAGGATTTAAAATGTCTTAAGGGACTTGAAGGAAGCAGTATTTTTTGGAAACTAAAGAAAGCTGACCAGAAATGAAGGAGTGTTCTTTTCTCCACTTCGATTAAGAATGACCATTTAAAAAATACTGTCACAATTCTCCTCGCTGGGCATGTTTTGCTTTATTATTATTTTCTGCAGAGGATTGGGTCCCCATGATGTCACTTTAACTCCATGGTATTTCTGGGTTCCTTCTAAATCTGGCCAGTGAATAATTGCCTTCGTTGGATGTTTGATGGATGGCACTGGGTAGAAGAAATATTAAAATATTCCAGTCAACAAAGTAAGTACCTATTGTGAAATTGAGGATAAAGGGGCCCAGAAGCTTGTTACAAATAGAGAGGTTTGGTTCATTTGCTTTTTAAACTTGCCTCTTTCCATATCCTGCACGCTGCTCAATGCACTATTTGTCTTGATGTAGACTATATTATTTACAAAAGGTCTGCATGGAGAAGGAAAACACAGGCAGTATTGTTCAGAGTGTTATTAAGGAGATATTCTTTCAGATCATAATGGCGTCAGGACCCTTTAGTGGGAAAGGCAAGAATTAATATTCTAGCCTTCCATACAAGGAATTAAAGCTATGACCAATTAAAAAAAGGATAAGCTAATTTATTAGGTTTAAGTTTAGTATTTGAGCTGATAACAGGGCTAAAGTTTCAGGATACAAAACAATTTCAATACTCGTTCAAAAGCCGTTGCTTCACTCTGAACCAGATAAACATGCTTTACCTTGTTAGGGGCCCTAATTCTGTCTGGTCTTATTCCTTAAAAGGAGTTAAAAAGGCAAAAAGACAAGCTCTAACTCTGGAAAAAATACTCCACAAATCTGCCACGTTCAAAGTATCCACTTCAAAAGATAACTTTTATTTTTTAAATCTCCAATTTATTCTGACAAAAATACTCTTGGGCTTTTATTTCAAAAGATGAAAAATGAACCATGGCAGTCAATGGAAAATGGCAACTATTTATCTGTTTTACACCTATCCGTGGGATTGCTAGAAAAACTAGATTATGCTTCAGATGTATGAAGAATGCTTTAGATTCCCCAATCTCTTTTACCTCTGAAAAGGAATCATTGAAATGCTTTAAAGTCTTGCAAAGTGAATGCTTTATCTTTCTAAAGTTTTATCATTCAGGGCTTGCTTTTCTCAGATAATTTTTCTACATGCTTTGGATTTTGGGAGATGCATATCCATGTCTTATCACTCTACAAGTAACTAAATTTCTTTGTGCCAGTTTTTCCTGGATGGCAAATTATGGGTCATTTCTTTGAATAACAACCCAGGTAATGCTTCTCTTTATGCAACAAGCATCTGCCTGAAAAATTTGTTTGATACTTTTTTGTCAAAATGATCATCATCATAATAATTAAGTCATTTTTATGCACTATTTTAAATCTTATTTGTTTCTTTATTTTTGTCTGGATCTGTGATTTCATAGAAGTAGATAATTCTAGAAGTAGAGACTCTCTCCAGATAGACAACTCATCTCCCATTTAAACTCAGGGTTTTAACCTGGGAACTATGGACCAAGAGATCCATGAATGAATTTCAGGGGATCTATAAATTTAAACAAGTAAAAAAATATATCTTTATTTTCATAAAACTCTCATCAAAATTTAGCATTTATTTAAAATAGTATTCTGAAAAGGAATCCATAGCTTTACAAGACTGACAGAGGAGCCCAATACGCCAAAATAGTTAAGAATCCCATCTCACAGTCTTTGAAGTTTGTTGGGGGCACTGAGACATTGATCAACACATATGACCTCACTGCTCCAGCAGGTCAGACAATGTGGGAGTAGAACTGAGATCTTCCCAACTCCCGGACTAGCCAGGAGACAGAGGTCTCTCAAAATACACTACAGGTGGGGACAGCTAGATGGCTTAATAGTGAGGGAGCCAGGCTTGGAGATGGAAGGTCCTGGGTTCAAATTTGACCTCAGACATTTGTTATTGCCTATCTTTTAACACTATTCTGCCTTGGAACCAATACATAGTATTCATTCTAAGACAGAAGGTAAGGATTTAAAAAAAAACACACTTTAGGTGGTTAAGCAAATGATCCTTTTGTAAAAGAAATAGTCTCTCCTCATTCACTCTTTTTTGCAAGCCCAGGTTTTCACAAATCAAGTTTGTTCCCCTCTCTGGGTCAGGGTAAGAGTGGGAAAGAGTCCACCTAAAGTCAGTTGCCTAGTTCTCTATTGGGGATTAAATAGAAGAGACTTAGAAAATGATCATATTCCAGGTAGGAAGCCCACAGTGGCATTGGTACCTGTTTTATGGCCACATCTGTACAGCTTGGGGAGAAGTTTTTAGATGGGTCTTATGTTTCCATCACCAAAAGCTCCACCAGAATAAAGTAGCCCATGTGACCAGTTACTGCGGTTTAATGGGGACCCCCACCCCCTCATTAGAAGTCCTGCACATGCTCTCCAGTGGTGGAGAGAAGAATGATTAGCCAGCCCCCAAGTGAAGCATCCAGAGGACAACTAGCAGGACCGAGTCATTTTCCATCGCATATCAGTGGAGTCCAAAGCCAAAGAAGCAGGTAAATGAGGGCGAAAACATACTAAAGCTGCAGGATTTTTCTAAAAGGTAAGCTTAGGAACTTTTTTTTTTTTAGTTTCGTCCCTGTGACACAGAGTCCAGACTCCACACATGGTGCCTTCAGGACACCAACTGAGAATAAAGCTGCTTTCAGAAGCAGTAAGTGATTTCATTCTATTAATGTCCAGGTGATTTGTGATGCCCATTATAACATCACTAATGTGCTAGCAAACATTTCCTGGGCATACAGGCAGCACACCTTAGCTCAAATGGCTGTGAAATATATGGATGGAAAAAAAGAAAAAAAAATGGTCCACAGGCATCCTTTCCTTGTCCTCAGCCTTAGCTGAATTCTGAAAACTACAAAATGACTCTTTTCAAATCTCAAAGCCATGATGAAATTAAACACCACGTGAAAGGCAGGAAACAATTATGTGAAGCAATTTGCGGGCCATATAAGTGTTTTAGGGAAGGGTTTGTGTACTAGATATGTGTGGCGAGCTTTTGGAGAAAGCCTGGCATATATATGAAAGAAGGCTATTAATATAAAAATGTATAACTCCGGCTCCCTGTCACAGTGCACTGAACGTACAAGAATCGCCCTTGACTGCCATTAATTCTCCTCCTCAGGAAGTCTCATAACACATTAGGGGGCCAATTCTGTGGTCCCCATTCAGGCTATATTCCCACTGAAATCAATGTAGAATCTGGACAACAGAATTGGTGTCTGGGTACATAACATGTTGAAATAAATAGCCAGGCTCACAACTGATTCGATAATGCATTTCAAAGCACCAAGGATACCTAATTTTGAGGCTGCTATAAAAAGAACAGCAACACAATTTTCAGATCACACTCACGACTCAAACTACCTGTTTAAATATACATGCTCCACTTCATATATTTAAATATATAAATTACACTTTAAGCCCATACATATCTGTGTGTATATATTTATATATGCATAAATGTAAGTTATACATTCATGTATGTTTATATATATGTCTGTGTGTGCTTATTGCCTACCTACAAGTGAAGGAAATTGATCATTTTCTCAGATGTTTTATAGATAGATATAGATTTACACACACATATAAACATGTGTGTATGTGCATGTTTGTCTACACATGTATGCATTATGTATGTGTATATGTGTATATGCAGAGAGAGAGGGAGAGGGAGAAACAGAGAAAGAGACAGACAGACAGACAGAGAAAAAGAGAGAGAAAGAGAGAGAAACAGAGACAGAAACAGAGACAGAGAGAGACAATCAGACAGACAGACAGACAGAGAAAAAAAGAGAGAGAAACAGAGACAGAAACAGAGACAGAAACAGAGACAGAGATTTGTTTGTCCATCTGTATCCCTGTAAGTGAATAGAAAATAGTTGTTTTCCTAAATGTCAGTTAAGATCTCCACTAAGAAGCTTGATTTTTTTTTCTAAACTGAGAGGCACCACTTTATTAACTGTTATGACTTAGATCTTATATAACTTTTTTAATCTAAAAAAGAATAATACAGTAAAATCAATATTGATTATTAGAAGTAAAAGAGCCATAATTGAAGCTATAAAACCTTTTAAGAACTAAGAGGAGAAAATTTCCAGTAAAACTACAATAAATTACAACTAAATAACCAGAATATTTGCATGGAATATAATGTCAGTACATCAGCCTACCTTTAATAAAAAATAGTGTAATACTAATTCAGCCATGAAGGCTATTACAGGAATGGTATTAGAGCAGTGTCATTTTGGCAAGTTACCTTTTTAACTAATATTTCATGATGTTCTACAGGAATCCACTTTTTAAATTTCATCGATGCTTTTAAGATTTCATTTCCAACAACCACCTAGGTGATTTTTTTTTTGGCTCTTAATTCATTCAGACCCGATATAGGACTACTCTTGTTCAATAGCAGAAGAAAAGGCCTCGGATGAGACCTGATGTTATAATGTATTAAACAGTACATGCTGCAGGCAAGTCCCCTGGATGGCAAGTTTAAAAGAATAATGAAGGATCAAAATTTTACCCTTCATTACTTATTCAGTAGATCCTAGCCCCAAATTTGGCTTATTGCAGTGAGTGAGCTGGCAAAGTCTAAAAGGTTGTTCTAAATTAATATAGGGACAGAAATCCATCTTATAGTCAACAGAAAATGTCTCTTCCTCAAGAGTTCTTTTGCTGTGTGTGTGTGTGTGTGTGTGTGTGTGTGTGTGTGTGTGTGTGTGTGTGTGTGTGTGGTGGACCAGGTAGGGGGTAGCAATTGGTCTGGATGTAGGATTTCATCATTGTTGGAGTTCCTGGTGTGGAAACTAATGCAGATTAGCCATTCATCTGTAACTTAGTCTTTGCAAGTTGCTTAGGATATCAAGAGGTTAAATGACTTGGCCAACCTCACCAAGCTAGTCTGTGTCAGAGGCTGTACTTAGGGTTTTTGTCTTCATGCCTTTTCTCTCTTAAGGAATTAGTCATTCCAGAGAACTCATAGAATTCCATAGCAGCTGAAGTTAAATGTGTCTCTAGCAGCACAGACTTTCTCCACAACACAATTTTCTTACCTCCTTTACAGAAAAGCATTTCAGAAACACCACAAATTGTTTTCTTATTGGCTGCCTCTACTATCCTGCTTTTTCCATTCTCACCTATTTTCTTCTCCCAATGTCTCATCAGTCTCACCCTTGCCACCATAGTTTTCTGATCCTGAAGTTCTCCAAGGATGATAATATTTGTACCCAGCCTGGCTTCAGTCCCAGGATTTCTAGCCATATATGAGTTTATACATTTAATCCACTCACTCAGGGAAGATGGAAAGAATATGATGAAGACAATAATTATATAATAAACTTTCAATAATCTACACTGACTTAGACACTCTTTACCACCCCCTCCAAACCCTCACCTGATTATTGATTCTCTTTGGAACAGTGATGTTGTAAAAGGTTCCTACGGGTACTAGCCAGATTTAACACTGGATTTACCTGGAGATGCCTCCCAACACAGACTCTCCAAAGTTTACCTTAGGAGACACCCAGTGCCCATAAGGTCAATTGGGAAGTGTCTATAAGCCAAAGGCTCCACACTATCAAAGTTACCTCCTACAAAGGCATTATGAGTACCTACAGTAACGATAAGGAATATCCCACTATAATACTTAGTTCAGGAATTGACTTCTCAGTGACCCTGGAGATGACAGAAAAATCTCCCCAAATAGCCTAGGAGAAAAAAAGCAACCAGCAAAACAACAACATAACATAGCTAAGAATTCATTGACACAAAACCATAGATGCCTGCATTCCACTCAGCAATTTGAGCCAAGTTGCCCAGGTTAACCTTGGGGATCTTCAGGCATCTGAAAAGTGTTTTAGTTATGTTACTGATCCTTGGCCCAAGTTCTGACATGAGAACCATTATGCCACTAGTACCTTGTATATCATAGGCACTTAAATGTTTGTTGCATTGAACATGAACAACCTTAAACTTCTTGATGTTCATCCCACCACAAACTTCCTTCTAGGCTTCTCTATTAATCTTTCTTCCTTTTTCTTTCAAACTTTTTCTATTCTTAATTCAGAAAGAGAGAGATTCTGAAAGATAAAGGAAAGGAAGGAAAGAAGGAAGGAAGGAAGGAAGGAAGGAAGGAAGGAAGGAAGGAAGGAAGGAAGGAAGGAAGGAAGGAAGGAAGGAAGGAAGGAAGAAAAATGAAAAGAAAGAAACAAAGAAACAAAGAAAAAAGAAAAGGAGGGAGGAAGGAAGGAAGAAAAGAAAGAAGGAAGTGAAGGAGGAAGGAAGAAAGGAAGGGAGGGAGGGAGGGAGGGAGGACAAAAAGAAAGAAGGAAGAGGAGGAAGGAAGGAAGGAAGGAAAGAAGGAAGGAAGGAAGGAAGGAAGGAAAGAAGGAAAGAAGGAAGGAAGGAAGGAAGGAAGGAAGGAAGGAAGGAAGGAAGGAAGGAAGGAAGGAAGGAAGGAAGGAAGGAAGGAAGGAAGGAAGGAAGGAAGGAAGGAAGGAAGGAAGGAAGAAAAATGAAAAGAAAGAAACAAAGAAACAAAGAAAAAAGAAAAGGAGGGAGGAAGGAAGGAAGAAAAGAAAGAAGGAAGTGAAGGAGGAAGGAAGAAAGGAAGGGAGGGAGGGAGGGAGGAAGAAAAGAAAGAAGGAAGAGGAGGAAGGAAGGAAGGAAGGAAGGAAGGAAGGAAGGAAGGAAGGAAGGAAGGAAGGAAGGAAGGAAGGAAGGAAGGAAGGAAGGAAGGAAGGAAGGAAGGAAGGAAGGAAACATCAAGCACTTAATATGTGCCAAACACCCTGCTGAAAGGGTTGGGTATACACATACAAAAGCAAAGATAGTCCTTGTGCTTAAGGAGCTTAAAACTAATAGAGAATGATACTATGTCTAGATTGGTGACTGGGATGGGATATTTTAGTTTGGAAAGTTATAAGGAAGTTGAGGTATCATAAAAATGTAAATTGACATACTCTTACCAGGAATGATGATGGAATGCTTAAAATTATAATTCTCAAACTGAAAGGATGGGAGGAGGTACTCATATGGCTTGTGTCTGGTCTACATGTAGTGCCTAACTGAGGCAATCACCCATTGGCCCAGTGGTTTCAAGGGTTGGAGTTCCAGGCTTGAGTTATAGTGAATTTCTCGTTTATATTTCTAGAGTGCTTTCAAGTTTGCAAAGTACTTAGCTCTCAGTTCACCCTCACAACAACCCTAGGAGGTAGATGGTGATATTATCCCCATTTTTAAAACAAAGAAATTAAGGCAAGAGCAGGTTAAATGACAGACCCAGGGTCACATAGCTAGTAAGTGCCTAGGGCAGAACTGAAGCCAAATCTCCTGGCTCCAGTGCTTCAGCTATCGAGCCACCTAGTTACATAAAAAAGTTAAGTCTCCCCAGGTTTTGGGCTGAGATGGGGAGGTGAAGAACATAAGAGACTGGCAAATAGAGATCTAATGATATGGACTCCAGGTGGAACAGAGAAAGGAAAATTTACACAGGAAGAAAAAAAGACAAAAAACATATTCCGTTCCTGTGAGCATTTCTCACTGCTGTTCGCAGCAGCTGGGCCCATCTTCCTTCAGAGCATCCTGTCCCAAGTAAGGCCAGCGAGAGGCATGTGTGCCATGTACAGTACAAGAGGCTGTGTGACCAATGGGTTTGAAGTGTCTCTTTCCATACAGTGTTATTGCCTTTTTAATAACCTTTCTATTCATGCAGATTTAAAAACACTTAATAGAAAAATACATGATGAATGAGATATTGTATATTATTATATTATAACAAATAAACACAATAAAATATATACTTATTTGCAGTTCTCAGAAATTCAATATCTTTTTTTTCAACAATGTAGGATAACAAGATACAAGTAAAAAAGATGAATCCAGCAACTTTAGCCCTCCTCCAGTTGCATTCAACACCTGTCAGCCCCTACAGCAAGAAATGCTCATCTCTATGCCTTTGCCTGAAAATGGCTTAGAGCTCATGGCTATTTAAAACCAGGACTGATGTCTGAGCTCTGAGAACAAAACGGAAAAGTCTGGTTGTCTAGGGCATGCTATGAGTTATCATCTGTGTTTTCTGCACTATGTAGAATAAGCTTCCTGGTCATCTATATCCATAGATGGAGAAAGCCTGGAGCAATTAAATGCCAGCTTTGGAATTCCAGCCATTACCTGATAAGCTTTTGCCTGCAGATTGTCAAGGAGCCACTTTTCCAGGCATCTACAACTTTATCCCTGACCCACTGAGGGACTTTGACAGCAATCCCACTCCCCACAGCCACCAAAATGCCAAAAAGTACATATCAGTGCAGATCTCCTATTTGCATCGTCTTCCCCAGGGTGCTCCTTGCAGGGGTAGGCATTTAAGAGATGACTATATGTGCATCCTGGTTCTATTGAAGTATGTGGTGGAAAATATGCCTGAAGACATACACACACCCGAACATAAATTTATGACAATGTTGCTTCATATTAGGATTATATGTATGGGGCAGTGAGGGGGGGGGGGTCTGAAAAGCACACAACATCCCTTTTTATTTTCTTTTTTTTGTTTGTTTATTTCATTAATTAATTTAGAATATTTTCCCAAGGTTACATGATTCATGTTCTTTCCATCCCCTCCTCCTTCCCCCTCCCATAGCCAATGTGCAATTCCACTGCATTTTACTTTTGTCATTACAACCCTTTTTAACAATAATATTGCCATTTCAAAAGTATTTCACTTCCTAAGTTAAGACTGGAGGGAGATGGAGTAAAGGATGCTGTTCTTTTGGCAATTAAAAAAAACAACTTCTAAAGTCATTTCTATTTAGTTTTCTAGATCACACAGAACTGCTGAACTACAACATGCTAGATTAGACTCTTAAGATGTCCACAAGACAACTATATCAAACAGCTTAGGAATCCAAATGATTGTTTATTTTTATTTTTAAAAAACCATGCAAATATGCAAAAGATCTGTCTGTCATCATACAAATGCCTTGGCAAGGAAAATCTCTCCACCGAGGCAGATTGCAAGTAAACTATAGCTATTTTGTCATTGTTCAGTCATGCCCTACTCTTTGTGATCCCATTTGTGATCTTCTTCTCAGAGGTACTAGAGCTATTTGCCATTTTCTTCTCCAGTTCATTTTTACAGATGAAGAAACTGAGGCAAGCAGTGTTAAGTGACTGGCCCAGGGTCACACAGCTAGGAAGTGTCTGAGCCCAAATTTGAACTCAAGAGGATTTCTTCCTGACTCCAGGCCCAGGATTCTAACCTCTAGACCACCTAGTTATCCTATAATTATTAAGATAACACTTTATCTACTAAGTTATTTAAAAAATTTTTTCAGTTACATGTAGAAACAATTTTTAACAATTGTTTTTTGACCTTTTAGAATTCAAGGTTCCTCCCTCTCCTACCCACCTCCTCAAGGTAATGAATAGTCTGATGTAGGTTATATCTGTACTTTTTTATCACACATGCAATAGAAATTTCATGAAGAAAATATAGTGGAAAAGGGCATGGTTTGATCTACGCTCAAACGCCAAAAATTTCTTCTTTGGCTGTGGAGAACATTCTTGTCATGAGTCCCTTATTGTTATCTTAGAGATTTGCCTTGCTGAAAATGGTTTAGTCCTTCACAGTTGATCATCACATAATATTTCTATTATTGTGGACATTGTTCTCCTACTTCTGATTACTTCACTCCGTATTAGTTGATATGCCCTTCCAGGTTTTTCTGAACTCATTCTGTTCATTGTTCTTATGGAGCAATAGTATTCCATTACAACCACATACCACAACTCATTCATCCATTCCCCAAATATGAACACCCCCTCAATTTCCAACAATTACTCATCTGTTTCACTTAAATTGTCATATTTCTTGGCATATAGCTGGGGAAATAACTTCCAATAATTGCTTTATTTTCTTGATTGGTTGTGATTTCATATTTTTCATACTAGAAATTTGGTTTTCTTCTTTTTTTTAATTGTTGAAATTAAATCTCTGATGACCACCTATATAAATATTCAGAGTCCAACCACAATTAAATTTAACATTGTTAACCAATAGGTTTTTTAATAAAGCCAACTCCTTGTCTTATTTATTAGTTTGATGGCTTTATTACTTTAAATTTTATTAATCTCTCCCTTGATTTTCAGGATTTCTAATTTGGTGTTTAATAGAAGAATTTTAATTTATTCTTTTTCTAGGAGTTTTTTTAATTGCATGCCCAAGTTATTGATCTGCTCATTCTCCATAGTATTGATGTAAACATTAAGAGATATTAAATTCTCTTTAAGTATCACTTTGGCTGCATCCCATAAATTTTGATATGTTGTCTCCTCTTTGTCATTTTCTTTAATGAAATTGTTGATTATTTCTATAGTATGTTCTTTGACCCATTCTTTCTTTAGGATAAGATTATTTAGTTTCCAAATAAGTTTTAGTCTTTTTGCTGCCCTTTGTTGAGCATAATTTTTATTGCATCGTGGTCTAAGAAGTATACATTTAATATCTCTGCTTTTCTACATTTAGATGTTAGGTTTTCATGCTCTATTGTGTAGTTGATTTTTGTGAAGGTGCCAGATACTATGAGAAAAAAATGTATTTCTTTCTATTCCCATTCAGTTTTCTCCAGAGATCTATCAGATTCAGCTTTTCTAAAGACCTATTTATCTCCTTAACTTCTTTTTTGTTTATTTTTTATTGGATTTATCTACTTCTGTAAGGGGAAGGTTGAGGTCTCCCACTAATAACATTTTACTATCTAGTTCCTCTTGTAACTCATGTAGCTTTTCCTTTAGGAATCTGGATGCTGTGCCATTTGGTGCATATATGCTTAATATTTGTATTGTTTCATTCTCTATGATGTCTTTTATCATGATGTAATTTCCTTCTTTACCTCTTTTGATTAGATCAATTTTTACCTTTGCTTTGTCTGAGATCATACTTGCTACCCCTGATTTTTTTTAACTTTTATTTTTTTACTTTAGGTAAGATCCACTTCCAGCCTCTTACTTTTACTCTGTGTGTGTCTCCCTGTTTTAAATGTATTTCTTCTAGACAGTATGCTGTGGGGATTTTGTTTTTTAATCCCCTCTGCTATTCTTTTCTGTTTTATAGTTAAGTTTATCCCATTCATAGTCAGAGTTATGATTACTAATTGTATGTTTCCCTTAATCATATTTTCTCTGTTTATTCTTCTTACCCCAGCAAAACACATTTCTCCAGTTTTCCTTTGTTTTGAGGACATTTATTTTCTTTTTGTTTGTGTGTATGGAGGGTTTGGGGGAGTGGAGAGTCCTTTACTCTGTCATTTTAACTCCCAGTATCTGAAGTGACTTGTCCTAGGTCACCTAACTACTAAGTTATTAAGGGATGTACTTAAAGCACATAGAGATTAAGAGAATTGATCAGGGTCATATGGCTGGTAAGTTTCAGAGGTGAAACTGTTCAAGTATAACCCTCTTTTTACTAAGTTATGCCATCTGGTTTGATTTGAAAAGAAATGTAATTTAGAAATTACCTCATTTGGTTTGTTTTCAAACAATAGAGCAAGCCTCTGAAGCTTAAGAGTGCATTCAGGTGAGAGTAGTAAAATGGAAGAGGAAAGTGGACATCTTATTTTGGTTCTGTGAAAGTCTGTCTATTTCTTTATTTCTTCAGCTATAATTATATCCATGAAACCTGGTCCTTCATTCTGCATCTATACCCATATATCACAAGGAAAAGTAGAGATTTAGTACATGTTTGGTGAACTTAATCACTTTAAAATCCAATTAGTATTTATCATGCCTTGAAGGGGGTCTTGTTTCTTTGTTTTTTTACTTGAATGAAAAGTTTGGGTAGCTTCATTGATGAAATGGATGGGCTACTCTTCACATTTCCATTTCCCACTATGCAATGAAGTCTAAATATTCACTGCTTTGAGGTTACCCTGATTGTGCTAGGTTCTGCCAGCTTAGAATTCATTATTGGAATAAAATAAGTTGCAAAGATTATCAAACTATATCTATCTGCACTGTATATGAAGTAAGAGGAAACTACTGTCCCCTCTCCTAAACACCCATCCAGGATGATTGATATCTCTATGCTTGTTTTCCTGTTTCTGTTTTCTTCATTTGTTATATATACCATTATGATGTCACAAGGCGATATTCCTTATTATACCCTTTAAAAAGAGAGCTACACAAAGAAAGGATAATAAACCATACATAACCTCAAGAATAAATTCCCCAGGCTCTGGTTCTAACTGCCCTATCAAGTCTTCATGATCTGATAACAAAAGCCATCAGGTTTTATGATCTGTTTCAGATACACTTCTCAGTATCATTGGAAATAAAGGTACAATCACCAACCTCTTCTGTGACCTGCGATTATTTATGTAATGAATGTCACTACACTAAAGAGGTTGGAGCAGCCAAGTTGGGGACCTGGCAAGAAAAAGCATTGGGCAATAATCTTAAGAACTACATCAGCCTCTCTCCCACTTCTCCACTGCCTACAAGCAGGAGAATCAGACTGGACTGGCATTGTGGAGTGACCCATTATGATATTGCAAATACAAAACTGTCTCAGAAGGCAACATCAAAAACAGGTTTTGGAGGGAGAGAAGAAAAGGAAAGAAGGGAGAGAGTAACCAGGGAGAGAAAAGGAGATGGTGAAAGAATTACAATTTCATCATGAAAAAGCAAAGTAGTTCTAGGTCTAGTGCCCTTTGGTGGCTTTCCCTGCACATCTCTGAATTCCCCTCTGTTGTATCTCTCTAGCAAAGTCTAGATATGGGGCTGCACTAGCACACTCCCTGAAATAGAGAGCACAGAGAACACAGAAGATTTTGTTAGTGATTAATCTGTACCATAGTTTTGTGAGCCTCCTCAATTCTTCTGTTTATCCCTATGTCAGAGGTTCTGGGATCCTTAAAGTCAGTGGTAAGAGAACCCTAGAGGGACACCAAGGGAATAGTGTAACTTTAAGAGATTTGATACTTCTAATGTTTCCCAAGAGCTGTGATTTCATTGATGGGCACTGTCTCTAATGTCAGATTACAATGCATCTCCATTTTATTGGATATTTGGTAGATTTTGTTAGGTGAAGGAAGTGTCTTCCTACTGACCAGTATGGAGGATTAAACATGTCCCTGGAGAGGCAAGGCTTACCAGAAGCAAGGTTGGTTTGACTAGTGAATGTCCAAACTAGAGCCTTTACGTCTATTAGTAGCACCTCCCCTAGTGCGGTATTGTAAGTCTGGAAGGTTGCAGAGGCTTGTGAGAAGAGGAGGAGGCTCACCACAGACATAAAAAGAATGAGAGACATTAAGGATCCTTTGCATTGTTTATGAATTAAATAAGATTGTTCCAATACCTAAGGTTTTGTTAGACGATATTTGTAGACTGAGTATTTATGTGGAAGCTGAGAGCCATTTTCCTTTTGTTGTGAAAACCAGCACACAAGCCAAATTCTGATGTTCCCAATAGGACCTCTGTACGGGGACATAAACCAAAGAGTGTGATTACTGCTAAGCCCCTCAAATCAAATCTGGTCCATATAATCCCAGAGCTCTGATTCTGGACCAGAAGTTATTTTTGAGTACTAACACATGGAAATGTGTTTGCACATCTGGATGTGGGTGGGGTTTTCAGAACTGGATTATTGCCAGACTGTGGTCTGTGTCCAACCCATTCTTATATTGGTTTAGGACCTTAGATCTAGCTGAGTTTTCTCTGAAAGATGTCAATAGGATGGGGCGGAAAGTCACTTGCATCTAAAGATTATCCAATAAGACTGGACAATTGAAAAGTAAAACAAGTGCTTGGCTAAAATGTATGCAGTCAACATACCCATGACGGTTCATTCTCCCAAATAATCCCATTTTGAATGCATCTTCCTGACCTCCAGCTAGCAAATACAGCAAAACAAGGAACAAAATAAATGTATAAGACAGCATATAAGGAGCTCGTGGCCTCACACACACAGCACTGTGAAGCAATTAAAGAATAATCATACTCATTCCGGTCAGCCAGCTGCCTGAAAATCCAAAAGTATAGGCTGTCCTAGGCTTCCAGCTCTGTATTCCTGCTGAGTGGACTGTTGAATCTTTTTTTGAACTTTCCCATAGTTGAGCCTAACTAAATGGGTGGCTGTTTTCCTTTAAAAAATAGGGTGGGGGAAATTGAGAAGCAAGATAACATCTGGCAGGAATGAAAATGTTGCCTTATGTCCATTCATTGTTTTATGGAATTAGTCTTCTCCCATCAGGGTTCTGGATTTATCTGAGAAATTGTCAGCCCTGGAAGTCTCAGCTAGATGTGCCCTTGGCCCTACAAGGAAAAAATGCAGGAGACTGGGCCTCCAACCCAAACGGCTGTGATCCAGTATAAGATGTCGCCAAGCTGTAAACTACATCAGCTTTCTGATTTAGCTGAGAAATGATGTAAAATCCCATGTTACCAGACACAACTGGCAGAACATCTGAGGAAGCTTAAATTATTCTTTCCAAGATTCACTGAAGTTCACGCACAATCAGTTGGCCTAAACTTTCCCTGTCTCAGGCAGTAGTAAATGATTAAAACATCTTGCTCAGGCTTCCCACTCTGATCCTCTAGGAGTAACCTTAAGCACCATGGAATTCCAGAAAAGTCACATGTTGAGGAAAATGGCAGCCTACCAGACATGTAAATTAAGTTCTCAGAGTCATATGCTTTCTCCTTAGGACACATTAGCCATATCCTGATCATCCAAGATACTAGTATCTCCCCCACCCCAGGAAAATTGTGTGTGTGTGTCTGCCCATCTGTATTTTCACATTAAATTAATATATAATTTTAATAGCTTATTTATTATGATATTAATTACATATGTTTTATATTTTATTACATATATTCTATTATATACTTTATTGTTATTTTGATACATATATAATTGTTTATGTTTTATTTATATCATATATTATAATAATTTTATAAATTAGTTATAATTTATAAATACTTTATTTTATATCATATATTATAAAAATTTTATATATTATTTATATTTTACAAATACTTTATTATATATGCTATTTTGATGTTTGACTATATGTTATACATAGTTTATTATATATCTTAGTTTGACACTTATATATTATATATTATATTCGTACATATATAATGTTTCTCTATGCATGTTGTTTCTCAATAATAGCACATGAAGGTGGCCAACAACTGGAAAACGAGGGGATGCCCATCAATTGGGGAATGGCTGAGCAAATTGTGGTATATGTTGGTGATGGAATACTATTGTGCTAAAAGGAATAATAAAGTGGAGGAATTCCATGGAGACTGGAACAACCTCCAGGAAGTGATGCAGAGCGAGAGGAGCAGAACCAGGAGAACATTGTACACAGAGAGTGATACACTGTGGTATAATCGAACGTAATGGACTTCTCCATTAGGGGCGGTGTAATGTCCCTGAACAACTTGCAGGGATCCAGGAGAAAAAAACACTATTCATAAGCAAAGGATAAACTATGGGAGTGGAAACACCAAGGAAAAGCAACTGCCTGAATACAGCGGTTGAGGGGACATGACAGAGGAGAGACTCTAAAAGAACACTCTAATGCAAATATTATCAACAAAGCAATGGGTTCAAATCAAGAAAACATCTAATGCCCAGTGGATTTACGCGTCGGCTATGGGGGGTGGGGGGGAGGAAAAGAAAATGATCTATGTCTTTAACGAATAATGCTTCGAAATGATCAAATAAAATATATTTTAAAAAATAAAAAAAAATAATAGCACATGAAACTCCTTGAGGTTGGGGACTGTTTTGTTTTTGTCACTGAATTCTTGGAGCCCAGCAGGAATAGGTTCTTTTTCTTTTTTAAAAAAATCAGCTTTTTTAAGATTATTTTCTTTTTTATCATGAACTTTATAATATCATCAGTTAGTTTAAAGCAATTTTAATTATATTACATATACATATAATTTAAAATAAGTTAAAGCATTTCCATATATGAAGAAAAAGAAGAAAGAGAATTGGCTCAGCAATACTATTAGCCAGTTCTTAATCAGTGTGTGTTGGATGAATGAATAAGGCCTGAGCTGCCCACTAGCCTCCAAATGTATGAAGACAGGCTATAGTGGGGGTCCTTCCAGTATTTTAGGGTTCAAATCCTAAATTTTTGAAAAATAGGATTGTCCCTGGAGTGAATCAATCTTAATATTATTCTAATTGCTGATTAAAATCAAAGGAAGATTGCTAAACATAAAATGCATTCTTCAAGGAGGTGCCATGAGGCATTTTAAAGAGTCCTGGACTTGAAATAGGAAGATCTTGGTTGCAATCCTGGTCCCAGCTCTTAAATATGCTGTGAACAGGGGCAAATCATTTAACCTCCATGAGCCTCAGTTTCCTAGCCTACAAAATATAATACTGTACAATGCACCATGCAATAGGGAATTTATAAAGGTTAAATAAAATGTAGTCCCTGCCTTTTCAGAAGGCAAGAAAATAATGCATATTCTCATAGTTATAGAATGAAAAATAATATATAAATACATGAAACGTATAGATAATGCCATGGGAACCTTCTCTGATTCCCACAAACCCCAAAGTCATTTTTAAATTTAATTTTCCTTCCAATTACATGTAAAAACCATTCCTAAATCTTTACCAACCTCCCCCCCCACCAACCCTGATTTCATATAATACTTTGGTTCCCATAATAATACAACTTTTTTTTTAATCAGACCTGTTATTTCCTCAGCATAAGGAGTTTCTCATGAGAAACTTCTACCATTAAAAATCGGCAACTTCTACCATTCCTATTCCCCCAAAGTTATAAACGTATAATAGGTATCATATTGCTTGCCTTCTCAATGGATGGGAGAATTAGAGGGAGGGAATTTGGAACTGGAAATACATTTTTAAAAAATAAAATAAAATCTGAAAAAAAATCGTATAGGACATTGAGAGGCTAAATGATTTTAGCCAGTACGTGTAGTACGTGTCAGAGGCAAGACTTCACCCATCCCAGCCATCCCACAAAACCATGATGCCTCTTGTTACAGCTTTCCTTGATAGTTTGCTCCCTGAGAGAACCAGAACACCACTGGGCATGGTGACAGCAATGGGGTAATGATGATCAACTGTGAAAGACTTGGCTACTCAAATCAGTACAGTGACCTAAGACTATTTCTTTTTTTTTTAAACTCTAATCTTTTGTCTTAGAATCAAAACTATGTATTGATTCCCAGGCCAAAAAGTAATAAGGGCTAGGCAATGGGGGTTAAGTGACGTGCCCAGGATCACACAGCTGTGAAGTGTCTGAGGGCAGATTTGAACCTAGGACCTCCCATCTCTAGGTCTGGCTCTCAATCCACTGAGCCACCCAGCTACTCCCAATCAAACATTATTTCAAAGGACTCATTATGTAAAAATACTATCTACCTCCAGAGAGAGAACATATGAACCCTGAGGGCAAGTTGAGGTATAATTTTTCTCACTTAAATTTTTTTTTGCTTTTTTTCCTAATATGGCTAATTTGGAAATACGTCTCACATGATTTCACATGTATAATTGATATCATATTGCTTGCCTTCTCAGTGGGAGTGGAGGAACTGGAAGGAAGAAGGGAATGTGGACCTCAAAATTTTAAAAAGAAAAGAATGCTAAAGAAATAGTAAATTTAAACCATTTTTTAAGGTTTCACTCTTTTCGTCCTTCTTACTTGTGCTTTTTCAACCTTAAAGTTCTTCCAGCTCCAAAACTCCTGCCCTGGGGCCCTACTATTCTACTTGGTGGACTCATTCATCACACCCACTATTTCAGGCAGGTTCCCGTCATTCCCTACTCTTTGGCCATCTTCTCCCCAGCTGTCACCGTAACATTTCCTGCCCCCTTTCTAGTTGTGAAGCCATAACCAAACCAACTCCATCTCTGCTTCCGGGAGGACCGTCCATCTATTCCTCTTTGGTCTTCCTCACCCTCCATCCAGACCCCTTTCTGGACTCCACACATAGGAGAGCGTTAAAATAGGAGCTCCTGAAGGGCAGTAATTGTCTTTGTGTTTGTGTCTCCCAAACCTGGCCCAGAGTAAACACTGAGGGTGGCCTTTTCATTTCATGTGAGTTGTTATTATATTTTAATAGAAGGGGGTAGGTGCATCTGTGGGGTCCTGGATCACTTCCCTGGCCATGCAGGAACGTCACAGCAAGCCCTTGGTGTCCCTCCATCACCAGCAGCAGCAGCAGCCTCCCCTCTCGCCTCCCAGGAATCCCTGAACCAAAGGCTGTTTGTCCCTGAAGCAAGAAAAGCAGTAGACCTTAAAAGAAGTAACTTCTTGCTCTGGGCTCTTTTCCCCTATTTCTCTAGAACATTAGGTAGGTTTGTGTTTTTCTTATTCCCCTTTAGACTGTAAACTCTATGAATCCAGCATGTCTAAACTTTCCATCCTGTCACAACAGTGGCATGCAGCTTGTTTTAATATTTAAATAATTTGATTTATTTTAATAATTAATTAAATGTTCATTTATTTGGTTAATTTATTTATTAAATAATTATATATAATATATAAATAAATTAATTTAGATTATTTAATATGTAAATAAATCTAAAATTATGTATAATATAAACCATAATTTATTTTAAACTTTATTTAAATTAAATAAATAATAAATAGTTGTTGAGTTTAATTTAAAAAAATTTTTTTAAACCCTTACCTTCCATCTTGGAATCAATACTGTGTATTGGTTCCAAAGCAGAAGAGTGGTAAGGGCTAGGCCATGGGGATTAAGTGACTTGCCCAGGGTCACAAAGCTGGGAAGTGTCAGAGGCCAAATTTGAACCTAGGACTTCTTTTCTCTAGTCCTGGCTCTCAATCCACTGAGCTACCCAGCTGCCCCCTGAATTTAAACTTTACAAAATAACATGTGAGGTTTGAGAAGGAAAATATTATTATCTATTCACAAAATTAAGGAAGGCTTCCAGAAGGAGATGGTATTTGAAGCGTGCTTTAATTAGGTTAGGAAATTAGTACATGAAGGGACAGTGATGTGGCCAGGCCTGGAGTCAAGAAGACCTGAGTTCCAATCCAGCCTTGGCAAGTCACTTAACCTTGTTTACTTCTGTTTTCTTATTTGTAGAGAGCTGAAGAAGGAAGCGATTCTACCCAAATGGGGTCACCAACACTTGGAGAGGACCAAATAACAATAGCAATAACAACACATAAAGTCTGGAGGCCATTCCAGGCAGAGAGAAAATTGGGGTCTAACGGACTTTTCAGGGACATCAAGAATGAAAGGGCCAGGCACGCCATGCTTTGCTCTTCAGACTTCAGCTGCCTTCTCGTCCCAGCCTGGGTGGCCTCCCAGAGCTTTCATTTTGAGGAAGGACTCCCACCAATCCTGATTCCTTTTCTGGACTTCACCGCCATGCCACCCGCCCCTCCCCAACCATGTGCCTTCTTAGCCTGCCCGCCAGACTTTGGACGTCTTTTGATGAGTTGCTTCACCCCTTACAAGGTAAGGTCCTCGGGGGCAGGGAGCGCCCTCTGTGGGGCTGCTCTTTGTTTCTCCAGTACTTAGCACGGTGCCCAAGATATAGTCAGTGCTTAATAAATGCTTGTCAACTAGGCTTGACTTGACAGTCTAGCTAGGAAGACAGAAAACAGACATAAAGACAAATTATAACACAAGAGAGCTCCATGCTAAAGGCCAAATGAATATTTCAGACAAGTCTTGTTGGGGGGAAGGACTGGGGTGACGACAATTGGAAGATTTCCTAGAGGAAATAAGACTTCTGTCAGGAAGGTAGAATTCAGACCAGTAGAGTTTAATCTAATAGAGAGTGTGTGTCTTTTGTTTTGTGAAGGAAAAAAAATCACTGACATTTAAATAGCACTTTTACTTCTGTTCATTCACTGAATTCTCATAACTCCCTAGGAGAGGAGCTATGGGAATTCTCCATTTTACAGATCAGGAAACTGAGGCTCAGGCAGGCTAAGCATGAACACCTAGATGGTTAAGTGCCTGAAGGGGGAAACACTAATGCAGATGTCCTAGTCTAGCCCTCTTAAGCCTCCTGAAGACAGAGGGCTAGAAGAAATGACTTCACAAGGACCTTCCAACCCTAAGACTCTATTAAATGTTCTAATTGCTCAGTAGGAAATAGAGGTCCCCAACCATAAACTGCCTGGGAAGCTTATCACTATCATCTTTATTATGACTGTTATATAGAGTTCAACTTGTAAAATGTACTTGGTTTTTTAAGATCTAGCAGGCTATAATAGTTTATGACAAATTCCTTTTGAATAATCCCTCCATCCAGGCAAATTGTCGTGGCTCTTACCTAAATACTGATAAATTCTGGCTGTGTATTCTTGTGTTAGTAAGCAAATTAGAAAGGCAGGGCCATTCCACAACACACTCGCCCTTCTGAACACCTGGAATGCCAACCTAGAATCAGCCAGAAGCTCCCCCAAGTACGAACAAGTCAGAGAGGGTGGTGCCCTTGGGAAAAGGAATATTCATTGGGACCCAAACCTTGTACATCAAGACTTCAAGCTAAAACAGGTTCTTTACTTGAAGCACAAAGTAAAATTATCCAGCAGTCACACCTAAACTGCCTTTCCAAAAGAACATGTGCATTTGGGAGCTGAACAGGGCAATCTAGAAAAGTTGTTCCAAGTAGGGCACTTTGTTAATCTGTTGTGAATGCCTCTCACAAGAAATAAATGCAGGGATCCCTTTTAATAGCCATTTTAGGGAATTTTGCTGTGTTGTTCAGTTGTTCTTTAGTCATGACTAACTCTTTGTGATCCCATTTGGGATTTTTTTTTTTTTAAGATACTGGAATGGTTTGCCATTTCTTTCTCCAGCTCATTATTGATGAGGAAGTTCTTACCAAGGGTCACATATAGTGTCTAAGGTCACATTTGAACTCGGGTCTTCCTGACCCCAGATCCAGTAGTCTATCCACTGTGCCACCTAGTTGAACCCTAACTGAGTTCAAATCTGGCCCCACACACTTACTAGCTTTGTGACCCCGGGCAAATCTTTTAACTTTCTTTCCCTCAGTTTCCTCCTCTATAAAATGAGCTGGAGAAGGAAATGGAAAAATCTCTCCACTATCTTTGCCAAGAAAACTCCAAATGGGTTCACAAAGAGTTGGACATGTATCTGAGAAAGATAGATTGCTCTAAATCCCTTGTGGTGGACAGAGATCTCTCACAAATATTTAAATTTCTCCCCAAATTTAGCAGCCAATGGATCAGAAAGATCCTAAGGCTGCAAAAATTTTTTTCAAAACGTATATGAGATGAAGTATTCACCTTGCTAAAAAGCATAAGCAATTAAGATGAAAGGAAAAAATTATGAATGACATCACAGTATATATTTGCTCAAAAGAGAAACTTGGTGGCCCAGGCTAATGGATAACATTCTCTTCTTATTTGTGAAGATACTGCTATCAATTTCAGATAATTAAATGGTTACATGATATTGTTATTTTAATTCAAGGGGTTTGGGGTTTACTAGTAAAACCTGATTTTCTCAAAATGTTCAAAATGCTAGAAGAAAGATGGCCTCCAGATGTTCGTTAATCCTATTATTGCAGCTGCATTCTGAAGGCTGCTTTCTTACAAGTGTCATCTCTCCATTACCTTCGTTATTAGGGAATACATTTATTAAGCACCTACTATGTGTTAACAACTGTGCCAGGTGCCCGAGATACAAGGACAAAACAATATAGTTTCCAGCCTCTAGAAACTTACATTCTGCTGGGGAGATACAACTCTTAAAGCAGATTAAATATGAATGTGATCTTTGGGGGAAGGAGTAAGCACTAACAAACAAAAGGATAAGGAGAAATGTCTGTATGTAAAAGTTGAGCCTTAGAGGAAGAAAAGAATTCTAAGGAGAGATCCTCTACATGATATACAGCCTGTGCAAAGGCTGAAGGTAGGAAGTGTATTGCCAAGATCAGAAAATAGCAAGTAAAAAAGCAAATTTTATATTTGCTGGAATATAAAATGTATGAAGGGAGGTAGATATTATGGAAAAAAATAGTACCTTGATTAAAATTCAATCAAGAAAATTATTTGCAGCAATTGATAATTTCCATCCCTTTCTCCATTCTTTCCTCATCTTAGAAAAAAAAAAGTTTTCATTTTTCTCCTCTTTTTTTAAAAAGTAAATTGGCTCTGTAGTGTCATAGCCCAGTGTGGCTTATTCTTCAATCAGATGACAGGCATTGCCCAGAAGTTTCAGGTCCTCAAAAAAAAAATAATGACTATAGAGAAGGACAGCTTCCAAGACTGTTGAATTGCCCAGCTCCCAACAGGAAGCAACATGAAGGGAATAGTCCCCTTAATTCTGCCATGAATCCATTATACAATGTTGGAAAATTTCATATGAAGTGAAAAAGCAGACATCCCCTGGCTAATTCTATATCAGTGGTTTCCCAGTCCAAGCTGTTATAGTGTAGACATTCTCTCCTCTTTCAGGCATCCTCTCAGGGGAAAGTTAGTGGCGGCTTGTCTTTCCCTTCACAGAAGGAAGAATATAGAGCTAGCACATTTTGCCCTCACAGAGAGGATCATATATTAAAAGATGATAGATTCAGAGTTGGAAGGGTTTGGGGAGAACATCTAGTTCAACCTTCCAAATTTTACAAATAAGAAAACTGAGCTGAGAGAGGGGCAGTGACTTGCCCAAGTTCATACAAATCAGGAGGGATTCACACCCAGGTCTTTCCAGAAGCAACTAGCTAGATCACTGGTCAAGAGCTCTGGACTTTGGAATGAGGAGGAACTGAATTCAAATCTGTATGTGGACATTTGCTAACTGTGTGACTTTGGGCAAGTCTTTTAACCTCTCCTCAACTCCTTTTTCTGTAAAAATGGGACCATAATAATAGAGTCTGCCTTTCAAGATTGTTATGAGGACCAAATGAGAAAACCTATGTCCAGAACATTGCAAAGTTTAAAGTGTTCTGTAAATGCTAGCTAGCTAGCTCCTCAGATTTCAAATCCAGTCTGAGAGTCTAAACAAGTGACCCCGTGGATCAATTTCTCATCATTTCCCAGTTGCTGCTAATGGTTGAAATGGGAAAGATAAAAATATAAGTGTAGAAGGAAAAGGGAGAAAATACGTATTTAAAATTAATGTCACACCTCATTATCAACTAGTCACATGTGGGAACTCATAGCTCCTGCTAGCAAATGGCACTTAAACCCATGGACAACCATAAAATTAGTTTATATACAAACACTAATTAATATGCCTTCCACTTGAGGGCTACAAACAAAGCTTTTCATCTGTTTTAAAATCCTTATTTTTAAACCCACAAAAATCTCTAATTTTTAAGGTATAATTGACTCAATTTTAAAATGTTACCAGGACCTGCTTTGCTAATCTGCAAACTCGATAATTCTCCCCCAAACCTCAGCACACTCAGCAACAATTTAATAGCAAATTCCTCTAGTGAGGTTCATATTACTAAGATTTTATTACTTTTTATATTACAAAAAAGTACTAGTACACTCTGAAGTATTATAAATAGTTCAGACCAAGCAAGCCTTGTCAAAATAAGCATAAGCACATTTTTGCACTCAGTAGTTGAGATTTTTATTTCGCCTATTGGTAACTGGTAATGTGTCTTCCTATCATTTAGTCCAATGAAGAAAAATTAGTAATCGGCTTCCTTTTACCTTAAGGTCTTTTTATTTATCAGTAATCTGGTCATGTGATTACTAGGGATGATATGTTATATTGTTAATAATGCAATTCTGTTACTAAATACAAGTTATTGTTCCGTCTCTGAATATTTAGAACTAGTTTACTACTAAGGTTAATATCTCTTCTTTATGTAGATGTCACAGCTACAAAGTGGAATTCTAAAGTGCAAGTCTGTTCTTGTTACTCCCCTGAGCTAAAAGCTCCAATGGCTCCCTATTGCCTCTAGGATCAAATATGAATGCTTTTGTTTACCCCTTAAGACTCTTCATGGTTTGGCTCCTCTCCAATACTTAGGATCTATATTCTCAGCTCAATTACTACCTCTTTTACTAACTCTCACCTTCTGTCTCAGAATCAGTACTGTGTATTGGTTCCATGGCAGAAGAATGGTAAGGACTGGGCAATGGGGCTTAATTCACTTGCCCAGGATCTCACACAGCTAGAAAGTATCTGAGGTCAGATTTGAACCCAGGATCTCTCATCTCTGCGCTTGGCTCCTAGTTCACTGAGCCACCTTGATGCCCCTTCAAGAACCACCTCTTACATGAGACCATGCCTAATTCTCCTCACTGTTAGTGCCCCCATCCCCATTATTCAGTATTAATTTTATATACCTTGGGTTTACCTCTCTATGTGCATGTTCTTTTCCACATCCAATATATGCTCATTCAAAATCCTCTATTTCAAATGGTCTTCTATTTCATTTTTGTCTTTATATACATAGCACTGGGCACAGAGCCTGGCATATAGAATATGCTTAATAAATTCCTGTCAATTAACATGGGCTCCCCAAATCTGCAATGTCCTAAGAGCATTAAGGGGATTTTTTTTGAGACTGAATAAACATCCATTGTACCTACAGCCAAATATTCCAGTACAGCTTATTGAGTGGGTGTTCTCTTTCCTACTACAGATTGCAACCCATCTGTGCCTAAGCATCTGGTAGGATCCTCTTCCACATCCTCTCCCCCATCCATTCATTGAGGGAGCTCTGCCTAATGTGCTAGGACCCTTTCTTGTATTCTCTTTACCTTGTAGGGATAGCGTTAGGGCACACAGGCTATCTATCAAGTGTCCCTGGTTCACCAGAAGTGATTGGCCCGTCTCACACCGCCCTCCCCACCCCTCTACTTCTTCATTTCTCTGATGGCATCTGTCTAGGCTCATGCTTCATGAAAATTCTAGTAAGTTTGGGGTTTAGGAGACAGAGACATAAATCGAGGTTCTTGTTTGAATATTCGATGTAATGCATATTAAATTACATTCAGGAGGGTATTTATCCTCCTATTAATAACTAGTCAAATGTCAGACCTTGGCAGGGAAACTGTTCAATAGCCTTTTTTTAAAGCATTGCTGTCATTATTAATAGGCCAATTCCAAGCATACAGAAGTATGTCAATCAATAAACACCCCGATAGCTCGGCACTGAAGAGACTTCCCTGCACTGCTTCAATGGAAAGATTTCTATTCAGAAATGTCATGCTATCTCAGTTTGAAATGGATCCTTACTCATTCATTGTTTGATCACTCTTTGGTATTTATTTGTAAGCACCTGAAATATTATTCTCATCACCAATGGGTCTTTGCAATCCATAGATTCTTTTTGAGTGAAGAAAGGTGAAATATCACATTGCTTATTAAGCAAATCAACTATGGACACTGGCATAGAGTTTGAGCAACCCAGTGGCAACAAAGGAGCTTCTGTCACTTCCAAATGGGATTTCTATGGTGCACAAAGGACAGTCTAGTAGTTTAAGAAAATACTTTTCAGTCTAATCGCTTCAAATCTCATAGTCCCTCCTACATCATAATAATACGTATTGTGCCTAAATATAATTTATTAAATAATTGAAAATCAACCCAGCCATCCCATTCTCTGCTCAGCTCTGAAGCATTCTCCTCCCTTCCTCACGTTAATAAGGTCTGGCTGCGGATGGGATATGGGGCTGGCTCCTTTGATAAGTGCCTGGTCCTCTTGGCTAGCTGCAGCAGCAATGTGCTCTGGGCATCATTCCAGAACACAATGGGTCTCGTGGGGTAAAAATCGTGTAGCTTTGGCTCCCCGATGGCTGGAGCCAGGCAGCGGATGCCTCCAAACTGTCAGCTGGAGTGTGGTTAGGAAGGCACCAATGATTGTGGCCAACAAGGGATTTCTCCTTTTAAAAACCCCTGGCAGATCCAGAGCCCATCATGGGCCTATTAAGAAGGCGCAGAAACAGGTGTCCTCTTCCTGACTCTGCCTTACTATTTCCCCTGGGTAGTAACAGGTACACATTGTACATCATGGCTTACTTATTACTTTGTAACTTGCACTTGAATGAATCAAAAGGTATTTTTGCTTATTTTGACGAGCACCAAACTCAAAGATAGTCCCTGCTTTCAAGGAGTTCACACTTTAACTGGGAGAAATAACTCTTCAGGCAGCTGCAGGAAAGAGCCAGGGAGTCATCCATTCTTCTGCCTTGGAACTGATCATTGGTATTGATTTTAAGACAGAAGGGAAGGGATTTTTAAAAAATGCTAGAGCTGAAAGATCCCTTAGAAACCATCTAGTCCAGCCTCCTCTGGGGAAACTGAGGCCCAAATGATTTGACCAAGGTTTTATATTAGCATTATTAAGAAAAAGACAGCATTTGGGATGGACTATTTTTGATCTACTGTTAGTTTGTCTCCACTCTAAAACATCCTCCTTACTCAGCTACCAAAGTGATTTTCCAAAAGTACAGACCAGACATGCAGCCCCCACCCTACTGGATAAACTCCAGAGGCTTCCTAGTCCCTCCAAGAGCAAATATAAAGTCTTTGGTTCTTTATTTAAAGTCCTTTAAAACCTAGACTACAGGATAGTACAAATCTGTGGCCATCAAGGCCCATGCTGGAGAGTTTGACTCGGCATTCTCCTGTCGTGGGAATAAGACATTTACAATATGCCTCCTTCATGAGAATTTCTAGGATGGATTAAAAATTGCCCATGGACTCTGTGGTTGAAAAAAGTCACGTCTGTGGCAAGCCAGACTTCTCTGTGCGCATGGTGAGAGGGGGAAGGCAGCCTGTTTTGAACTCATGCAAGTAGAGTGATTAGATTTAAATTATATGCTCCTACACAGTGCATGAGCCTAGAGCTCTCCTGTCTCCAGTCTATCATCAGTGGGAAATAGCTTAGCTCCCTGCAGAAGTTTCTTTGCTGAGGCTGAAAGATTAACCCTATATGGATGGAAACGTGTTCATTTTTTTAAAACTCCCCTCTTTTTTTTTCTTTTAATCCTCCTTCTCCAACCCCAGAGCAGCACATAAGCCTTTTTGTTTTTTGGAGTGAGAAATACCAAATGTAGACTAACTAACAGCTTCCAAGGAAGTAGCTTAGGAGATAAGCCCTAGACCAGAGTTGGGGAGTGGAGGTGGAAATAGTGTTTTGGGATGTAAAAAAAAAAATCACTTGGCTTACTGCCATGAGCCAATTTCTCCCATTCATTAAAGGTCTTTGGGTCCTCAATCATTTTTCTTCCTGTTATTTTTCTGCCTGCCAGGAAATTATATCATTTTCAATGTGGCCCCTTGGCTAGCGGGGCTGACTAGGGGCTGACACATACTAACTGGAAAGGGGTGGAAGGCTATTGACCACGGCCTAAGAATTCATGTTTGATTTTATGTTAAATTCATGTCTGATTTTAACTTAACATCCTCACTGGAGTTAGTTCTCATTCAGGATGAATCTAAGAGCATACTTGGGAAAAGATATTTCTTTTGTGGAAGATTTGGTTACTTGACCTAGACTGGATAAAGGCCATCAATCTGGAGCTGGAGGGGACCACAGAAGTCATCCAGTCCAACCTCTTCATTTTACAGATGAGGAAACTGAGACCTATGGAAAGTGACTTGCTCAAGATCGCAAAGGTATTAAACACAAGTAATAAAAAAGATGTAGTCATTCCCAATCAAACTACTATGTAGAAAAAGGTCCTTTTCACCTCTTACAATTTATAAGTAAATATTATACATTACAGTTTAACTCTAGCTAACCAAAGGGACAGCTGGAAGACTAAATTCCCAAACCTAGGAAGTGCCTAAGTGTCCAATGAAATAGTTGAGATCTAATTTTAGTAGTGATTTGGATGTGTTTACCCTCAGCACCCACCCTCCCCCCATCTCTCACCCTCTTCCTTTCTATAGATTGACTCTCAACAACCACTTTTTTTTAATTTGGAAAATTTTATTTAATTAATTAATTTAGAATATTTTTCCATAGTTACAAGATTCATGTTCTTTCTCTCTCCTCCCTCCAACCCATAGTCAACACATAATTCCACTGGTCAACACCCATTTTTTAAAAAATAACTTTTATAGGGGGCAACTGGGTAGCTCAGTGGATTGAGAGTCAGGCCTAGAGATGGGAGGTCCTAGGTTCAAATTTGGCCTCAGACACTTCCCAGCTGTGTGACCCTGGGCAAGTCACTTGACTTCCATTGCCTAGCCCTTACCACTCTTCTACCTTGGAGCCAATACATAGTATTGACTCCAAGACAGAAGGTAAGGGTTTTAAAAAATAACTTATATAGGGTTTACTATGTGCCAGGCACTGTACCAAGCCCTTTATAATTATTATCTCATTTTATCCTCAAAAAACTCTTGAAGATAGGAGCTATTTTTATTCCCATTTTATAGATAAGAAAATTGAGGCAGCTGAAGGTTAAATGACTTGCCCAGGATCAAATAGCTAGTAATTTCTGAAATGGGATTTCAATTCAGATCTTCCCATCTCCAAATCAAAGGTTCTGCCCACTATACAAACTAGCTGCTAGCTGATGCTTCTACCATTTTTCTCTTCTGTCTGCTTCTACCATCACTAAACATGACTTAAGTCTCAACATTGGGAGACTGAGGCGTATATAAGAACCTATAACAAAATCACAGTCCATCAAGCTTAATACTTTGGTGGTATGAGTGAGGAAAATCTGATATCCACTGAAACTTCCATGACTCCTCCATAAAAATGTTCTCAGGCATATTACACTGGTGTCAATAAAGGGACTCCGTGAAGACAGGTGATCTCAGAAACGTTCAAGCTAAGTCCTAGTTATTTTATTGCATCTGGGTGTTTTCTCCTTTTTTAGTACAGTCAGAAGTGTCTGGTTTAGATAACCAAGAAGTTAAGGGACATGTTAAGTGAGGTAGTTGGCAAACACAAAACTCAGTTCTTTAGATTCTTCACCCAATCAAAACTTGACCTCAGAAGGAAGCAAGAATACTTTGGAGCAGTCAAAATACACTTTGTAAAATTCATGAACTAAAGCCCACTTTACTCATTGAAGAATTCTTTAGGATCTTATTCAGTCTGTTTGTTCTTATTTTACACAATCAGCTTGGTTATTTGGCTTGCAAATTCACAGTTGTTTATAAGTAGCAAATCTTAAGAGGGAGCTAAGTTGTATAATGGGATAGAGTGCTTAACCTGGAAGCAAAAGATCTTAGTTCCAATACAACCTTGGATACTTATTGCCTGTTTAACCCTAGGCAAGTTGCTTAATGTCTGTCTGTCTTAGTTTCTTCATCAAAGATAATAATAGTACACATCTCCCAGGGCAGCTAGGTGGCTCAGGGATTAGAGTGCTCTGTCTAGAGTTAGGAAGATTCATTTTCTTGAGTTCAAATCTGGGCTGAGAAACTTACTAGGCAAGTCACTGAACTCTGTTTGCCTAAATTTCCAATAAAATGAGTTGAGGAAGAACATGGCAAACCACTCCAGTATCTTTGCCAAGAAAATCCTAAATGGACTAAATCAGACACAACTGAAAAAAATTGCTGAATAACATCTTCCAAGGTCTTTGTGAGGATTTCTAGAATGATATAATATCTGTAAAGCCCTTACAAACCTTAAAACACAACATGAATGCAAGCTATTATTATTATTATTATTCTCATCAGTAAGGAGAAGAGTTAGTCTAATTAGATCCAGAGATAGTTACAAGAAGTAACCGTAACATGATGGAAGGAGAAGGGGCCAGGCATGGGGGTGTGGTGGGAGAGGGTTGGGGGGGAAGAAGGTAAAAATCTGCCCCAAGAATTAAAAACATACACATACAATAGTTTGGGGCAATATAATTCAGGGACAAACATTCCTGTACAACTCAATTTACTCGAAAACCATAACTGGCCACATATTTCATTAATTGATGTAACAAAGATTCAATCAAGAAGAGGTTAAATTATGTTCAGGACACTCTCTTTAAGAAGTCAAAGAAGTGTGCAATATATTGTTTAAAAATTTCCATTCAGATGGGCTAATTTTTTTTAGTGCTTTAGAGCTTAAAGGGGAAATTTTCAATTATCTAGAAAATTCCACTACCCAGAATAACTTAGCCCAAAGCTTTCCTGAGACCTAAATGTTATTGAAAATAGATCATTATTAATTTTGCATGAAATTCCTCAAATTATAGAACCATGTCGTAGAGAAGAACTAAACTTTTGGTCCTAGTATCATAGAATCATCTATTTAGTGTTGGAGAGGAATCTTGTCCAACTTCTCCATTTTACAGATGAGAAAACTGGGGGGGTCAGAGAGTTTAAATAACTTGCCCAAGGTTGCACATTGCAATAAGCAATGAAGTAGTCAATCAGTAAACATTTATTAGATATTTACTGTGTGCCGAGAATTGTGTTAAATGCTGGGAATCAAAATCCAAGAGGGAAAAAAGGCAATTCCTGCTCTCAAGGAGCTGATATTCTAATTGTAGGAAACAGGATTCAAAGCCCGATCTTCTGACTCCAAGAGTCTGTATAGAACAGTAAATTTAAACCTCTTATGGCTATAGAGATGTCAGTGTCTGCCATTTCCTGTGGGGGGAAAGATAAGCCTGCTAAGTTTCAGAGAAAAAATATTTCTATAAAGTAGTATCTCATGGTGACTTCAATATTAATATCCTAGATCTAGTATCCTTCATGGGGGGTTTTGTAGCTTAGGAAATTTCAGGCTAGAGGGGAGCAGGGAAATAGTGCTGTGAGCATCATTTTCCTGGAAAGAATGGAGAATAGTCAAAAGAACTTTGTACCTAGAGTAAGGTGTGCTGATTTTAGCCAACTCACCTTACCACATAGCATAGAGCAATTTGCCTAACAAGGCTGGGTCTCAGCTTCCTCATCTGTAATCTGAGGATCTTCTAGGTTGCTTCCAACTCCAAAATTCTACAATTCTATGACTCAAAACCAGAACATACTAGTCATATATGGGCACATCAAGATTTAAGCCTTTGGTTGCCATGGAAATGTCATGTGGAGCTTGGTATATGATGATGTGGTCATACCATTGCTTTCTGTTGCAGAACTACAAATGGAAATTTTAGAGATAGGGGAATTTTGTCACAGAGAACAAAGCAGAGAAGGGGAATAGGCTGTGGGACAATCCCTTTCTCTTTCCATCCCTCCTGGTAGGGTCTCACCAAATTAACATTTTTTAATCCCTGTGAACAGCAACCAAGAATGTACAAATCTCATTTTTTATTCAAGAAAAACACAGGTGCAAAGTAAGACCCCTGCTGGAAAGGGTATGGGACTCTACAAGCAAGCAAAGCAAACCCCATCATATCCACATAATAAGGGATTAAATCATAAGCAGGGACTTTAGAGGAAAAGAATGTGAGTACTCACTTGATCCCTAAAACAACATTACTATGGAGCCACATCCACCAAAGTACCATCCATAAACACTTATTTAATAATATTATTAAATAATTTGTTTTATGCTATTTATAATTTATTATTCTTATTATAAGCGCTAGGAAATCAAACTGTTCTGTTTCTCCTTTCAGCTAGTCAATGACTCCAATGAGACTTCAAGAGGTCATCTGGTCCAGACCTTTCTTTCCAGGTAGGCTAATATTAACACAATTCTATCCTATTGCTAAAGCTGGGGGGGGGGGGGGGGAAGAGGTGAGAGTTGGGAATAGAGGTGTGTGTGGAAATTCCAGTAGCTCTCTAGGTAGCCTTGCTAGTATTTAATCACCTTAACAGTCAAGAAAGCCTTTTCCCCTGTCCAAGACATCTCTCTCTCTCTCGGTGCAACTTAAATTCATTCTCTTTGCTTGAACCTGTGAGATAAAGAGCTACCAGTAAAAATTCTCCTTATAGTTATCCTTCATTGTTTGCAGACTCTTATTAAATCACTCCTTAGCCTTCTCTTCTCCAGGACAAACAATCTCCAATCATCTCCCCAGGAAATACTTTCTATCCCTTACCTCATTTTCTTGTTTCTCTACCACAAGCCCTCTTTAGTTTTTCCAGTCTTTTTCTAAAGTTAGAGGCACTAATTAAACATAACATTCTATGACTACATAGATTATAACGTAAGCCTTATTTCCTGTCTCTGGTTCATATTGCAGTTGATCTATCCCACCATCGTGTGACAGTTTCATATCAATGTTATGTTAGTAACTCATCATTCAGCTTGTAACCTACTACCATTCTCATTTTGTTTTCCACCAAACGTGTACCTAGACTTTCTTCCCCTGATCTTTCTGTTGTTGTTGTTGTATTTCTTTGTCTTTGTCCTTATTTAAAAAATGTTTTTTTGTCTTTGTCCTTATTAAACTTTGTCCTATCTTGGAGAGACCATTTCTCTAATTTATCTAGGTCACTTTAAACCCTATTACAGTCTTTGAAGATATTAGTAATCCCACCTAATTTCATGTTATCTGCAGACTTGCTGAGTATGTTTTTAGTTCCTTTAGCCAGCCCATTGATTAAATCATTAAATATAAATGACCCCAGTGCAGATCATAGAAGGGGATATGTCCCCTCCATGTGGTTCTCCTGAAGCTAAGGGGAAGAAAGGAAGAAATGCCCAATGGCTTCTGAGGTGTCAGCAGTGAGTTAATTGAACTGATTGCTTTTATTTGTTTCATATAAAATTCACTATTTTTTAGTTGGCCATCCCATGAATTTGGGCCTCTCAATGGCAATCCAGCTTGAAACAATAAAGAGAAATAACCAGCTTAATATTGTAGTTGGTTTGTTTTTCAAAAATTTGGGAAAAATGCCAGCCCAAACCTGTGAACCAAAATGGGACCCTGTGGACATGTCTAAGTGATGCCAAAACCAAAGGCACACCATAGAAAGGAAAACAATCTCTCCTTTGACCCAATAATATCACCATTTGGTCTGTATCCCAAATAGATCAAAGACAGAAAAAAGGACCTACTTGTACAAAAATTTCTATAGCAATTCTTTTGGGGTGGCAAAGAACTGTGAACTAGAATGTGAGTGTTTATTAGGAGGCAAAGGGATGATGAGGGTGGGAAGGAAAATATTGGTATATAGGAAACATTGCACCTTCCTCTTAAGGCCTTAGAAGTAATTCTTATTTCCCCTCTTATATTAAAATCACAAGTTCATAGATCTGGAGCACAGAAGGACCTTAGAGACAGCCCCTCATTTTGAGATATGAAAATAGATCCTGAGAGTGACTGCACCAAGCTCACATGATTAGTAAGTGGCTGAGATGAAATCCCATTCAGTTCAAGGTTCAAGAAAATTTAATTCAATTCAGGTCTTCTGACTCCAAATCCTATCTTCTTTGTAATTCTGTATAGACTCTTACCATTATCGATGAAGAAAGGGGTTTTTGTTTCCTTTTTAAATAATTAATGCATGCAATGATAGATCTTAGTCTCTGAGAATTGATAATAAAATAACTTTCTCCCTCAATAGAAAAGTGAGGTTATGGGTACAGAATGTTGCATCCTCTAACACACATTGTCAATTTGTTATTTGTTTTAAATGCTTTTCTTTGTCAACTATAGGAGGTATGTTAGGGGAGAGAAGTACAAATAACTTGTGTATAAAACAAAAATCATTAATAAAATTATATATATATATGTATAATATCTATAGATATATAGCTGGTTCGTGGAAACACAATTCAGACTCCAGCAAAGGAAGACATTTTCCTCATCCAAAAATAATAATAATGTAAAGAAAAGCAATGAAAGCTTCACTTCTCTATATAAGGCATCATGGGGAAATGTTAAACTCTCCCTTCAATGTCCCATATATATCCCTTCATGGATTTGCTGAGGGGTACATGATTTCTAAATCAGAAATGAGAATGCAGAAATGATCTCCCAAGGCTTTTGTTCCCCAGTATCAATGGGGAAGAATATTAATGAGGATGTTATAGCACATACCATTTCTCCCTCAACCAAAGTCAGAATTCCAACTTCACTTTTCAGAGGCAATTGTTCATGGCAATGCTTGTGAAATAAAAAATGTAATTCATCTCTAGACAATAACTAATTATTACTGATTACGAAGAAATAAGTCAACAAAGATATTTTCCTGTTTACATTCTTATCAGACTGTATCAGAACCATCTGTGTTTTCAAGTTGGGTTTTTTTTTTATCCCAGGGGATAAATACTTCACATTGCTCTCTGAATATATGCATGCAAAAATGTCATTTGATGCACTGCTTGCAAAGCTGGAGCTAAGACTGGCGGGTGGGGAAAACATACATTACCTTCCAGTTAAAATAAAAATGAAGAGAGACAGCATAGGAGAGTAAATCAAGGGCCAACCCTGCAGTCAGGAAGAAATGGAATCAGTTCTGTCCAGAACACTGGTGGTATGACCCTGGCCTAATTAGTGAACCTCTGAGTGCCAAAGGTAGTTCTTTAAGAATATAAGGTGGCAGGGGGCAGCTGGGTATCTTAGTGGATTGAGAGCCAGACCTAGAGATGGGAGGTCCTAGGTTCAAATCTGACCTCAGACACTTCCCAGCTGTGTGACCCTGAGCAAGTCACTTAACCCCCATTGTCTAGCCCTTCTGCCTTGGAACCAATACACGGTATTGATTCCAAAATGGAAGGTAAGGGTTTAAAAAAAATAATAATAATATAAGGTGGCAGAAAAGCCGCCAATCAGGGAAGGGAGTTGCACATTAGGAGTTCCTTACATGGATGAACTCAACAGGTCCAGACCAAAAAGAAAAAAAATCAACATTGTAGTATGGCAGCTTATTAAACTCAGAAAGCTACAGCAACCTCTCCCAAGCTTCAGACTATTTTCTCCAGGTTTTCAGCCTTCTATTTCTTTTTCTACTAGCATGTGACTAGGCCTTTCTGATGACAATAGTAACCCCACACTAACCAAGACAATAGGCACTATGTTCAGGAGAGATAGATTCTACTCCTGAATGCCTAATCATAAATGACACTTTATCCTCCTAAACATCACTTAACCATCACCAGGTCCCTGTGACAGAAAGCATAAATAAAGCCCTTTCTTCACAGATAAGTAGAATTTACCTCAGTGGTCTAAGAATCCAAAATGGTGGGTTTCCAACCTGCCTGTGGTGCCTAGTGAATTTGCTACATGGCTTGGGGCAAGTAATTAACCCCACAGTGTCTCAATGACTTCATCTGTAAAATAGGGATAAGGATGTTACACAGGTGTGATGCCTAGACTAATTAGTATAATTATCATTACCGATGAGGAAATGAGGTTGGGAAGCTGATGTCAAATCTCACATTAGTCCTCAAGAATCCTTCCTTTTGCCTTCTCTTACATGAGATCATTTTTCAGAGGTCTGTAGAAGACATGACAAAAGCCACAATTTGTGGCTGGGGTCTGACTGTCCAGATAAAATGGACTATATTAACCACTCTGCATCACATCCCTAATGAATCATCTCTTAGAGACCAGCTTGTTGTTCATCAGGCAGTGTGGTGGCATCTCCCCCTTTTCACACCTCGAAATAACACTTCAGCCTTAAAGCAAGGAAAAGACATGGGATACTAAGCTGCTCTTTGCTGCAAAACCAGCGTCTGCTTGATCTAACTTATGTTAAGCCCCTTATTGCAAATATGTAAAAGCCTTTGTCTGATCCAGAATATACATGCAGAATAATCCAGAATATACATACAAAAGACTGAGAAATAAGACTCAAATTCTTGAACCTGATACCAAAGGAAAACCTAAGGCAACTAAAAACAGACTGGATTTGGTGTTGATACACTATGAGGTGATATTTGATTTGTTGTTGTTGAGGAAACTGAGGCTCTCCATTTTAACCAGGCTGTTAGTGCAGTGGGTATTCCTGGGCTAGACCCTACTGCTGGTCAGCAAAAGCTCTGACCTGCTCCATTTCTAATCCAGTCCCTCTGTAGGCAACCTGGTACTCTTATCCTTTCCTGGAGTCTCACCACACTGTCCTTAGAAAGAACAATCCAATTGGCTTAGCCTACAGCTTGGCCAGTCCCAACATCCCCAGTAGAAGGGATTATAGACATTTTTTCAAGTTTTGGAAATTTTTATTTAGTTAATTTAGAATATTTTCCCATGATTACAAGATTCACATTCTTTCCCTCCCCTTCTCCAATTCCCCTCCCTTAGCCGTTGCACAATTCCTCTGGGTTTTACTTGTGTCGTTGATCAAGACCTTTTTCCATATTATTGATGTTTGCACTAGGGTGATCATTTAGAGTCTACATTCCCAGTCATGTCCCCATTGACTCATGTGATCAAGAAGTTGTTTTTCTTCTGTGTTTCTGCCCCCACAGTTCTTTCTCTGGGTGTGGATAGTGTTCTTTCTTGTAGATACCTCAGAATTGTCCTGGATCATTGCATTGCTGCTAGTAGAGAAGTCTATTATGTTTGATTGTACCACAGTGTATCAGTCCCTGTGTACAATGTTCTCCTGGTTCTGCTCCTTTCGCTCTGCATCAGTTCTTGGAGGCTGTTCCAGTTCACATGGAATCCCTCTAGTTCATCATTCCTTTGATCACAATAGTATTACATCACCATCATCTACAACAATTTGTTCAGCCATTCCCCAACTGAAGGGCATCTCCTCATTTTCCAATTTTTTGCCACCACAAAGAGCGCAGCTATGAATATTCTTGGACAAGTCTTTTTCTGTATCATCTCTTTGTTATAGGCATTTTCTGCTTCTTGTTGTTCAATCACTTCAGTCATTTCTAATTCTCTGTGTGACCCTACTTGGGGTTTGCTTGACTGAGAGACTGGCATGGTCTGCCATTTTCTTTTCTAGTTCATTTTATAGATGAGGAAACTGAGGCAAACAGGGTTAAATGACGTGCCCAGGGTGACACAGCTAGCAAACGTCTGAGGCCAGATTTTAACTCAGGAAGATGAGGCAACCTGACTTGAGGCCTGGCCTGGTCCTCTCTCCATTGTACCAACTAGCTGCCCATGTGCCACTCTACCTGGTCAATGATCTCTTCATGCTTATTTGTTCTGTTGGAAAACTAATATCCAAATGTCATTCCTGTTCTGGAGCAATAGAGCTTTGTGATCACTGGAAGGCAACTTCACTTCAGGAGAAAGGCTCTGAGGGGAGTCTGTCATACCTGAATGAAAACCAGTTCAACTCATCAACATTTATTAAGCACATACAATGTGCCATGTACTCTGCCAGCAGCTAAGGATACAAAGATGGAGAATGACAGTCCATCCACAAGCTAATTCTCTGATAGGGAAGAGAAGATATACACAAATAAGTAGGACCCAAAGAAAAATGTGAGAAGGCAGTAAGAACAGTGCTAGACTTGGAGTGGGGAAGACCTGTGTTCAAATTCTACCTGAGTAAGAATCCTGTCTAAATTCTTAAAAAAAAAAAAAACACCTTACTTTCCATCATGGAACCAATACTGTGTTCCAAGGCAAAAGAGCAGTAAGGCCTAGGCAACAGGAGCTAAATGACTTGCCCAGGCTCAAATAGTTAAGAAGTATCTGAGGTTAGATTTGAACCCAGGACCTTCGGTCTCTGGGCCTGGCTGTCAATCCATTGAGTCATCACAATGCCCCCTTCCCACCCAGATTCTTACTAGCTGTGTGACCACAGGCAAGTCATTTAAACTCAGCCTATTTCCCCATCTATGAAATGAAAAGGTTGGAGTTGATGGCATATAACATTCCTTCTAGATCTAAATCTATGATTTTGTGATCTATGAGTTTTAAGTATCTAAAGAAAACACTTCAAGAGAAGGGAAAGATTACTTGGGAGAAGTCAGGGGATGCTTCAAAGAGAAGGCAGACATTGAGTGGGATCAATAAAGAAAAGAAAGCATTCTAATGGGACAGAAGTGTGCAAGGAGTCTGTTCTGGGAAGAAAGGAAATCCTACAGGCATCCACAAAGATGGGAGGGAGAAAGCTAAAATCAGAGAATAGTTTGTAGTTCAATATGGTTAAAATATAAAGTCATAACAGGAATTGAATGAAAAAATAACCTCAGAAAAGTAGTTTGAGGGATATGAATGATAACTGAGACCTTGAATTTTATCCTATGGGAAAGAGGGAGAAAGAAGCAGTAGGTGGCTCAGTGGCTAGAGTACCAGACCTGAAGTCAGGAAGACTCATTTTTCCTGAATTCAAATCTGGCTCAGATACTTACAAGCCATGTGACCCTAGGCAAGTCACTTAACCTAATTTGCCCCAGTTTCCTCATCTACAAAATTATCTGGAGAAATAAATGGAAAACCACTCCAACATCTTGCCAAGAAAACTCCCAATAGGGTCACAAAGAGTCAGAAACAACTGGAACTGAATAGCAACAAAAATGAGGAATCGGCAAAGGTTTCTGAATTTTGGTATGACTTTTTCAGGCCTATGAATTAAAAAGATAATTTTGTCAAGGTGAACGGAACTAAGGAGAGACAGGGGAAGATCAGTGAGGGTGCCACTGAAATGTCCAAGTCCCACTGAGGAAGCTATTAAAATAGGTGACAAGAGGCATTGAGGATCTGAAATGGGGTAGTGGATCTGATGGTCAGTGGAAGGGAAAGGAGCCAAAGAAGGGAGAAAGGATAGAGAAAGGAAATGGTAGAAGTCTCAAACAGATTTTTAAAATGAAAATGTTTTTATAGGTTCTTTTTGTTGTTTACCTTTGAGGTCTAACATGAAGGGAATGTAGCTTTTACATTTCCAGGAAATGTAATAGAGCATAGAGATATTTAAAAAGAAAATGAACTCAAAAGAGGACTTTAGAGGTCCAGAGAAGCAATGAAGCACATGGTATAGTTTGTGGCTACAACTAAAGGTCACAGATTTTTATCTGGCATGTGTTTTGATCGCCTGAATTCAGAAGTTCTTAACACTGTAGCTTCTAGATCCTTTAATTGGGGGAGGTGTAAATTCCTTCCCACAGAACTCTAAATGTGATTTTGTTAGAAAGTCAAACAAAGCACAAAGCCAGCAAAATTCACTGGAAAGATGGAATTCAGTGGAAAGCTTAGGAGTCCGAGGATCTGGGTTCAAATCCTGTTTCTATCACTTATTCCCTATGTAACCTTGGATAAGCTCCTTCTCTTGGCCTAAATTTCCTCATCTGTAAAGTGGGGGAGGGCATAGCTCAGTGGATTGCTAAACCAGGACTATCAAAGAGAGGTCTTAGGTTCAAATCTGGCCTCAGATACTTCCCAGCTGTGTGACCCCAGAGAAATCATTTAATACCCCTTGCCTAACCCTTTTGGCTTGAAACTAATACACAGTACCTATTCTAAGATAAAAGAGAAGGGGTTAAAAAATAAGAATAGATATAGACTATAGATAACCTCTAAGGTCTATTCCAGCTTTAAGCCTATGATCTTGACTTTGGGAATCAACAGATCTTTCAGCCTGAAATCTAAGTCAAAGGTTGTTCCTTTCTATAGACGTCCATCTCATGCTCACCCTCCTGGCTCTCTCCTCTTTCCTCATCCTTCCTCCAAAGTCCTGGACAACAACTTTCAAGTGGCCACATCAAACAATGACCACTCCCAGGCTCACTTTTGCCCATCCTACCAAAAATCTAACAAAGAGCCCTTTTAAGCTTGAGCTGAAACTGCTAGCACAACTTCTTGTACTCCATTAAACTTGATTAGAAATCCCTCTGTGATTAACATTCATCTCGCTGGATCGGGCTTGAAGGTTAACATCCAGACTCTCCTGAGAGAGGGGGAGGATGAGTGTATTTATTAAATGAAGACTGGTAGGAGGCCCCAGGAAGGAGTAAATTCCACCCTTGGTCCGCTAGAGGGTGGCTTCAGCCGAGCTCCACTGGAGTATTTTAGAGGTAGATGAGTCCTTCCTTCTCTCTCCTCTGTCTTGCCTGCCTGCTCTTTAGTTGGTGAGGGGAAGCCGCATTAGTATTCATTGCTCTCCAATGCTCACCCTCTGTGGGTTTTAATTTCAAATAACGCCACTGCACAAATGCCAAAAGTCAGTATCGACCAGGTCATATCATGGTGGGGGGAAAAAATCAGCCTGTGATGATAGACTGCCTGAAATAACACCCAGCTGATATGTGTGTGTGTGTGTGCGTATGTGTGTCTCTGTGTATGTCTGCGTGTGCCTTCAACTTCATAAATTCACATTTAAAAAATAGACACTGAGAGAAATGAATCCATCCAATCCATATTAACAGATCCTAAGCTTAAATCCCTCATCTATTATTAAGGAGCATCCTGTGCTGCAGACAGTGGTGGGGAGTGGGCGCATTATAGGGGGAAAGCATCTACATTATATATAATGTATAAAGAAATCTACACAGCCTTTGGCGTGCCAGATGTTTCTGCTCATGACACTGAGTTATTCATGAAACCGTGGAAGACATTTTGCAGCCCGTACCCTACCTGCTTGATTTTGAGGCCACTGGAGTGGCCTAGCCACATAGGATGACTTCTATAATTTAAAAAGCAGACAGGAATTGAACACATCGAGCCAAACCTCCCCCCACCCCAGTCCCCTACCCAATCAAAACCTTTCTTGTTCCCTGAAGGAAGAAAGAGGGAGGAAATGGCCTTATTTGGGTGTTCTGTGCATAGGAGAAGGAGCACAAAATAATCTGGTTTTTCTCTCCATGATATTGCTCAGTGTAGCAAACCCATTTGCTTGTTACAGTAGAGTAAATGGGGTGTTTAATTTGGGATTCAATGTAGTCTGGAGTCAAGGTGCAGCAGTTTTATTACAGAAATACAATTTTATTGGAGGCTGAAGATTTAATTTCCACCTTACGTATGGAGCTATAAACGGACCACCTATTCTGCATTATGCACAGCATTTGATATATGAAATCCATGCTCTAATTTTGGAGTTTGAAAAAGTAGAAGAGTCATATTAGGAGTGCATTCAAATAATTCAACATTTCCACTGCAAATACTGCCCTCAGGAAGCCATTTAAAAGGCAACATTTTTCTGTTTCTCCAGGGCTGGTTAAAAAGCAAACAAACAAACAAAAACAACAACAAAAAACCCTACCTCTTTGGTGCCCATCTGAGCTTTTCCCCAACATCCTTAGTGAAACTATTCAAGCTTTGTGACCTACAAATGAGCTTCTGGTCTCCCAGCCCATGTTTTCTTTGTTTAACTTTGTTTAGTGAATTGCTGCTATTCAGCAGTCCAAAGTATGGGTGAGATGTCTAGATTGCATGAACAATTTATGTCCCGTTGCCGGATTCTCTCGCCCAAGATTTCAGTGCATTGCATTCTGTCTCTTCGCCCTAGCAGATTTAGAAACATTGTCATCATCACCGACTGATGCTGAGCTAATATTGTTTGGAGAAGCATTGCTAATGCCTGGGAAGTCTGACCCGGGGAAAATCACCTGAGACTAACAAGCTAGTGTAGACAGTGCAATCTAAATGATGGGGTTGGTTTCATTTAATTTTTCTTCCCGGGTAGCCCCTGCAGAGCGAATACTGAAAGAGGTCCTTGGTTGTTTCCTTTGTAAGCTGCTTTAATGAGAATGCCTTGCCTTTCCCAACATTGCATATTGTCTCTTGGCCACCAGGTGGCGCCCGTTGTTTATGGACATCTGTCCATTTCCTTTTCCCTAAGATGCTGCTGCTAGATAAATAACACTAGACCTAAAATCGTGTTGCAGACAAGGAATTTAACACCCACAGATCAAAAAAGTAAGGCTTTTGCCTGCATTGGTACTATAAACCTTGGTTTAAGAGCCTTGTTGCTACTAGATTTAATAGCTTACACATTTTCCTATTTACAACCTCTGCACACCAAATAGCTGAAAATAATATTGTTGTGTGTGCCATAAACAGTGTTTCTGCAGATCTATTTTATGGAGTGCAACTGTACCTATCATCTCAAATGTTTGGCAACTGCAACTGATAACACAAAATCTGCAATGTGCTGGGGAGCCTCAGTTTTCTCCAGAGTCAGAACTGCACACCTGACTGAAAATAAATCTGTTTCTGTTCAGACAAAAGAAAGAGGTGATCAGAGTCCATTTTGAATTCCCTCAAAATTCCATTAAGTCCAACATTTGGGGTTCAGATGAGGCTGAGACAAGGTTAACCTCAAGTTTGCTATTAAGGGTGCACTTTGGGATATCAAATTATAAATATTGTCTAATTTCTCATTTTCTTTTTTATAATTTTAGCTAAACAATTTGCCCAGGAACAAAAGTTCATGGCATTAAAACAGATTATTTTCTAGTTTATGTGTGCAAATTTCTACTGAAAAAATCCTAATCTATACTAGCTTGTCAGTGACCTCAACCTTGATCTGGAGAGACCATTTATTCAGAAGAAATACTTTCACTTTGTCTCTGCTGCCTCCGTCTTGGATCCCTTCTTAGGACTGAGTACTAACTGTGAACATGGGGCATCTATGAATTTGATAGACATACATGGATCCATTATCTATCTGCCTGCAGGATGCTACTGACTGCATTTTTTAACATCAAGTCAGGAACCCCAGAGCCAATGCATCAAAAACACCGTCTATGGATCTGGGAAGCCCACGGGTATACAAAGGCTGGGCTAAGCCCTATAATTGGTCCCAGAGATAGACCTAGACCTGAGAAGCCCCAGTTTTTCTGTCAGCAGGAGGGCAGGTTCTGTGTTAGGAGGCTGAACGGGAATGAGCCCTCATGCAACAAAATGCTGGTAACCACCATTTTGCTGTCCGCCCACACGGTAATAAAATGGTGGTTGGTACAGAAAAGAGCTAACACATTCTGCATGGTTTCTACTCCAAATTTCTTACAAACTTAAAAAAATATATAATCAAGGGTGTTTTTTCCGTTATTAAGGAATTTTCAGTATAACAAAAAACAACAACAAAGAAACACATATGGAGGTCAGTTGTATAGAATCTGGGAAATCATTGGTTAAAAATCAATTCTTGAATAGAGGTAGAAAGTATGTCTAAGTAAAAACTAAAGATAACAAAACAGATCCAGGAAAATTGTCGTTTTGTTTTAAGGTGACCTATATAGTGTGTAATATTAAAGTATTAAGTCCTTTTCATAGTTTTAGAACATGCCACACAACATGCAGGTTTACGGGGAATTAGAATACTTGATTCTCTGATTTAAAAGCATTATAAAAAAGAGGCCAGTCTCATGCCTTCCTCACACCTGAGAATCATGTAGCCTTGCTGGTTAAAACCAAACCAAAACAAAAGAACAAATGTTTTATTCCTCCCTCTTCTACTCCTCTTGCTTTCATTTTTAATCCTTTAAAATGCTGCCTTGGCTCTTTCTGAGTGTGGAAATTTTCATTTTCCCCCAGTGTTCTCTGCCTCAGACAGACTCCTTAGGGATGCAGCGAGGAGTTAACCAACTGCACATGGGAAATGAGAATTTCCGCGGTTAGGAAAACTGCAGTCTTCAGTGATTTTCTCTTCGCTGTGGAAGCTTCCAATGGTCATATTTTCTTTTAAACAGAGCAACTTCTCTTGAACACACAAAGATTTAAATATGTGAATATACAAAGAACCTGGAATCTCTTGCAAATTGTATTAGACCTCTTAGAAAAGAGTTCCACTATTTCCAAGTTCATGACAGGGAGGTTGGGGCTGGGAAGGGTGGTGAGAGGCAGAGAAAAGAATCAAGCTCCCTCTCTCCTCTAGACAAACTTACAGAAAAACTGCTGTCTGGGAGCTGGAAATTATCCTGGAAACTGCCTATGCTGGTTATGTAATATGGGACACAGACCACCAGGGGCTGAACTGAATCCACTAATACTTTTCATGGGGTCATTAGCTGGTCTTAAACCAGGTGTCAAAAAGGAAAGATGGCAGGCTGACCTGATGCTTGAAAGTCACAGAGACTTCGCTTCTGTCTTTTTTCTCCTTTAAAATTAAACAGCCACTCAAAAAAAAGTTTTACAATTTAAAATGTCACCATGGCAAAATATATACTTTCATAGACATAAGAAAAAAAGCAAAAACAATGGTTCATTTTGTGGTTGTCATCAACAGTGCTTTCCAATAAAATGCTTAAATTCTCCTGCGAACAATGCAATCTGAATTTGAGGCTAAGGAGAGGCTATTAAATTGAATTTCCCCCTGTAGTATCTTATAAGATACAATTCATTTATTTGGCTGGAAATTCCAATCTTAAATCAAAATTTGCCTCCATCTAAGATGAGTGGGTTGTAAGGCTGCCTGCGCACTGCATTGTTCAGCATTCGTGACCCCGTGCTGACAATTATATAGAAGGGGGAAAAAAAAAACGTGCTTTTTTTAACAGCTGCTTTACAGTTTGGGAAACAGCTTTGTCTTGACATGCACTGATATTTGTTGGATTCTGTAACTTAAATAAAACCAGTTTGCTGCCCTAATAAATCCAGGCTTGTGACTGAGGAATAAATATATTAGGTCAATAACTCGAGTCAGATAATAGAAAGGGGATTATACGATTACTGAGTCCAAAAATTAAAGTCTATGTTTCTAATTGGTGTTATATCCTGTCCCAAGTCTATGAGGTTTAAATCACAGGCAACCAACATTAACCTGAGAAGGGAGCACAATAATACCCTCTTTCATCCACTAGCTAGAGTGTTTTAATGTTCACCTCCAGTTTTTGTCAAAAAAAAAACCACCTCACTCCCAGGAAAAGACAACAGGAAACAGTAAACATGGCAACACCATGAAAATAATTTTCTGATGCACTATTTCTGTCAGTGTTCAAAGAGTAAGTTGTATAGGCTGGAAAGGAAACTTCTATATCATTAAATCCCATGCAGGCTAAAACAGCCACCCTTTCAGCAAAATGGATGCCCCCCTCCCCCTTTAATCTCATAAATCTTGTTTCAAACTAGGCTAAAGCCCAGGATTGACTCTGCCTCTCACGTTAATGGCTTGAAACTGTTGTGCATCACAGTTCTATGTTCAAAGGGAATCAGGAGTATTTAAAAACAACTTCTGGTGCAGAGATGCAATTATAACTGACAGCCAGATGTCTGGCCTGTCTGCCACAACAAGCCAAGCAAGATTGCAAATGGTCTTGAGACCTTTGGATCTAAACACTGAGTCCAAATGAATGATATACGGATAAACAACAATACCACAAATCATCAGCACCAACTTTAAAAGTTGGTATCGCTGATAAAGATTTCAGATGTCAAGGGCTGGCCAAATCATCCTCTTCCTCCTCCTCCTCCTCCTCCTTCTTTCCTCCTCCCCTGTGCCAAACACAAAGCTTGTCGGTGGATGCAGACCCAGTGGGGGATGTTTTTACACCCAGTGCCAAAAGTTAATCTCATACTGAAGCCTTTTAATGTGCTTAAAGGTTTAGATTATCCTGGTTATGAGGACTTCAGAGATACAATATAGCAATAGGAATCATTTGGTTAACTGAACAGAGCAAGTAAGTAGCAGTCTTTCTCAATAAGGGCTTATTTGGGGGATGCATTTAAAGGCTCACATTGAAATCCAAAGGAGAAAAAAAGATGTTTTCCGTGCAGCTCAAATGATAATATGTTTGGAACTTGTTCTTCGTATACATGGAAATCAAAGCCAAATTTAGTTTTTCAAATAAATTACAGCGAATTTTTAACCTAACTATATATAATTTGCTCCATAGACACATTTCACATAAATTTATTTTCTTGTCTTGAAATGTCTCTCTCCATGTCTTTGGAGAGACATATAAACAGAGACTATCCATCCCTATTCAAATTCCAGACTCATAGGCATAGGCACAGAAACCTGAGACTTGGCATACAATTGTGGTCATTTTCACCAATTTATGCACTTATAGTACATAGATTAGTCCAGAATTTTTAAAAGAGGGGAGATGAATCAGTAAATAATATTTCATTTTAATATTCTTTCTATTTTGTGGAGTGCCATACTTTCAAAGAATATGACATTAAATGTATACAAAATAATTTTATAGCCAACATATTAATACTCTCTCTATATATATAAACATATATAAGTGCCATTTAACATTTATCTTATTTTAAAGCTCAAACAGAAATGATTTCCTGTCTCAAGTAAATTCCCATTCAAAAATCTCTTAGAATATATTTTTATTTTGGATGTGATTTTGAATATCTCCCCCCTTTCTCCCTCTGTCTCTCTGTCTCTCTGTCTCTCCCCCCCCCCTTTCTGTCTGCTACTTCTCTCATACATAAACTCTCCCTTTCATTACATTTACTCTTGGAGTTTACAGCTTACTGCATACATTTTCTGCAGTTAAGTCTCTTTGGTAAAAGCCCCATTGGTTCTTGAGGTTTCCTAATTCTAATTTTAAATCCAGAAGCCCTCATTGTGCTTCTGAGGATACAGAGGCCTAAATTCACAAGAAACTGGCCAGTAACCATCTCTTCCTTTTCCCAAAAGAGGCTGGCAATACAGTTGTACAGCCAAAGAGAGAGCCAGCAACATCAATACCTTGTGCGTTTTTCCAAAGGAAACATTACCAGAAAATGCTCTGAACAGTCAGGAACAGCAGGGGTGAAAGAAGTGGCCAAGCCATTTGCACCACCTTAACAAGCCCTAATTAAATATCTTTTTTAAAAAAAGAAGAAAAGAAAAAAATGGCCCAAAGAAGGCTGAGTACAATAGCTTCTTACAGATGCTTCAGGAAATAGCAAGGTCAGTCAAACACAGGTCAGTCATTAAGAAGTGGTGCCCCAAAGTCTCCTACATCTGCTAGTAACTAGAGGTGCTTGTTGTTCACCCTCTGGAAGACATGGTCAGACTCTCCCCCTAATGGGGCACCATTTATTACTTTCCCCCTTCTTTTCTGAGGGGAAGTAGACTTGCTGAGTTCTTCAGTAGCATTAACATGCTACTGAATGTCCAGTCAATGAAATATTACTTAAGCATTAGCAGGCTTGACATTTTCTTCAAAATTCAGAATTATCACTAGGAATGAGAAAATCTTCTTTCTATATAAATTAGTGCATTCTAGTTCTGAGGGGACAGATAGGTGGACTCCTGTTATTTCACTGATAATGGTTCACATTTATATTAGTCTTTGGTTTGCAAAGAACTGAACACAGATCTTCTTATTTAGCTTTCCAACAGTTGGGCAATGCGGAAGCTATTTTTAGCCTCATCTGAAAAAGGAGGAAGCTGAGGCTTAGAAAAGGGCTTGTGACTTACCAGAGGTAACACAGCTAGCAAGCATCTGAGGTGAGATTCATAGGATCATAGATTTAGAGCTAGAAAGAACCTGAGAGACCAGCTAGTCCAACCCCTCCACATTTTACAGAGGAAGAAAAGAATTTTATAGAAGTGCCCTGTGATTGCATTTATTTACATAGACATAGTTTTAAGAAAGGGACTAAGATCAAAGGAAAGTTGGGACCTTTTCTTCTCACCATAGACAGGAAAATAAGAACCTAAAACTCATTGATTTTTTTTGGTTCTATTTGTTTTAAAAGAAATCTCAAGGCAAGAATCAATTTAAATTTTCAAATGATTTGGTTGGAGTCTCCTTTAGTGGAAGCATCTAGCTTTCCCTCCTTCAGTTCACTTCTACAGGCCTTCCCAATAATTTCATTGGTAATAAAAATAACAACAATAACAAACAGAAATAGAAACAAGCAAGACACAGTTTTATATATATGTATGTCTTTTTGTCCAGTGATGTCTTCCCTAATGTGGGGAGGAGAGAAAGGGAAATATCTGTGAATTTTAATGTAACAAATAAATTAATTTTTAAAATCAATAAGTAATTATTATATGCTAGACACTATGCTAATGTTTTACAATAACTCACCTAGGGAGATAGATGCTATTATTATTCTTATTTTATAGATAAGGAAACTGAGGCCTAGGGAAGAGAAGGAGTTAAAAAAAAAGAAAAAAAAACAATCCTTCCCCCAAACTTCAGCTTGTATTAGTGGACTGGATGAATCTCTTTTCATAGTAGATGGAACTGATCATGGATTGTCAAAGGTTAGCTATAGCATCCAAGTTCTGTCCTACTAATATGCAAAGGCCTCAAAGAAAAACTTATACATTTCTTGTGTCCAGACCACAATCTGGGTAGAGTAAACATGGAATGAAGAGTGCTGGAGGTAAGTGTTGAAAGTGAGGAAGGATGGAAGCTTGGAAGGACAACTTGAATTAATTCTGTAATGTCTTAGAAAAGAACTGTTCAGCTGTTAAATTCAAATCAAATCATCATTCAAAATACCTTCAGCTGTTTGGGTCGCCTGATTGTATTTCACTTCAGTCATCACTTATTAACTGTGCTAGTAGTGCCAAGTTAGGAGAGAAACAAGGACAAAATAAGATATGGTCTCTGCTTTCATGGCTTATGATATATTACATATGCTTATTTTCTTTAGGTATATTAAAGATTATATGTGCTGGCCCAAATGTTAGCTGGATATAAACATGTGTAACATATTTTATCTATGTATATGCTTATTTGTAATGTATGTATTACATTACATGAATGTAATCATGTAATACATATACTTGTAATATGTATATGTAATAGAGATCTACAAACGTTGAAATGTGAATCAGTGTGTTTTTATTACATATTACATACACCTGTGAATGTACATAAGTTGCACTGTGATTTGTATATAATAAAATTTAATTGAATGTTAAAATAATTTTTTGTATCCATGGACATGGAGTAAAGGGATGTAGTATTTAATGATTCAATCAATAGTAAAGACAGATAGGTGCAGGGTCCTTCTGCAATGGCTGGCCCACCATCTTAGGAGCAGCTACAGCTGCTGCCCTTAAACAGGTGCTGATGGGGACAACTCATACATAGAAGCTCAAGGAAGGAAAGATGATAAAAATGCTTAGGAGGAAGAAAGAAGTGGAAAGGTTGGAGTGAGATGATAAATACCATTTGAAATCCATTTAAAATTCTTACACTCTGTATTTTAAAAGTCCCTTTGGGAATCTTTTAGAGAGCAAATTCTGAAGAGCTCTGGAACTGAAAGCAAATCATAAGAAATCAGACTAGCAGGGCAGCTAGGTGGCTCAATGGATAGTATGCCAGTTCTAGAGTAGGAAAGATCTGGCTTCAAATTGTCTTTGGGATCCTGAGCAAGTCACTTAGCCTTTGCCAGGAAAATACAATTTTAAAAAATACAAGTAGCATTATCTTCATTTCACATATAAGGAAACTGAGTCTTAGAGAAATTTAGCAAATTGTTCCTATTCACATAGCTAGTAAAGGACTGAATCCAAGTACAATATTCTTTCAACTCAGTAGAGTTCAGCAAATGACTCCCTAAACAGACTGAGACTCAGTATGGAAGAGACTTGGTCCAAGGATCATAACTAGTGAATAGCAGAATCAGAATCTGAATTCAGTTCTCTTGTCTACGAGTCTTGTGATTTTTCCCTTACACCATGTTGTAAAGTTTAATTTGTGTTGATCAAAGAGGTAAAGGTGACTATCTCATTATTAAGATGTCACTGGAAACAAAGAATGGAGTGTTTCACATGAGAAAATACACTTTTGTAATTTAAAGAAGTTTCCTTTGAAAGGTAAGGTTACATTCCACATTGGAAACAAAAAAAATATTTTTCTTGTTTGCCTTCTCAAGATTTTGGATCAACATTTACAAAATCAAAATAAGAAGACATTTTGAGAATCAAAACCTTAATAGTCCTACACAGGTTGCAAATAGTTTAATAAGTGTTCAAGTTCTCCATTGCAACCTCTTATAGTTCTCCCTCTTGTATCCTGGATGGTACCAAAATGGAGCCCTGGGAATCATCCTCTAGAACCATAAGGCATCATATTTTGCATAAGGCATCAGAACTATCTGCAGTTTTAGCCCCTGGGGTGAAAATGTCAACACAGGAGCCCCCTCTTCATAAGCAAGGTATCACAAAGTCTTTTATACATGAAGGTGGCTCATGAACACCACTAGCAGGTCAATGGCATAAAGCAAGAGAAACAAAGGGTGAGAAAGAGAGGGAAAAGAGAGAAAGAGGAAGAGGAAGTTTCCCTATAAAGCCCTTCATTTCGGCTTCAAGCTCCAGTCTTATAAAGGGGTTATTACAACTGCTTCCTATCTAGCCTAAAAAGCTTTCCATTCTCCATTTAATCCTGAAGATTTCTAATTAAGGAAGATTTCTTTAAACACCAGAGGATCATAGATCTAGGGCTGCAAGGGACATAAGAAGTCATATAATTCAACCTCCTCTTTATAGTCCAGGAAACCAAAGCTTAGAGAGGAGAAATAACTTGCATGAGGTCATACAAATAGCATATGACAAACTTTACACTTGAACCCAAAATTTCTGACTCCAAATCCTGTACTGTTTCCATTATACTATTATTCTTTCATTTTCCTATTCAAAAACAGACTGGATCTCTATTCCTTATTCTATTAAGTCTAAATTCCTCTTCCTGACTCTTGGGATCCTCCTTAATTTGATTCCACCTTACCTGCCCAGACTTAATCTCCAACATGTGTCCTTTGTTGTCTCCTCATTGTCCACCATTGTCCCATCCTCATCTTTATTCCTTTGCTTAATATTTGTCCTTTAGGTACAATGTCCATCCATTTCCTTTCACTTTTATCCTTTCTAAATAGCCCTCTAGGATCAGATTAAGTCTAACTTCTTTCATGAACTCCTCCCTGATGATTTCAGTCCTTTCTCTTATGCTTCTCTAAACTTCATTTATAGTTTGTGCTGACATTTATTTGTTTTCTTCTTCTGGTCACTTGTTTTATGTGATTTTGTCTAGTCTTCCCAAAAGATGGGAAGTTCCTAGAGGGCAAGAGTAACACCTTTTGCTTCTTTTGTATGCCACAACCTAGTGGTGCTGAGAATGTAGCTGAGGTTCAGTTAATCACTTGTTGATTGAGCAAAGTACAACAGAAAAGAACTGGAGGCATAGGGTGGGGGAAGTTAAGCAAGTAAAAGCCTCCAACCATTTCCACTGATGGCATCTCAAAATTCATTGCCTTTCTTTGCCAAGGAGTAACAGGTGAACAATGATTGGCCCAGCTCTATCCACTGCTAGCCAGGGTGGGAAGCCAGGCTCAAGGGCATCTTCCTGCTTCTGTCAAAGGCCACTGTCTCCTAGCAACCTGACTTCAACTGATCCAGATCCTCTTTGTTACTGAGTGGTTTGCTAATGACTATTGGTTATACTCATGTTCCTATCCTGAAACTTTAGGAGTAAGAGCAGAGAAATAAACCAAAGGCAGGCAGTAGAATTTCCTCTCCTATAACTAATCACAAAGAAATGGGTTAAAGAGTAATTTTCAGTGTGTTTGCTTTTGTGAGGTTCTCACCAAACCCAAGTCCAAGCCTTCTCTATTAAATATATAGAAAAAATTCTATATATAATATTATACTGTATAATATATGTATAATATATACTGTATAATCACATATATACAATAAGAATTTAAGATAATGCCAAGATAATTATCTAGAGAAACATATCTATATCTACATATATGTATAATCTGGGAAAATGTATATATATATATATATACACACATATATTTGTATATACATATATTTGTTGTGTGGGGGTACATATATACACATATACACAATCACACACACACATATATATATATTTGTTCAGATAATTGTCATTGGCTTAAATTTATACTAGGAAGATAACTACTACCCAATTTTAAACTCAAGCCAGAGTTAATGGACCTGGAAGTCAGAATTCCTCTTGGGTTCATGGGTTCTTTTGTTTAAAAACTGCACAACTGGTTGCATCATCAAAGAAAAACCCTGAAGAGTTCAGGAACCATAAAACCATTGGTTCTGAACTATTTTTGTTCCATGGAGCCCTTTGGCAATTTGTTGAAGCCTATGGACTCTTTCTTAGAATAATATTTTTAAATATACAGTAGAGAACATATAGGATCACAAAGGAAATTAATTATACTAAAATATAGCTATCAACATTTTAAAAATCATAAGCATCACATTAAGAACCCTTGTGACAGGTTCAGCTAGTTAGCATTATGAAGGCTCCAGGTCAGGTCTTCAATGCATCACATTTTGGTTCTCCCTATACCAGGCCAGAAACTTTTTAGGGATTGCTAAGAGAACTGGTACCTTTAATACTACCAAAGATTTTCAGAGAAATTATTCTGCCACATACCTGGGGAATTGTTCTTTTGAATTCCTAGTTCTTGATCACCATGGAGCTATATATGGAATAGTGGCTGTTCTGGAGCCAGTATTGACCAATCTTAATTATCCTTTTCAATAGAAAAAGAGGGAGAGAGAGAGAACAAGCTACCCCGAGTGCCCCCCTTCGGACAAATTTCAAACATTGCATAGCATAGTTGAAACAATAAATACCCAGAAGTGGCAATTATCTTGCTTTTCCCTTCCATCCCTAATAGGTAAGTCATTGAATGCCCATGAATTTAACAATGATAGTCCTAGGTTCCTACAGTTAATCATCTTCACTTCCATCACCTTGCTAGTGTTTGATTACAAAAGATAAAAAGGGAACAAAGCAACCACATACCTGTTGAGACTAAGCCATCTATAATACATAATAATTAAAGGAACACCTTTCTTTTTCTTGCTTTAGGTGAGTTACCATGTTAATTAATCAATCAACAGATATTTATTGGGAACCTACCCTGTGATATTCTGAGGGGAAAGGAAGGTTGTACAAAAGGAGTTTATGAAGGGTTGCTGCCCCCAAGGAACTTGCAATCAAAATAAGATGGGAGTCATTCACAAGTAAAATCTTAAATTTGAATCCCAGAAATGAATAATACACTTTGTGCTGGGTATAGGTATATTTATGCATCCATTATAGTCAATGCAATTGCTCCACACTAATGAGTTTTCATATTTAGCCTTGCCTTGTTTTCTAAAAGTACATCTGTAAAATAAGGGTGACCTTTAAGATGCTTTCCAGATTTAACACTCTATGACTGCATTATCTGTCAACAAAACTATTAGTAGAATAAGTTGGCCTTTCTGTGTCTAGCACCAAGAGAAGAAAAAGAGGCCTTTAGAGCATTAGATAATCCTCAATAAGAGCAAAATAGTTGGAAAATTTGGGGAAAACCAGTTGTTTCGACAGATTCTCTCCCATCATGCTCCAGAGAGAATAATTTCTAACTGTAGCTCAAGAAGCATTAAAATGAGGGTAGAGTAATCAGTGTTTTGCAAAGAAATACAAAATTTAGAGTATTCTGAAAGTACTGTGTAGCAAAAAAAAAAAATTAGCAAATATTGATTAGTAAACATTGTTATTTTAAAAAGGTACCAGATAGCACCTCTGCTTCCTCACTCCTACCTCATCTTCCCAGCAGTGCCCCTATAGTGACTAGAGTTTCTCACCATGCAACTCCACTCTCCACCCCTCCAGCTCCTCATTGTATCCCTACCCCAAAATGATATTATACTCATGGTTACTCCCTCATTCGTACCCTTTAGTTGAGCATTTTGAGGCACTTGTTTCAGGTGTGATTTGTGCTCCTTGACCCATATTCAAACATTTCCAGTTAGAGTTCCATTGTTGTTTAACTACCTCATAACTACACTAGGCCCCTTCTCTGACTTCACTTCCTTGGTCAGCATTCATTTAAATCTCACAGATGATTTTCCTGGACTCCAGGGTTGGAAATGAAGAATTTTCCACTTGTAGACCCTTCCAGAGAATCAAGAGCCTACATACATGGGCCATCAGTATAACATTTGTTATATGCGCCATTGACTGAATAATAAATAATCTGTGGACAACTGTCATACCCAAACTAATACACATCTCTCTCTTTTGTGAGCAGCAATTGAAAACATTGATATTGCTATATCAGCCATACTTATTTTAAACATTTTTACCACATAACCTAATCATAACAGTTTTAATTTGTTAGTTCTTGCCTTTCTAAAAGCTTAACTTCAGCTTTTAAGGTAAGATTTTAACTCGATGATCCTGTCTTGCTATGTAGCTGAATTAAAATGAGCATCCTCATTTTTACTTCAAAATCCCTTATTTTAACTAGAGACCCCAATATGAAAGGAAGGAAGAAGCAAGGAAGCAAAGAAGGAAAGAGGGAGGGCAGTAGGGAGGGAGGGAGAAGAGAAAGAGAGAAGGGGAAGAAAGAGTAGGAAACCTGCAAAAATAAACCATAAACCACCTGAAAAAAGTGTAAGTGGGAAGAATATCAAACACAGAACTGAGCACCATTCCCTGATTTAAAAGGAAAAAAACCCTAATATTAAAAAAATCCAAACTGCTTACATACAGATAGAAAATATTATAGAAAGAATATGACATTTCAACTTGCCTAATAATGGTGCAATCTGCTTTTAGGAGGGGTGGAAATGAGACCAAATCTTTAATATGTTCTATATTGAACCTAGAACATCCTGGCCACTCAACATATCTGTACTCCCAGAACATCAGTTTTTCCATGGATAGCAAACAGTTCACAATGAACAAATTCAATCCCTTGAAGTCAAAATAAAAGAACCCACATGAGCAGCCTTGTGTATATCCCTTTGGGAGAGTGAACACATGTGTGCATGATGGACACTATCCAGAGATGAATTGCTAGCTTCTCAGAGGCTGTTTTAAACAATGACAGATTAACAAATCTGGTTGTGTTGCAGAATAAGCACACAGAAACACACACAGACTTATGAAGAAGACTGCCAAAGTCCTTCAAAGCCAAAGTTTAGAAGGACACGTGCTATGGATATAGCCATATTAATTTTAAAACTGCTACATGTATAAGTCCATTACTCCTCTCTTTTATCACTTTGGCACAGTATTTTGGAAATAACAGAGAAAGAAAAATATGGAAAGTGAAGACAACAAATGTAATTATAAAACAAAGCCACCCACCTTGCTTTCAGGGTCAGGAAGTATGGCCTCCTTTTGATGCAATGAACTTAACACCATAAGGTTAATGATCTTATATATGTACATATATATGTATGTACATAATAATAAAAGGGAATGACCTTAAAAACAGCTGCAGTATCTCAATCCTTAGCACAGCGAGCCTTAGAGCAGAAAACACTGTACTGTGTCTCTGGACACGTGAGCAGAAATCAGAGTCTCCAGTCAACTCTCCTTTTCAGGAAAAATACAAAACAAAACAACTGTTGGCACGTGTGGACATCAAGCAAAGCCCCTTGTGCTGTCCTGGGTTCCCCCTATACATTTTCTCTGCTTTGGCTGCAAAAGCAGCACTGTTCAACACCAATGTTATTCTCAGCTGCTAACTGCCACAGAAAAAGTATACTTTGAAATAAGAGGAAAGTAACAGCAAAGGATATGTAGAGCCAGCCCCACAGCCACTAGAAGAGACTTAAATGCCCACACAAGAAGAATAAAAAGAAAGGCACATTTTGCAAAAGAATAAATTCTTTTTTTATTGAGACAGCAGAAAGTCACATGACCTTGCATGTAGCCTTTTAGGAAAGCAACAGAAACGTTAAAAAAAAATTGGCAGGTCGGCTTCCTCCTTCCCTCTCCCAGTCTGTTGGGGAGCTGCGTGTCCATATCCTTGTGAGCGCATCTGTAGAGCTATTAAGTTGGATAATCCCTCTGGCCTTTGATACATTTCTGGACATGATTATTTCATTACTCGCAGTATATCAGTAGGATCATAATAAAAAGGACTTCTGACAACCTGCCAAGAGTTTTGTGGCCTTGTAAACACAAAAGTGCTCTAATAAAATTTTATTAAGTGTTAAAAAGTCATAAAAAGTGAAATAACATAAACTACAAAATTTACTGTCCTCAGCAAATGCTGAAAATATCGTCCATAGTAAAATTAAATTAGCATGTAATAGACAGAGAAGCAGTGTGGAGTGGGTTTAAAGAGGATCCAGCAAGAGTGACACTGGAACTGAATATAGGTCACGGGGATTTAATCCAGATTTTTTTCCCTTTCCATATAAACGGGAATAAATATGCTGATTACAGGAGAGCGGCCCAGGGTTGCTCGAGTCTCTCGCACGTTGTCAATACTTTGGAAGAAAGTAATATATTGCAGATTGTAATAAACCAGGAGATTGAAGCGAATGGCTGGCTGACTACAGCGGGGAAGGGGGTGGGGGATGAGGGGAGGAGGCGTGGAGGCGCTGATGGTCCACTAGGGTGCGCTGTGAGACTAGGAATCTCCATAGAACTGATTCGGCCCTATAGAAAGAATCCTTGTGATCAATAGGAATGTTCACACGGTTCCCCTCCCCCACTTCCACCCCCACCCCCCCACCCCGGCTTCCTCCAATTCATATTTACAGTACATGATAGAGCTTCTCTCCTCTCCAGCCCCCTCCCCGGTGGCATTTTCTCCAAATAGGGAAAAAGAAAAAAATGGAGTGTAAGTCAAAATGCATGAACGAAACCCAACCAGAGCAGAGAAAGGCAGCCTAGGTTTCAATGCTGGGGCAGAGGGACAGAAGCAGGTTTCGGATCCCGGCTGCTGTCGCCCCGCTGTGATATCCCTTTTATTGGCCGAAGCTCGGAGTTCAGGGGAGGCGGGAGGGCAAGGCCAGGTCCTCGCACCCCTAGGACGCAGGAAATCTATAGCAATCATAACACAGATAATCGGGGGTCCGTAGAGTTTTAATTGCTCCGGGGGAGCCCCGTGGAAAGAGTAAGTGGAACGTTGGATTGGGGTTGGGGACTGCTGTATGCGAGCCTGGAGGTGGGGGAAGGGGTGCGTCTGTAAGGGGACGGGAGAGGGGACAAGGATAGGGAAATGGGGAAGGCGAGTTGTTGAACGCGTCCCAAGCTCTGGTTCAAGTACACCTCGGAACTGGAGGAAGGAGGGGCTGTTGCTGGACTGATTCAGGTTCGGGTTAAATTCTTCTGCGGAAAAGAGGGAGCAATCTAGGGGCGGCTTCTCCTCGATCCCACATTCCCAGTCCCATATAGCTGCAGACAAATCTCCACGCTTCCTAGAGACCCCTCCCCATCTTACCGTCCTAACTGTCCCTGTTCTTTGAGCTCCTAGAGGGCATGAAGCGACCCTGCCACACCAAGGCTACCTGGTAATCTGCCAATCTCAGAGGGCAGCGTGGCCCGACGGCACCCGCAGGTTCCGTGACCTTACCCCCAACTTGGAGCCCTGAGAACCTCCCCCGACCTGGCCTCTTCCCTGAAGCCTCCTGAGCTCCAGAAGGCTGGACAAGTCCACAAGCAGGAGAAGAAATGCACGCTAGGATGAGAGATCCTCAGAAAGATGCAGGAAATAGCTCTCATCTAGCCCTGTCCATTTGCTTCAACAAACCTTCTCCCTGGGGAAAGGGGGAGGGAGCAAAACACTCACCCCCACCACCCTATGCCAAAACGCTGTCTGTCCAGAGTTGTCAAAACGGAGAGGGAAAATAATCAGAAAACAATTCTGCTAAAGGCTCTAAATCAGTACTGGATTGCAGGATTTTAACTAAAGACAATGAAATATTTTAAGTTGCTTTTGCTAAATGATTTTAATATTGGCTGCACTCTGAGTCAACAATACCACCTTGCCAAGTAAAATTTAGCCAAACAGGAAACAAATGAGCAGTGCCAGGTTTTCATGGCATCATTCTTGCTCAGGATTTCCTTAGTTTCTATGTTACATTTAAAATTGAGCTGCATTCTGCCAGAAAGGAACTAAATGTGTTTTAAGTAACACTGTAGCTACTGTTGGGGGGGGGGGGGGGCAGGGAGGGAAGAACTGTATTAAAGTAGTTAGAGAAGATAGTGAAGTTTCATATGTACTGCTGTATCCATAGATTGTGTGAGAAAACCTTAAAATGAGAGTTAGCCAGATGACAGGCAATTGTTTTTCATGTAGCAAGGCAGATGATGTTCAAGGCCAAATCAAGTAATCAGATATAAAGGAATGTTAAGTTGATGTTTGTGTTCAAAATTAGGTATGATGTAAGGTGTAAAATATAGTCATATTATACACACACTGTAGACGCCCTTCTTTTCCTATGAAAGGCATGCTCCTTGTTTTGCCACTTGCAAAATTAATGTGTATTCTCAAGAATCTGATACATAGCACAGAACAAAGGGCTAAAAAGAATCAAACAAGTCATCTTAAATTCAGTTTGACATTTTCAGGAAAAGGATTCAGGAGCTAATGAATTAATACATTCTTATGGCTTTGTTTTTCATCAAATGTAATGCTAGTGTGAAAAGAGACAGTAGTGTATTGGCTTTTTCAGTCACAAACCTACAAATAATTTTGTGTCAATTATATATAACATTTAGGGAAGTATATATTGCAGAGGATTCAGGCACAAATAAGAAAGCTTTGCCCATGAGAGATTCATAATAAACATCACTTCTCTGAAAATTTAAATTATACTATTTTATCCTGTGGTCATCTCATAGGGATATTCTATAGTTAAAGTTTACATGTCAACTGGAAACAACTCTTCAGTAGATATTAAATACAATAAATAAAAAATATAATATCATTACATTTATTCTAAACTTTAAATATTAAATATAGTATCACTACTTTTCTTCTAAACTTTGAACAGATATATTACCAACTAATAATGTATATATTAGCACAGCCCTACTCAAGATATTTTAGTGGAAGTACAGAAGTTTTCCAGGCCATGAGGATGAGCACTATGTAAAACTGTCATATTACATGGTCAGTTATTTTAAGAAATCTAGAAATGAACACATTTTCACAGAACATAAAAAATTAATGCTTTAAATCAGTTCCTTGGTGGGGGGGAAACTGTTTTCAGTATAGTCTCTTTTACAGAAATATTATCACAGAGTAGTTGATAATTATTTCTCAAGTATACTGCAACCAGCAACACAGTGAAGAATTTTGATCCTATCATGGAAAATGAGCATTTTTTAAAATGCACTAAAACAGTTTAAAAGCCTTACCTGTGTGGAACATATTAAAGTTTTAAAGATAGTACAGAAGTTTTAAAATGTTTCATTATTAAAATGACCATCTTGATCATTAAAATATGGAAGCAATCATAATCTGACTATATAATTTAAATGCATTTTTCCAGCAGCTGCTTTGGGACTCTGAAAATGTTATGCATACTATAATTAGTAGCTTTTCTTTTTTAAGGTATGGCAAATATCTAATTATATATAGAAAATCATCAAAAATAATGGTGGCTTGTTTAATTTTTCAACCTGTATAAATCTATTTGAACCATACTCAATTTTAAATCAACATTTGTTTTACAAAGGCTATATCTGAGCATGTGCTTTTCTTAGATGAAAAGAAATCCAAATTTATTCAAACTCTTCAAAACTTGAGAGAGTCCAATCTCATACTTTTCCTTCCTACTTCAAATTGCTGTTGAAGTCACCTGAATGTATCAGTTAATGGACAAATATACTTTTAAGACAATACAAGTTTTATACTACAGAAAGTGCAAAAAATACAATATTACCAATACTAGATGGTTGTGTGTACTATTTATACTTAGCAGGATTTTAAAGATAATTTTATATCTCAGAAGGCTCTCTAAAAATATTGTATTCTTCTTTGACATTTAAAAACAAAATCACTACCAGATACTGACCTCAACTAGTAATTTATGATAAAGATATTTGGCCTGTTAACTTCTTCCTATCATAGAGGAGCCATCAAGTATAAACATTTAAACCTGCATTTTAAAATAAATGGTCAATTCTGACCCACTGCCTCAGACTGTTACTCCAAGGTCATTATTTTCCATAGCATATATGTAAAAACTGCCTCTTCTATATCTCAGATTTCCATTTTAGTTGCCAGAAATTGCCAAGTTACCATAAAAATAAAACTTGCATTAAGGTCCATTTCATTTGTTGGCCTCACGTATATGTATGTGGGTACAAAAACTAGGTTACAATTACATCTAGTTAAAATCAATAAAAACAAGGAATTTCAAGTCACAACAGCCTATCCTCTTCATAATTCACCTCCCCAAGTGCCTGCTGCAGGGATCTGGGAAACACTGGGAGATCTTACAGATCTGATAGCTGCCTTGCTTCGGGAAGTAAATGGTGGAATAGGGTTCCCTTTGACCTGGTTGTTGGAAGCTTAAGTTGGTAACTGTATACAACACAGGATAAGCACGTTGGTTACTTTGCCAGGAATTTTCAATCTCGGGAGAAAAAAGCCAAACTCCAAAGAAAATTTATGGTGGGCTTTTTTTTTTCTTTCCTGAGGTGGAGTTCTGCTTTTATCCACCCAGATTCTTTCCACTGACCTACTACCATAGCGTCTACTAGTCCTGCTAACTGAAATATGAATCAAGAGAATCTATAATGCTGCATGTAGAGAATTCCGATGCTTCCTTCCCAATGTTTTAACAGCCTTCCCCCACCCCATTCCCTCTCCTCCTCCCTCTTTCTCCCATTCATTTTTGGTGTCAGATTTTGGCCAGAACTTCAAACTGTTAACTCTCAAAGCTCTTAAGCACCTTGTTAGAGGTTTGGAAAGAAACCTCTCATGTTCTTTTCTTAAGAAGTCAGAAGAATCATTTAAGAAAAAACACACACAGCTATCCTAGGGATTTCCAGAATTTGACTAATCTATCTGCTCCTTTTCCGTGACTGACTACATTATGGACCAAAAAAAAAAAGTTTTTCCAAAGTTTTAACATTCAAGAATATATTGTTACGCTTTAATTGCCTGTTGTCCTGTATTCGGAGTTTCTGTAACTTAAAACCATGCTAATTGAGATAATGGGGCAGCTTGGAGGTGAGGGAGTTAAAACTGGCACTTGCATCGTTAGCTTGCTTAGTAAGCTTTGGTCTGCTATGAATTTAAGTGGCCTGGTGATAAGCCCCTAGAAAAAGAGGCGGGGGTGGGGGTGGGGGACTGCCGAGGAGGTTGCAATGGAAAAAGTTGACACATGCTTAGCTACAGCCATGTTCCTTAGGACCAGTTAATATCCTCCAAATACGCTTCATTAAACTGGAACAAACAGGAACCTGAATCACTATCCTTCCGTCTATTTCCCTGATTGAAATTGGAGCTTATTTTCTATACTTATAATTTGCTTTTTTTTTTTTAAGGAATTTCCTAATTTCCTGGCTTTGAAGTCCTGGACTTTGTCACTTGATTAGCCAGTGTCCTTAAAAGCCCCCCCTTCCCATCCCAGCTCTTTTAAATCCTCGGTGGCTTCAAGTTCTTCCAATTAGAGTTTCTTTAGTTCCCCTGAATGCCATGATACCTACAACTGTGTGGTTCTCATTTACAAGTCAGTGCCTGAGGAGTTCTGTTTCCAAACCCTGTTCAAGCTGCATGTTTAGGTCAAACAGCCTGGAGCCATACACTCACCTGGGCACAACTAACCAAGAGCCAGGCTTTCATAATAAAGACCACCAATTGACCATAATTCATAGCTTGTTCAGAAAAGTGCTAATTACTGTTTAGTGATTATTTCTAAATTCTAAAACAGATCTCAGAGTCCTGAAGTAGCAAAAAAATGTTTTAAAAGTGATCAGGATTATAGTTTATGGCAAATAGCAGTTGGTGGGCTCATTTCAAAATTTGCACATATAGATTTCCTTAGTTTGGATTGTAATTAAATTCTATTTAAGAAGCATTTTTAAAAATGCCTATTGTCAGCAATCTACTGAATAACTTTGTGGATCTGAAGGTATTCTGGTTTAGAGAACTTGAAGAAGTTGAATATTTTGGGAGCAGACCTGCCTGATAAAAACAATAATAATAATAACTAATTAAAGTTAAAAATTTGTTTTTCCTTCCTATTTAGAAAACACAGATGCTTGAAATCCAGATATTCTGATTAGAGGGGAAAGGAAGAAAATGAGTTGTGATTTAAGATTTTCTCTCTCTCTCTCTCTCTCTCTCTCTCTCTCTCTCTCTCTCTCTCTCTCACACACACACACACACACACACACACACACACACACACACACACACACCCCACATGCACATCATAAAAGGAAGTACAAAGAAAAATGAGTGAATTATAGGAAAGAGAGTCAGCCTGACTATGCACTATGTATTTCTTGACATTGAATCTCTCATTTGGATTACTAAAAGTTCTCTTTTTCAGGTTACTAACCACTCCCTTGGTTTTGCTGCACCATAGTAAATGGCCCAAGCTGGATCATTGTAAATGCTTAATAAATGTTGGCTCTGACTGTCTGACCACCTACCTATTGATTTCTCTAACTATCTGTCATCTATCTGTAACTGAGTTTCTTCCACTGTGCCTAGTCATGTGTGAATACTTGTTCACACATGGCTTTCCAAAAAGCATCATGTGACTTATCAGAAATGATCCATATGTAACAGCTCAAGGAAAGAGACCTAGCAAAGATCTCCTCAGGGTATTTGCCTCAAAACAGGTGGTAGTGAAAAAGTCACTGAGGCAGTGGCAGACTCTGCTTTTGATGTTCTCCAATGACCTTCTCTCAGTTTCATTATTTCTTCACCTCTAGTACTTGGGCTTATGTGAGCCCCTATCACAAAAGTTTCGGTGTTTTACACAAGATTATCCCATCATTTATTACACATACTCCCACATTTTACATGGGTAAAGGACTGTCATTACTTGCTTATTTCATATACCACATGAAAAAAAGACAGGTGGAAATGGAATACCAAACAGCTGAATATCACTAATACTACCAAGGACTTAAAAACACTTTGAAGTCATGCAGCTGCTTCCCCCACCCCTTATTTCTGTCTTCAATGCCATTCCACAACCCACTCCAGATCCCCCAAAGTAATGTACCTCAAGTATCAAGAGCATTTTAAGTTGTTAATAATTATATATTTCTTCTTATAAATGAAAAGGAATTATGAACTGAATTTTATGATTATAAACTACTTTATGGACCCAGGAGATCAGAACAATGAGGAAAAATGTCCTGTTTATTTAGCACTAATTGAATAAGAAATTAGATTCAATTGTTGTTCAGCTGAAATGCTATATCCTATACTTGTCTTATAAAACAATATCATGAATTAGTAACTCAAAATCATGGTTAACATGTTTTAACAGATACTGCACTTGCTTCCTCACAATATATAGCAACTGAACTCTCCTTTGGCTTTGGGGCTCAAAATAAAAATAAAAGCAAGGTAAAAAAGAGGAAAGCTGGAGAGTATTACTGAAACCCTATCTACTCAAAGTTCCTTACATTCATTGAATACACACAATTCTTTCCTTTATCTTTTCTTTTTTTTTAATACTGGAAATACCAAAAGGCTCCCACCAAGGAACTTTGCAACCTCTTCCAATTTCTTAAAAAAATTATTGATATCTTTGTCTTTACATCACCTTTATTTCCAAACATATCTTCCTCTACCCAGCAAACCCTCCCTTGTAACAAAGAAGAAAAGAAGAAACAAAGCAGTTCAGCAAAACCAACCTACACATCTACTGAGTCTAAATGTCCCCATCTCTTCAAAGAACAGAAGGAGGGATTTACATACATTTCTTCATCTCTCTGGGGCCAAACTTGATTTTACACAAGCATTCCATTTTAGGTTTTGTGGTTGCTCCTTTTGTTCTTTCCCTCCCTTTATATCAATACAATTAATGTGTTTATTTCTTACAGTCTCTGCTTACTTCATTCTGCCTCAGAATTTTCTGTTTTTCTGAATTTTTATTATTCATTTCTTATAATAGGACAGTAGTATTCCATTAAATGTAGGAGATGCAATCTGTTTCTCTATTTCCCAATTGATGGTCATTTGCTTTGATTCCAATTCTCATGCACACAAAAAAACCAACAAAGCTATTAATATTTTGACCATCTCTCAGATTTCTGAATATAGGCCCATTTTTGTTGCCCTTATATAGAAATGGCTGTATTGCTTCAAACTTGTTTTCAAAGGATCTAATAATAAAAATTCATATTCATGTGAGTGGAGCTTATGAAAAACATCTGCTGATTATTAAATTTTAGTATTGACCAGTGTCAAGGAGGGCTGTACAATGGCAAAAGTATAAGTTTCCTATATATTAGCATTCAAGGTCTTTAAAAATGATTGTGTTTTCCCTTGCTGTGTTTAGGTTGGAATAGTAACTAACATTTGTTAGTATTTTATATATATAATATCATTTGATCCATATAGTTCTATAAGGCATTATTATTATCCCTGCATTATTATTATTACCTCCATACAGTGTTAGTATTGTACATGAGAGAAATTGAGGCTGAGAGACTTCCCCAAGGTCACTCAGATAATAAACATCTGACACGGGATTCAAAATCAGGTCTTCCTGATTTCTGATTCCAAGACCTATAGTCTGTCTATTGTATCACCTGTTAACCTCTGTGGGTCTCAAATATTTCCTCAAATAGGCCTATTTCTTCAAATAACGGGTTTAGATGTGATGGTCAGTAAGGTTCTTTCCAGTTCTAAATCTGTGGTCTTATCATTTAACTCTGTGTTAGGTTTTTTATGTAAACATTTTGTTGAGGCAGTTATTAAAATCAATAAGAAATCTTTACATTTCAATTCCTAGAGTACAGGACATCTTAAAGATCTAACAGTTGCTTCATTACTTAAAAAAAAAAAACTTGAAGCCTTATATCGATCAAAATGTATAATGAATTCAGGCTCAAAAGCAAAGTCTAAATGTTTAATTATTTCCAGAATTCCAAAGTCTTGGAAAACAAAAATTTGTGAACAGTTGGAGTAAAGTAATGGCATCATATAAACATAGACACAGATACAGACAGATAGACAGACAGATATACACATACCCCAGATTAAAACAAAACAAAACAAAAAAAACATGAGACTTAGTTTCAAAAGACCTCCCTTGTACAGATTGCCCTTCACCACCACCTGGGGCCAGAAGTTTTATTTAGCAAAGAAAAGACTAAATTCTGCTTACACTTGGGAGTAACTTCTTCCTTGGAAGTCAATATGAAAACTGACCCACAGCTCCAAAAAATACCATGTCCTTGGAGGGAGGGAGAAATTCTTAAAGGATCTGATCCTTTATTTTGCTGCCTGTGGATAACTTTAGCATGGTCAAACATTTGTCAGGTTTTTTTTTTTTTTCATTTTTAATGTCTTCTGGGACTTGACTTTTTATGGCAAGATTCATTCTGTGATTAGTTTTTATGAGCAAGTTATAAACTCTTGAAAATCAAGGCTTGCAACAGAAGTGCTGACACACCTTTTACTATGGCCATGTGATTGTCATCCCTACCATGCCATAACTGATACACAAAATAAACTTAAGATAATTGCTACATAGTTATAGCAGCAGAGGAACTGCTATAACTTTTATGTATGACTATATTATACCATCTAGATAAATTGCTTGATGGAGATCAGCAGTGTGGGACCAATTCATTTTTCTAAGTCTCAAGAAAGACTGAAAAACATCATTCCTCATCAAACATTCACCGAAAAGCCTGTTTTCTCTAAGACACAAAGATAGATTCCAAAGAGCTGCACGATCTCATATTATAATTGATTTAACAGACCCTGACAACCAATGAGAAGCCACATAAAGATTGCATTAGTTCACTTAATGAATCTATTTACAACATTATGCCTTTTGGAAAAGGAGGTAAAAAGTTGAAGACTTCTAGACATATGTGGGATAGACTTCCACTCCAGAAGTAGTCCTACTCCTACATCTCTCCCTCCATCCTTTAGATCTTGATAATAAATAAGGAATGACAACATTTTCTAGATTTGTATCAAGTGAGAATTGCTGATCAGATTTTACATTATGTTGTTCTTGTCGACCTGAAATCTAGAGACACCCAGACTTGTAGTCCAGCAATATCTAATGACCCCCCCTCATTTTAGCTTGAAGATGAAAGCCTGGGGTGGGGCTCATCAGATCTTGCTAGGCTACAAGTCTGGGGGTCTCTAGATTCCATGTTGACATTCTCAATCCTTTTCCCAACACCAAACAAATGATCATAGGATCATGGAGTTATATGTGAAAGAGAGCCCCATTTTACAGATGAAGAAGATGAGGCCCCAAGAAGTAAATGAAACAATCTGACTAAAATCAGATAGGGAAAAAATGATGGAGTCAGGATTCAAACTAAGTTCTTCTGTCTTCAAATCCAAATTCCTCTGTACCACATTGCAAGAAAAGCCAACAGCTGGCTATAGTTTTTCTAATCCACCAGTGTTCCCTACATGATTCCCAGCTACATGAAAACCTACCCTGGAGCCTTGTTCCACATTGTCTATGTGAGCAGCAATATAACTACATAGCAGATTAACAGCTCTAAGGCTTACTTCTTTCCCTTGGTTTCCTCACTGAATTGATTGTGGCCACATACAAATAATGGGAATTTTCTGGATGTTGGCTTCCTCCATAACTCAAATAATAGTTATTATTAATAATGGATTGGTTAAAAATTGTTTACACAAAAATATGACCTTCATGAATGTTGAACCTCAAGCAATAAATTAAATACATTTTATTAAAAAGTCTGACCATGTGCTCTGTATTACAGTGGGTGCCAACGGGCATAGAGAATGAGTATAACATGATTCCTACAAGCAAGGAGATTACAATCAAATTTGGAAGATGAGACTAACACAGGGAGAATGACCAATAGACTGAGAAAATATACTTTAAAGATTATGGGATAGAAACTAGGAGGGCTATTGAGTTCAAAAGAAGTAGTAGAGGGAAGTCAGGAAAACAAGACTTTTAAGTCCTAGGTATTTAAATACCAAGTGAGTTCCTTGAGGGCAGGGATTATTTATGCTTTTCCTCCCATCCCCACTCCCAGGCTCCAACACTTAGCTTAATGGCTGGCATATAAATCAGTATAGGACCATGGAACAAGTGTTGGATTTGCAGTCAAGAAGACCTGGGTTTAAATACCATTCTGCCATTTGTTAGCTGTGTGATGAATAGGCAAGCCATTAACCCTCTCTGAGCCTCAGTTTCTTCATTTACAAAATATGAATAACATTACTTTTAATACACAATTTTTTTTGCTCAATGAGGCTCAAATGAGATAATTATGGCATTATGCTATCTCTAAAGCACTCTTCTGTCAACTCTAAATATTATTGTTATTATGATAAACATAAGGAGACTAAAATTTGCATATGTTCCAAGGGCATTGAAGACCTCAAGAAATCCTTACATTTCTATACTTTCCCTAATACTTTGTTCCAGGATAGGCTTTTTCATCTATGATTACCTATGTAAGAAATAATTACAGATTTTAGAGCATTCTTCACCCACTCTTTTGTTTCAAGATTCAGATCACTAATTTGTAGCACTTTAGATTAGCCCTAAGTAGACTACTGTACCACATATTTTTCTGCTTTCAAAAATAGTTTTAATAATTTCATTTCCAAAATAACTGATCATGCTAACTATAATTTATCTTTAAGTTCAGTGAATTTGTCTTGGAGCCTAATGAAATTGGGCATAACTATTATAAACCTAGTGAATAAATATCAAATTAAGACTTGAAAAGAGCATTGAACTAGGGGTTGGAAGACCTAAGTTAAAATTCCAACCTGGTTACTTTCTTTCTGTGACTTTGACCAAGTCACTTCATCTCTCAATTTTATGATCCAGGCTTCAGTATCCTCATCAATAAAATGAGAATGTTGGACTTAGTGATATCTAAGGTCATATCCAGCTCCAAATCTATGATCATAGGACTCTATGATGAATAACATTAATGATGTTAATTGCATCTATGAGTGCAAAGTCAAATACTATCCCTATCAACAGACTGTTTGGGCCAAATCCTACTAGATCCTCTGAGAAGGGTTCTCCCCTCTATGGAAAAATGTCCCACCAAGGCAATGGCCCCTTGGATTCTCTAGAAGAGGAGTACATGTGACATTAATAGCATTACAAATTTCCCACCCAAGTAATTCTCAAAGAGAGTAAAAAGGCTCCACCTAGAGGGACCTTTCTAGTGAAATGCCACAGTACTTTGTTCTTTAGCCCTGTTCTAGTCACCGTGTTTATCAGTGACAAAAATGAAGGAATAAATGGTATGCTTTTTAAAATTTATGAATGATATAATGTTTAAAAGGAGAGTTACGTGATAAGACTAGCATTTTAAAAGATTCCAACAGGCAAAAATAATAGGCTAAATCTAATATCCTATAATAAATGTAAATCCCTGAACTTAGGTTCAAAAAACAAATTCCCATGTACAAAAAGGAAGATGTGGTGCTAGATAAGCATTCTTGTGAAAAATATTAGGGGATTTTGGTGGGACACACGTTAACTGAGTATAAAGTATAGTATCAGCCCCCCCCCCCCGAAAACTAATATTGTCTTAGGCTGTGTTTTTAGCCCAGTACTACATATATTAGTTGTATATAAAATCCTGTCTATGGAGGTGATAGTCCCACTGCATTTCTACCCTGATCAGATCAGATCTGAAGTTCTATGTTCAGTTCTGCATGATACATTTTAAGGAAAAAAAATTATAAGCTAGAGTTTATCCAGAGAATGGTTAAAGGAATTGGGAATCTTTAAAGAAGAAAAAATTGAGGGGAGGGCTTAATTTCTGTCTTTATTTGTAGTGGTGTCACATACAAGGGTTATTATTACTGTTGTTTGTCCTTTATTTTCAGAGGACCAATGACATCATGAACATGATAATTTGAACCTGAACTGGATTTAAGTGGGGCACAGAGTTACACAAAACAGTCAGCCTCATTCTCTTTTCCAAAGCCATCTCAGTCCAATGGCAGGAAAAAAAAAAGACAACGATGCAATGAATGACCTGGGCATCTTCCATGTCTGACCAAACTCTAGGTGCTCCAGAAAACCCATTTCAAATGTTTTCATGGCCATTGTAGAAGGGTAATTAGATTATGGAGACAGAAGAAAGAACTCAGAAAAAGACGGAAGTTAAAGGATAAACCAATTTCAACTCAATTTAAGAACCTTCTAAAATTGAACTGTTCCGAAATGGAATAGGTTGCCTCATGAGGTAGTGAGTTCCTCATTACTGGAAGTATTCATGTAGAGGCTTAAGATGTTGCTGAAAAGGAATCCATACTTCAGACTGAATTTGGCATAAGTCACTTCCTAAGCTCCAAATTCACAGGATTTTAGAGTTGGAAGGAAGCTCAGAGGACAAATCACATCCAAAGTCTCCCAATTCTAGGATGCTATGATTAATGAAGAGTAGTGGGGGAAATGAGGAGGAAGAAAAATTCCATTACATGAAGATTTGTTATTGGAAAGTATAGGAAGAGTCTTTCTCCATAGAGTACAACCATGAAGTGACTAAGCACCTAATAAAAACCCCAACAAAGAAAACCATTTTGTATGTGTGTTTTTAAAGCCAATTATTTGGGGACCTTGTTCCTTGGTTACTTGGGGGTATAATTAGCTCTTCTATTAAATGGGAGCAATTACAATAACAGCCACTCCATCAGGTACCACACACTTACTGTACTTAGCACCTCATCTAATGAAATACATAATTGCTACAAGCACCTCTTTAAAACCAATTTGGGGAAAGAGTTTTAGAAGTGGCCCATGCGGAGAGAAAGCATTCCTTACCCAGTCGATCTCTCTCTTCTCCTGGAGACTTCAGAATGCATAATTCATTTTAGATACACACATCCCCTCTGTGCAAACACATCTGGCATAGGATAACCGTGCAGAATGTCACTCATCACCAGCCGGCACACTAACCGTACTGCCCGCATTCCGTCAGCACACCCCACAACAACTTTCCTTCTCTCAACACTCTAAATTTCAACTTCTCGCAAGACCCATTCATAGAGCCTCCAAAGGAAACCAGGCACAAGACACAAAGGCTAAACATACAATGTGCCTTTCTTGAAAATGTCACAATTTCCTTTGCCTATTTCTTTGTACCATGGAGGAAAGAAAGAAGCAAATTTCTAGCCCAAAGCTTAATATGAATTACACAAAGACAAAAAAAAAATCTATTTAACTTGCAGTTTCATATTTATTAATCAAAATCCCATTATACTTAAAGTACATTATAAGCCATGGGTACAGGATGTTGTTATGTAATATCATACATTTTGTTGCTTTTTTGTCTGGACCTTGAATTTTGCTGATGTAAGGAACTCCAGGTGAAAAAACTCCCTCTCTCAATAGAAATCAATTGTTTTGCAATATATATTCATAGAGAGTTCCCTAGGAGGCACTGAGAAGTCAAGTGACTAGCCCATAGTGACATAGCCAGTATTTGTCAAAAGAGGGACTTCCTGACTGAGACTGTCTATATTAAAGTACACTGTTCTTTCGCCTGGAAGGCAAAGATGCTAGTTTGGAGATGCTGAATCTAGTGCTTGGGTAGTTTGGGTTCTGGGAGAGCACTGATCTCAAATACCAACTGCTTCCCAAGGCATTGATCTCATTGAGGACATGATCCTGCAATTTTCCATTCTCCCCAAATCCTTCCTAATTCCACTTCTCATTTTTTTTCCAGGGTTAATTGCCCTGGAGTTCAGATTGGTCTAAGATCCTGAAGCACTTACAGCTGTCTTGATCAAAGTTCATGTCTTACATATATTTGGGTCTTTGCCATGGAAGTTCAGCCTGTGCTTCCAATGGGTCCTTGAAGTGCTTCTCAACCATGTGGTAAATAAATGCTCATTGAGTTTGATCCCGTACCAAATGTACTTGAGGAGTCTTGATTCCTTTCCGTTGATAAGCCCTGCTCAGAAAGCCCATGCTTTAATTAACATGGCCCTGGGGTCAGTTCAATTTTCCATGTCCCAGCACCTCACAGAGTGTAACTTTATCTTTTCATTTCATCGGCACGATGGATCTAAAACTTTACAGGTGAAGTTTGTCTGTGATTTGACAGCTACAGTCTTTCTAAGTTTCATCACCCCCCAAAAATAATAGATAATTTACCAGCCATTTCGATCATGGGATCTTTTCTGAGCATACACCATGCCTTAGAGGCTGCTAAAAACTCAGCAATTTACATTGTTCCAGAGGAATGGGCTTAATCCAACCACCAAAATAACAAGAATGTTCTCTTGAGAAGGTCAATAAGGGCAGCAACATGGCTTTACAATGTGCTCTAGTTCTCCAGATATCATTTAAACATGTGAAAAGTTTGAACTAAATGACCTCCATGGTCCTTTCCAAATCTGATATTCCGTGATGTTGTGGAATGTGATGACCTTAATGCAAACTAGCATTTCATTCTTTTATGTAACGACCTTAGATTAAGGAAGAAATGGAATTTAAGAAATGGCTCTGATAGCATTTCTGGGTAATCATAAGCAAATTTGATTTATACACACACACACACACACACACACACACACACACACACACATGTTTTAAAACCTCTCACTACCAGAGGGAACTCTCTAAGTCTGTAAGTTACAGGAAGGAAAAGACGTGAATAACTGAAGGAATTTCCACAATGGGAGTTCCTCTACACCAGTAAAATAATATATCTAGAATATCTACACAAATTGCCTCCTTGAGAACAACAATGTAGAATAATTATCTATAGGTAGTCCAACACTGATATAGATAGTACAATAATCTCTATTTTACAGATGAGGAAACTTAGGCTCATTGAAGTTAAGTATCTGTCTATGCTTGTACACCTGGTAATATCAGAGTTGAGATGCACATCCCAGTATCATGACTCCGTAGCTTCTGATCCTTTCACTAATACCAGTCTTACCTTTCAGAAAGGGAAGAATGCTCACAGACTGCCAGAGATGGCTGTAACCTCAGAGATGATCCCATCTAATCCTTCAATTTACAGATGAATAAACTGAGGCCCAAAGAAATAAATCACTCAAGACCACATGGCTACCAAGTAGCATAGCTAGAAACTAAACTGAGGTCTTTTCAGACTCCAAGCCCAGGACGTTTTCCACCACTGCTCCTCTGTTAGAGAAAGGATATTTGTGTGGAGGACTCTACTGTAGGTATTATGCTGGCTACCAAGGTATTTAAGATGTGTTCCTCTCCCTGCTGAACCTTTTAACTAAGATGTTGCCTTTAAACTGTCTTTGATCCTTTGATGGATCAAATTGTTATTTCATTGGAATGAGTATTCCTTTTAGCCAATATTTTTCTTCCCTGCCCTGCCACTTTAAGAATATAAGAAAAAGTAGGAAATGAGCTATCAAACTTCTCTTTGGAGAAGGTAATTTCCTGACCCCATTACTACAGTCACGTTCCCTCTAAAACATTTTGGCCGATAACCAGTTGCTATCTCTTGTCCGATTTCCTCCAGTGGCAGCCTTGGCATTTTTATTGACTTTCTTTTCCTTTGGTGTTTTTGTTTAGTAGGGGAATTATTTTTAGAAATCCCATTTTGGGGGAATTATCTAACACTATATTCTTAGCAGCAGCTATGATATTGTGAGTACTCAGTCAGCATCAAATGAGATACCATATGTAAAGAGCTTTTCAACCTTAAAGCATTATGTAAACTCTAGCTATTACTATTTTCATTATTTCAATGAAAAGACTAGCTACAATTCTACCTGTCTTCTGCTACTGTGAAATTCTGAAGTACTTTGAGCAAGTTAATAAATTTATCTTGCATTGTGTCCATTTAACTATCCATTTATAAGTCTGTAAAAAAAATGTTCCATAAAATTTCACCATTCATTTCTATAATCAAACAGACCTAGGGAATAAAACTATGCATTTTAATTTAATGTGGTGATAGGCTGCACACAAATGTTACTGTGCTAGCAAAGTGAGCTTTATGAGCGGGGGTCAGGAAAGAGCCAGAATACCCAAAGACAAGGGGAAGCATATGTTTGATAAAATGAAATTTAACCAACGTTAGAGAACTCCCACTATATTTATGTAAGACACTGTGTTAGATGCTGGGAAAACTAAGATGAAACCAAAACAATCTGCCTTCATGGTGCTTATAGTCTATTAGATAACATAACACTCAGAGAGATAAATACAAGATCTTATGGGGCAAGAGAGAACACTAATCATAACAGAACACTAACAGAGCAGGGAAAGCTTTGCCCCTGAGATGAGTTAAAGGAAGCTAAGTATGCCAGGTGGTAGAAATGAGAAGGAAGTGTTATTGGGGGGGATGGAGCAGCCTTTGAGAAGGAACAGGGATAGATGGGAATTTTGAATTCAGGGATCAGCTACCAAGCCAGTTTGCTTTGATCAGAAAGAATGCAAAATAAGTCCAGAAAGGCAAGTTTGAGACATAATGTGTAGAGTCTTCTGTGGAATTTGTATTTTTACCTTGAGACACTAAAGAGACTTGCAGATTTTCAATGAGATAAATGTTATGGTCAGACCTACATCTAAAGAAACTTATTTTGACAGTTGTGTAGAACATGGATTAGATAGGTGTGAATGTGAAATCCCTACCCCTCTCATGATTACATCAATCAGCAGTTTTTTCACATTTCAGTTATTTTGTAATCATGGATCTTAAACTTTTCTGAAAACAATCAAGATAGAATTTTATCTGGATTATTTTCTGTATCTTAATTATATAAGTATTTTTAGTAGTTCAGTCCTGTTGGAACTGAATAAGTATTCAATAGTAAGTAATGAATATTTCTTTAAAAAATAATCACTTAATTTCAAAAGAATTATTTCTAAGAAGAATTACACCACAGGCATAAAGTTTTCTGACACTTCTCCACCCTGTGCTCTGCTGTGTAAAATTGTGGTTCAAACACACTGATGTTATCTGATTTTTCCATCTCCTTTATTCTATGTTTTTTTTTCTGATTTTACTTGCTTCTTGGGTAACTGTAAATATATCTGAAAAATTATTGTATCTTTAGTACAAGTTTGGGTTGTATAAGGAGGATACTCACAAGATTTTAGGTCTTCAGTTGCTGACTAGAATCTGGCTTTATTGTGAGACTGTCCTCTCAATAAATGTATTTTTTTTTTTGGCATGGAGATTTCGTTTTATTCTTTGGTGTCTTGGCTAATAAATTTCTGTCACACAGGAGAAGTAGGAAGACCAATTAGAGAGCTTTTATGATAGCCTAGTCAAAATGTGGTGTAGGACTGAACATGATAGATAGAAGGTTGGATGAATGGATGGATGGATGGATGGATGGATGGATGAATAGATAGGGACAGACAGACAGAGAAATAGACACACAGATATACATGTAAATAGACAGACAGACAGACAGAAAGACAGATAGATAGATAGATAGATAGATAGATAGATAGATAGATAGATAGATAGATAGATAGACAGATAGACAGATAGATAATAGATAGAACATAAATAGTAGACAGAGAATCAGACAGAACGATACACAGACGGACAGAGATAGAGACAGATACACAGATAGAGATAAACAAGCAGACAAACAGATAATCAGAAAGACAAACAGAGAGGCACACAGACATTTACATAGATAGAAATAGATAGATATATAGATAGATAGATAGATAGATAGATAGATAGATAGATAGATAGATAGATAGATAGATAGCACTGTAGATACAAAGGCTATAAAATAACAATCATCACTCTCAAGGAGCATATATTCTAACATGAAAGACAAAACATAAAAGGAGAACTGGCTAGAGCCCTTTATGCAATGGTGATTCTGGCCAGAACTGACCAATTTGAAGAATAGGTCCCATACTTTGAAAGATGATGCATGTGTAAATAATTATAAAGGGACATTAAATATGAGAATGTTACAAAGGTAGAATCAACAGATCTTTGTAACTGAGACTATTGAACTCTTGGAAAAACAAGTGAAATTATCAAATGAGAATATGTATACAGAGAGAAGTGTCTAGTACAGTGCCTTGGAGAAGATTCAACTTAGGAACTTTTAGGTCAGGAGATAGATAATGGTCCCAGAAAGAAGTTTCAGACAAATAGAATGAGAACCAAGAGAGGGCAGTGTCATGAAGATGAGGAAGAGAATATCCAGAAGGCGGAGGTAGTCAAAAACTGCAAAGAAGTCAAAGAAGAGGAGGCCTGAGAAAAAATCTGTTGACTTTTGGCCTTTTAAAAATTATTGATAGTCTGGGAAAGCAAATCTAGTTAACTCATAATCTCTGGGTGCCACTATTCTGGATAAAGAGATTATTTGTAGTTAATGTAAATTGCCAAAGTGATCCCAAGCAAAGACATCTCTGCATTAAATCTATCTCACTCGATTTTATTCAAATGTGCCCTGGCTCCTATTACCTCTCAGTTCCTGGGCTTCACCACTTCCAGTAAAATAATGACTCACATTTATATAGTGCTTTACAATTATAAAACACTTTACATAAATTATTTCATTTGGTCCTTGCAACAATATTGTGGGTTAAGTGGCATAGATGGGACTTCATTTATACAGATAAGGAAATTAAGGTTCATATAGCTTAAGTCATTTTTCCAAGGGCAGGAAGAGGGGAGGAAGAGAACATTTATTAAGAGTCTACTATGTGTCAAGCACTGCTAAGCATAGATCTCTTTGACTCTCATAACCACTCTAGAGGTAGATTCTATTATTACATTTTACAGTTGAGGAAACTGAGGCAGGCAATAGTTAAGTGATTCACTCAAGGAAAGACAACTAGAAAATGTCTTAAGCCACATTTAAACTCAAATCTTCCTGAGTGCAGACCCAGCACTCTCCACTGGTCTTAAGCTGTGTCAAGGGTACACAATTAATAAATGGTAGAATCAAAATTTAAAAACAGATCTCCTATATCTGTGGTCAGGATCCCTTGCATAATAGTCTACTGTCTCATTTATCATCACCAATTTCCAACATCATTATTACCCCTACTGGGAGCCCAAACCCACACTAAGAAAAGTAGAAACCGAAGCACCATATATAGAATTGAAATTGAGGCAACCCTGATGGCCATAACCCTCGATAAATATTCTCCAAAACCAATACTCCTACTGGTTGTAGCTGCTTCTAAGCCTATGCAGCTGCCTAAAGCAAGAGTAGCCTAGCTGCAAAGCCCTTTAGGATTTGCATTTCTCCCCAGTTATAGAGAGAAAAGTAACAAATGGGAGGGGAGTTTTGACGTCTTGGCAATGTTAGATGGACTGATCTTGGGGGACATGAAGAGAGGAGCCTTTCTTAGCACAGAGTTGGAAGTTGAAACTATAGCCCATTGTTGAAGAGTTCTGGTCTTTTAACTAGGGGCATAAGCATGAGCCATTTTCAAGAGCAGAATTGCTTTAAATCAGGGTCCTATTGCTTAAATTTATCTCGTAGTGTGAGTCAAAATTACACTTGAAAATAAAAATAACAATACTGTGAAAGTATACTCGAGTTCTTATATAGAATCACAGAATTTCAGAATTGGCTGGGATTTTGAAGAGTATTGACCCCATTCTGAACCTGAACAAAAGTCCTGTCTACAATATTCAACAAAAGTGGTCATTCAACCTTTTCTCAAAGCCCTACAGTGATGAGGAATTCACTACCTCCTAAAGCAAAGGACCCAGGAGTGTGGTCCATAGACCTCTGGAGGACCCAAAAGCTGCTTTTAGGTAAAACTATTTTTTTTCAGAGCCTTAAAATATGAGCTGTCTATCAAAATACTCCTCTCTTTTCCAAGTACATATCTGTATGTGAAGCTTTCTTTATATACTTCATCCAAAACAACATATTAAAAGAGACTAAATACAGAAGCAGATATGAAAATCCAGGTGTTTTCTCTCAAGCCAGGCATTAAAGGAATGTAAGGAAGGAAGGGAAGAAGGAAGGAAGGAAGGAAGGAAGGAAGGAAGGAAGGAAGGAAGGAAGGAAGGAAGGAAGGAAGGAAGGAAGGAAGGAAGGAAGGAAGGAAGGAAGGAAGGAAGGAAGGTAGACAGGAGGAGAGGGGGGAAGAAAAGAAAGCCTCACATAGCATAGTTCATCTTGACAGTTAATTAGTAGCCTCTCTTTTAGCTAAAGCATTTTCTTTTTATTTATTTATTTTTTTAGGCAATGGGGGTCAAGTGACTTGCCCAGGGTCACACAGCTGGGAAGTGTCTGAGGCCAGATTTGAACCTAGGACCTCCCATCTCTAGGCCTGACTCTCAATCCACTGAGTCACCCAGCTGCCCCCTAAAGCATTTTCTTAAAAGGCAAGAACAGCAGTTACAGAGCCTTCTCACTCCTGCCAAAAATCAGGGGCACATTCTCCCACAAATACTCAAAGAGTTTGTGGGGGAAAGAGTGGGAAGTTATTAAAAATGCAATGAGAGTGAGGCATGCATGTATGGAACCCATGTGGCCAAGACACCTCACAACTCTGGAACTGCAGACCCTTGCTTTTTTCCCCCTCCAGAAAATTCTGCTTAAGTTTGCTTTAAGGTTTGGCATCAGTGATATGTACCCCTCAACCACTCAGTTGGGTTGCCTCCTAGTCCTGTGTTTTTGTAACAGGTGTTATTAGAAAATTTCATCTGAATGGATTGATAGATGCCATTGGGTTACTAGATAAGTTGTTCAGCCCCAGTGTAACTGCTGTCAGACTGGGTCAGGAAGACCATATTATTTCCGGGCAGGTATTCCTGGGGTAGGACAGAAAAAACTCCAAAGCCACTGGGTTCTTCTCAGGCCACAGAGCCCCTTGTGGATGTGCTTTCTGCTGGACTGCCTAGGCACACTGGTGATTGGTTAGTTGCAGTCTTCACCTTTGGCCACTGTCTCCTTTGGGTGATACCATGCTCTCTTAAACTAAGGCAATAAGTCTAACCCTACAAGTTGTAAAGTCTCTCATCTTCAACCTTATCAGAACTTTAGCTCTGAGGTTTGTCACTTCTAGGCAGGCAATAAGAAAGATCTAGCCTCCCCTGTTTGATGATTCTGCTTGGTTCATATCCATTTTTTTTTTCCAGTAAGTTGCTCCATTTTGACTTAAGGTGATCGGTCCTAATTCACTCAATTATACCACCCAGATTCCATTTGAGGTCTTATTCAGGTGACTTGCTAGAATCAAATTTAGAAATGCAGTCAACACTTTACAGAAGCAAATTCATTGGCTTTGCTGGTCTCTTCATATACAATTGAGCTATTCAAGCCTCAAAGTCTTCCTAAGGTTGGAACATTCATTTTGCATCTCAAGATCTTCCTCTTTTATATTTCAATATCTTTGTTGTTGTTTTTTAATATCTCTTCCAGTCTTCACCTTTGCTAAAGTCTCACTATTGCACACTATTACACTTAGTGTTAAAATGATAAAGATTCAGACCTAGGTTTTTGAAAGAAAAGGGAAATCTAAATACCAAAGAACCAAGGGAACCAGGCATAGTGGGAAAATGGATGTGCTGGATTTAGGAAGACTGTAGATTCAAACGCTGGCTCTATTACTTAGCCCTGTGATCATGGGCAAGTCATTTTCCCTTTATGTCTCAGATTTCATATCTGCAAAGTAAAGTACTATAAATATGGGTTGTTGTGATCTCCACGGTCCCTTCTATGTCTAAAGTCTGTGATTCTAAAATCTCTAGTTTACAAGGCAGGGTACATATATCCTAGTCATTTAATTAGCAAGTATTTATGAAATACTTCATAAAATTTATGAAAAACATCATTGGAAAGGCAAAGAAGGGGTGGGTCCAAATCCTCAGCCTTCCACTTTTTACTATAAGTCATTTAAAATCATTGAAAGCTACCGAAAATAAATCAGTTTCCTCATCTCTAAATTGGGGGTATTAATATATTTATTCTAACCTCATAAGGTAGCTAGGTGGCACAGAGGATAGAGTGCAGGACTGAGTTCAAGACTGGCCTCAGATGTTTACTAGCTCTGTAACCTGGGGCAAGTCATTAAACCTGTTTGTCTCCATTTTCTCATCTGTAAAATAAGCTTGAGAAGGAAGCAGCAAACCACTCAGATATCTTTGCCAAGAAAACCCCAAATGGGGTCACAAAGTCAGGCATGACTAATCAGCTAATCAACAAACAATAACAACCTACCCTCCAAGTGTAGCAGGGATGAAAGTGCTTTGGAAAATACCACATGAATAAGAGTTATTATTATTATTATTATTGTTGTTATTATTATTATCATTACGATTCTCCCTATGTTGTTCTTCAGTCCTTTCAGTCATATTCAACTTTTTGTGGGTTCTCTTGGCAAAGATCCTGGAGTGGTTTGCCATTTCCTTCTCCAGCCCATTTCACAGTTGAGGAAACTGAGGTAAACAGGGTTCAGTGATTCATCAAGGGTTCCATCGATACTTAGACGCTTGTCTAAGGCCAGATCTAAACTCAATTCCTGACTTAAGGGCCAGCACTCTATCTCCTGATTTCACAATTCTGCCTATAGCACTAAGGGTTTGATTTGGGGGTAAACTAACCTCTCTAAGCTAAAAGTTCTCTACCTTCAAATTCCTGAGTCTTTCAGATTGTCCTCAGAAAAAGATGGTATGCTATATAGTGTGAAGTTGTAGAGGAGGGGTCCTATAGAAATACAAGTTATTATTTATGAAGGAGGGAATCTTAAGAGTGGAGTGTGCCGAGAGAGATCCTGAGAAGAAACCAGGATGCCAAAAGGAGACTCTGCATGAACAAGAGTTCCTTAGGATGAGGAGAAAACCCAGGGGGGAAATCAGGGAGTGCCATGTTTCCAATAGGTCAAACCAATGACTCTCCCATGACTCCCACCTGCCCTCAGCCTCAATGGAGTTAGCCAGGAGCTCACCTCCAAGAGCACTGCTGAATAGCAATAGCATCTCCATGGCAGTGGGCTGGATCCAGCTCCTACCTGCTTGTGAGTAGACTGCTAGATTTTCAGTGTGAGCATCTGCATCTCAGAAATGGGCAAATGGGATTTTGATTTGCTATTTTGTTGATTTTCTAAGAAAGTAATGGAAAAAAAATGTTAATAATGTATATAGATAAAACTTAAAAATTTCTCGTGATGGCATAGCTAAGCGGCTCAATGGATAGAGCTCCAGGCCTGGAGTTGGGAGGATCTGGGCTTAAATCTGGCTTCAGATACTTCCTAGAGGTATGACCCTGGGCAAGTCACTTAACTAATTTCCTAACCCTTTTCACTCTTTTGCCTAAAAATCAATATTTAGTATTGATTCCAAGACAGAAAATAAGGGTTTAAAAATGTGTCATGGTATTTTTCGGGGATGGTGGGGTGAAGTCAGATAATGTCTCCCAGCAGACTGCTGACTTGAAGCCACCAACCCTGCACTTCCACCATCCTGTACAGATTTGGCCCAATAATTGCCTCTGTAATTGATAGAGCCCCCACTTCCTCAGCAGCACCTGCTACTGAAGGCCCAGAAGAAGAAAGTCTTCACCATCAAAGTCTTTGCTACTGTCAAATGGTTCAAAGTGAGAAACAGATATGACTTTATCAAGAGAAACGACACTAAAGATGATGCATTGCCATCTGTCTTGTCATTGTCCCCTAAGGACCAATGGACCTTTCTCTATGCCCTGCAGCTGAACCCTGCTGTCTGTATTGTCACCTCCTCTTAGAATGTAAGCTAGAAACGATCTCACCTTTTTATCTGACTATATACACTGTGCTTAGTTCATAACAAATGCTTACTAAATGCTTTTCATTCATTCATTCATCAAGGAAGACTCGTTATTACTGATTGTAACTACTAAAAAAAAAAGGAGGGAAGTGAGGCAAGGAGAAAGTAAAAGTGCAAGCCTTTGCCACATGGACTCTGGAAAGCAAAGGAGGTAGACAGAAAAAGATACGAGATCTCCAGTCCTGTGGGGACCTGTCAGATCCAAGCCCTGTGGAGCCTGAGAAACCTGTTACCACCTTCATCTCAGTACAGCTGAGAATGATGGAGTGTTTGGCATAGTGCTTCCCTAATGCAGGTTGGGATTTCAGCTCTGTGTTCAGTAGATGGATGGTAAGGTAATAATTCTTTTTCCTGGCTGAGAATAGATTTTCAGCCATTCACTGATCCTTTGAATAGACACTTCAGGTGCACAGTAGACACCCCAAAGGAACATTCAAACTAGATCTTAAATCACAAACTTGGAGTGCAAAGGGCCTTTATAGACCATCTAATCTCAATAGCCTTCATTTTTAAAATGAAGAAATTGAGGTGTCCTAAAGGAAAATTACTTGCCCAAGGTCACACAGATAGCAAGCTACACAAATAAGATACAGACTCAGATTCTGGAACTCGCATCCCTTGGTTCTGCCTCCTTTCATTTTGCAGTTGAAAAAAAATAGAATACCAAACATTTAATTCTTGTTCTGGTAGAATATAAGAACATTGAGGATCAGGATGAGGAAAAAAACCCCAGAGGGAAAATCAGGAAATAGTATGCAACCCTCCAGGCCAAACTAGTGGCTCTAACATGACTCCCACCTCTCCTCAGCCCCAGTGGAGAAGTCCAAGATTCCCACCTACCCACCCAAGAGTACTTAAAATAGCAGTGTCTTCCAGTGAGCTAGAACCAGTTCCTATCCACTTGTGAGTTAAGTTTTTAATTTTTAAAATTTTTGTATTTATCTTCCCAGCACCTAGGATGTGCAGGATATGCAGGAAGTATTTTTAAAATTCTTTTTGAATTGAATGGAATCTAGGTCATTGGCCCTTCTCATAGACAAAGAAGACTTTTCCAATCTTCTTAAACCTTGCTCCAACACCCTGTACTCTGTGATCAAGAGACATCACAGTCCTCACAGTTCCTCACACAAAGAACTTAAATCTCTCCCTTCCTTTCATTTTCACCAGCTGTCCCTGATGCCTGAAATTCTCTACCTTTTCCTCTCTACTTCTTGGTTTCCTTCAAGTCTCAACTAAAATTTCACTCTCTTCAAGAAGTCTTTCTTGGTCCTCTTAATGCTCCCCTTCCCTCTGTTAATTAATTCCAATATATCCTGTAAATAGGTTGTTTGGAGGTGATTGCTTGCATATTGTCTTCTCCATTAGAATGTAAACTCCTTGAGGGAAGGGATTACTTTTGCCTGTTATTCCCACTGTCCAGCACACACAGAGCAAACACTTTGTTGAGTTGTCTTGCCTTGACTAGTCCAATTCTTCCCATTTTACAGCTTACAAAACTGCCTTCCAGCAAGAGCAATGGAGAAAGCTCTATGGTGGGCATTGTATTTGGCATCAGAAAACTGGGGCTTAAATGCCAGCTTTTCCCTTTAATTGCTCTCTGTGAAGTCTTAAAGTACTCACTCACCTGTGTGAGTTTGAACAAGTCTCTTCAGCTTTCCAGATCTGGTGAGGATTCCCTCACCCATAAAATGAGTAGATGAACTCTGAAGTCCCTTTCACCTCCATGCTCCTATCAAAAGGTGACACAGATAGCAGCCAGGTCAAGTCCTAGAACCTAGTCACTGATTCCCAGTCCAATGCCATTACACGTGACCTCTCTTTGGTTGGCTTTCTCCATGATCACAAACCAGAGAAGCTATTTGGCTCAGCATCACTAGTTCATATACAGCAAAACCTCACCTACTCCAGGTGGATATACCTAAGGGACTTACCTCAAGTGTGCTCAAGAAAGAATGAGTGGGAAGCTTTGCTTCTTTGGAAAGGTTTTCGGCTCACAAAAAATGGCTTTGGGGATATTTCAGAAAACCGAGCAGTCTTTATATGTTATCACCCTATCAGCTCTGACAAAGCAATGTCAAATTAACCAAGCTGTCTGTCACACTTCTCCATTTTCATTAGTCACAAATTTTTTTGTTATCTAAAATTATCCTGAAATTTGAAGAATCAGCGATTCTTCAACGAATGCCTCTGGAGTCAGAAATTCCAAGAATACAGACCGATTCGAAACTGGGAAAGAGGGAAAGAAATATTTTAGTTCAAGCAATTGTGTGAATTTTATTTTGACATCATTTGATGTGTTTCCTTAAGCAGCCAAGACTTGGAAAACTGTTTCTAGCAGCCTCTTTTGCTGAGTATGCTCAGAACATAGCAGATGAAGGTTGTCTCAGATGGAAAAACATGAGATGGGTTCAAATCCAGCTGTAATAATTAAAATAATGAGCTAAGTGTGCATAATCTTGTATTAATTTAGAATCTTAAACCCTAGAGACTATATTTCCCACAATCTCCTTTCCCTTTTCTCATATGTGCATCATTATGTTGATTGAAGTTCTAGTTTCGGTTTTGGCCTCTCTCTCTCTCTCTCTCTCTCTCTCTCTCTCTCTCTCTCTCTCTCTCTCTCTCTCTCAGTTCACTCAGTTTCCCATGCTTTCGCTTTCCCTTTACTTCAAGTTGAATTTAATAAATAGTATTAAATATAATACTTGGAGTATTGGATATTAATTTTAATCTTTATAATCTATTCATTGAAGGGGAATTTCTCCAAAGTATCAAAAGTTGCTACACAAAGAGTAGATTATTCTTGAAATAGACCAGTCTAGAACATAGCAGAAAAAAATACAGACTTAGAAAATCTGAATTGAGATGTACTTACCATGCTTTGGGGCAGCTAACAGGAGCGTTGCATAGAGTGCTGGGCCTGGAGTCAGGAGGACCTGTGTTCAAAATTTGGCCTCGGGCACTCACTGGTTATATGACCCTGGGCAAGTCACTTAACCCTGTTTTCCTCAGTTTCCTCATATGTAAAATGAGCTGGAGAAGGAAATGGTAAACCATTCCAGGATCACTTCCAAGAAAACCCCAAATGCAGTTACAAAGAGTAAAATATGGCTGAAACAATTGAACAACAACAAGGGTGCTCTACAAGGCAATTTCCCAAATATCTTCAATACATATGATTACTGTGGCTAGGTACTACTATGAATTACCCCATTTTATGAATAGCATTACATTTTAGAATAAACAACAATAAGAATGATGGCCAAAAGACTTATTCCTTGTTCTTGGTATTTCTCTTCATATTAATATCCTTGTCCTGCTGACCTGTGATGCAGTCACAGAGACAGAAATATTTTAACTGCAGAGGCAGCCAAGATATTTTGAGCTTGTCAGACTGGAGACAGATTTCTTCAATGATGGAGCCAGTTTGGGGCACTTCTCCAGCAAAAGAAACACTCCTTCATGTCAACTCAAAACCAGTTTATGTTGTTAAAGCAACCACTTATACTTAAAATGGCCTATACAGAATTAATAGTTGAAGAATAACTTGTGACTTTCTACCTCCAGAAAATGAACAGAAAAACAGAAACACAAAATACACAATCTATTTATACGTGTCTTTTTGTCAAATGAGATCTTCTATGGTGTGGGGAAGGCTGAGCTATCTGGGATTAATTCTATTAAATGAATGCATTCTTAAAAATTAAAAAATAAAATAAAAATAAAGTGGCCTATATCAATGATCTCACCTATGAAAATCATTGTAGTAACATTGTTCTCAGATCAATTTTGTTGTTCTTTCTAATTGTCTTTTGGTCCTGTGTTGTAAAAGACCCATCTGACAAATATTCATAGAAGGGAAGAACAATGAGCAAAAGGTCACATTTTTTTAGAAATCTAGACCTGTGATTTTTTCAGCTTGAGGAGCTTCAGGCTATAGAAACTCCCTCAGTTGCTGTACATCTTTATGTTTCTCTAACAGTATCTTAAACCACTTAGAGGTTGAGTGACTTGCCCAAGGCCACATAACTGATATGTAGTAGAGGCAGGAACTGCACAAAGGTCTTCCTGACTACAAGGCTTTTCTTCTACCTACTACATGCTGCTTCCCTGAAATTGATATGCGGAGAGGAAATCACTGAGGATAATTTCAGAATTCATAAAAAACATTGTGCCCGCTGGAAAATCAAGCCAGTTCTCTTCTCTGTTCCTCACTTGCAATATTTGTGAAATGGGGATATTCATACTTAATGCCCAGCTCTGGAGACTATGAGAATTCACTGAATCCCAGGTCTTCAGTACATACAACAGGCCACAAAACTTCCTGAAAAACAGTCCCTGACATGGTGGTAATATCCCTCATCATCAACTGTTTGCCACTAGTGAATAGTCTTGAGTGATGGTAATGGACTAGTGGCCCTACAGTGAGTCTCTGTTCCCGTAAAACTATTCAGCAGGTCAGTCACAGTTTGTGACAAGAACATTGCTAATTGCACAGTCAGTGCCAAGGGCTCTTTTCAGGCACTGTAGAAAGTCATTGTTAGTTTACAAAGCCTTATAAAAACAGATTGCTCCCAGGAGAAGGAACATGGCCTCCTGATATCAACAGGGTCCAATCTCCATTGTACCAACAGACTAGGTGTGCAGCCTAGGGCAAACCATTTTAATGCAGCCTCCTCAACTGTAAAAAATGGGGATGGCAATGCTTACTGCCTTTGTAAGAGAGTTGTATTTATTAATTAGTTTACATTTTGAAGCCCTTCAAACCAGAAAGTTTCACTACTGAATTTCCCTTCCATTCCATCTACCATCATATTGGGATGAAAAGAAACTGTGCTCACGGGACCTAGGGGAAAAATGGAGAAGATTCAAGCAGAAAATCTCCCTAAAACAAAAACAAAAAAACTCCCCTGCTTTCATAAATAGCAGTGGCTCATTTCCCTGATTAGAAGATGGCCCCCATAAAGGGGAGCAGTTTGGTAAATTACGTATTTTTAAAGGGCAACCAAACCTGCTGTCTGAAGAATTACATTTGTTTCAGGCATTGCTTTTATAGTCCCTTCAACAAAGGAAAGAAGAAAATGAGTCAAATCATACTGTGACTAAAGATGTGAGAGGAAATTTGTAAACCTTCCCCTCCCAGTTAGGGAGGAGTCCATGGAGTGCTGCCCTGTTTACTTGAGAAACAAGAGTTTCTATCAAGTTCTGAATAGACTACAAAAATCTACCCTTCTCTAGTCAGTCCTCTTACCCTTTCTCTTAGTCACATGACTTCACTTCATCTCTCTAAAGGGCTTTTTCATTTAAATGTCTCATTGTCACTGGAAGCTTCTGAAACTGAATTTATTTATTTATTTTTTATTTTTTTAAAAACTCTTATCTACCATCTTAGAATCAATACTACCCATTGATCCTAAAGCAGACTGAGATTAAGTACTTGCCCATGGCTACATAGCTAGGAAGTGTCCGAGGTCAGATCTGAAACTAAGACCTTACCTAGCTCTAGGCTTGATTCTCAATCCACAGCTACCAACTGAAATGGAAATGACCACCATCCCCTCCAAACTGGTACCAACTTCCTCTTGACCTCTTCTCTAACTGATTACAAAAATCTTCAGAAACAGATCTGAAAGTATTTGTCTCTCAATACTCAGTATAGTGCTGGGCATACAGAAAGTATTTAATCAATCCTGAATAAATGAATGACTATCAAAACAATTCACAGGCTTTCTTTAACACCATCCTATTCAGAATCACAAAATTTAGGTCTGGAAAGGATCATCTAATTCAACTGCCCCTTTCTCAGATGAGAGAGAAGTTAATGAAGTTAAACCCAATGAGATGAAATAATTTCCCCAAAACCAGGGAGGTGCCCCCTGTCACATAGCCAGAATTCAAATTCAAGGTCTCCACCTCCAAATGTATTAAATGTTTTACTCCACCATGAGACTGCCTCCCACATCATCCTGACTTGTTTACCCAGCAAGCTGGAATAACTGTTCAAATGGCAGGCTTCATTGACTCTATCCTCTCCTGGATCATCTCTTATCTCACTGACCATTTCTTTTATTCTCCTTCCTTGGCTCCTTTTCCTTCTCTCACCCTCTAATGTATGTATACATTCTTCAAAGTTCTATGTCTGTTCTCCTGCCCCAAAATTTCATCTTGCAGACCCAGCAGGAAGTAGATGCCACAGGGTGCCTTGTATCTACCCAATGGCAGCCTAATGACCTTCTCTGCTGAGATTCCATCTGGTGGCCCAGCAGGAAGAAACACTGCAGGAAGTTCCAATTTTCCTGCAAATTATATCTCCCCTTTTCTGGCTGGCTCCTGACCCCCTTCTCCAGAGTTCCTGTTCTATTTTAACTCTCAGGTCCTCTTCACCTTTGTCAATGATGACAGGCCAAACCCCATTAGCCAAATTCCTTTTGCCAAGAGAACTTGGCCATTTGAATGAGTAGAGAGTTACCAACTATAATCTTTTTGTTAAAATAAAGGATCATTGGTCCTTACCATCTGCCCTGCTACCATACCCTTAAGTCTATCAGGCATTGACAATTACTTCATCAAATAAGGACTCCTGACCCTTGCCATCAGTAACTTTTTCATCAATAATTTTAGAACTATAAGAGCTTTCCAACTACCCGATAGCTGTCTCTCCCATTTAAGTAACCTATTTAAGAGTAAGGACTTTTCCATTTGTATACTAATCCTTAGTATAATAATTGACATATAGCAAGAAACTAATAAACTTTTTAAAATTTTCATTCATTTCTACATTGTCTACCTTAATGTTTTTCTGCACTCCATAATCTCATCCATCTTTTTTTTGTTGTTTGGTCATTTTTCAGTCATGTCTACTTCTTCATGACCCAATTGGGAGTTTTCTTGGCAAAGATACTGAAGTAGTTTGCTATTTTCTCCTCCAGATCATTTTATAGATAAAATCCTGAGGCAAACCAGGTTAAATGACTTGCATTGGATCCTCAAAATAGTAAGTATTTGAGGCCAGATTTTGAACTCAGGAAGATAAGTCTTTATAACTTCAGATCAGGGACTCTACCCTCTGTTCCATCTAGCTGCCCTCTATCTAGATGGCTCTTAAATCTGTATCTCTAATAGAGTCCTCTCCTACATGGTCCAAGTACATATTTTCCAACTGCTTATAGGACAACTACTTATATATCCAGCCATTGAGCACTTCAAAATTATAGATCCAAACCTAGATTCATAATCTTCCTCTTTCTCCTAGCCATGATAAAAAAAACAAAACAAAAAACATGTCTCTCCTTGATTTTTCTACTTCTATTAATGGCATAACCATTCTCCTAGTCAATGAGAAGTAGGAAATCTTGGAATCAGCTTTGACTCTCCTCTTTCCCTCATATCCTAAGTCTGATCAAGTTTGGAAGGAATGGTACAATGTGAAGAACACTAGACCTGGATTCTGAAGAATTGAACAGTTAGGATCAGGTCTATCGAATATAACCCAGTCTTCTCTATTAGCTTTCAAATCTTTCAAATCAAGCCAAACTTAACTTTCCTATCTTAACATATTCCATCCATCTTTATGTATCAGAAGCTTTTGCCAAGTTAAGTTCATTGACCATGAAGATGTCTTGGACTTCTTCATCTTTGTTCATACTGTTTCTCCTCCTCAAATGACTTTTCTTCATTTCCATAATATCATCAGTCAAAATCTTATTAATTCTTCAAGCCTCAGATCAAATACCACAACCTCCATAAAACCTTCCTTGATTCAGATTTCCCCATTCCCTCTTCCTAAAGTGGGAATTATTGTAATATGAAATATAATTAATAAATGCTTATGAAAATTCATTCATTTCTACATTCTTTGCCTTGATGCTCTTCCCTGAAACTTCAACTAGAATTTCTCTCTAGATGGTTTTCCTTTCTTCCTCTAAACTTCCGCAATACTATTCATGTTGATTTGTTGAACTTATCACAGTTTAGTATATATTAAAGTCATTTGTTCCCAAGTTTGATCTACCTTACTAGAATATAAACTTCCTGAGGGCAGGCCCATATCTTCATCTTTGAGTCTCTTACAAAGCTTAGTTCAGGACCTTGCCTTGTCTTGCCCTGGAATGTTCTTTCTTCTCTTTCTACTTCTTGAATCCCTAACTCCCTTCAAGCCTCAATTCCTCTCATTGGCTACAAGTTTTTCGTGATTCTCCACCTTTAGTCTCCTGCTCACATCCAAATTACTTTCTATTTATTTTCCTCTTAATTATCTGTATACATATTCTTAGTAGACAGTAGAATGTGACTCCCTTGAAGATAGAGGCTGTTTCATTTATATCTTGAAATTTCTGGTCATTAGCAGAGTAGCTGGCACACAGCACATCCTTATAGGTGTGTGTTGAATTGTATTGACTTGAGTTGCTTTGTGGGAAGCATTCAGCAAAAGTTTATTTGAATAAATGAATTTATGAATGAATGTAAGCATTACCATCCCTGTGACTTTCAAAATAAGATACTCTTCCTTGGCCACCACTCCCCAATATAATGCGGTCTCACCCTATGAGAATATAAACTCCTTGAGGGCAGGGACTAACCCTTTTTTGTATTTGTTTTCCTTAGAACTGCATTCCTGCATTTTTATCAGTAACCTTCTCTATCCATAGAAAGAACACAACCTGGAGAAAAGGTCTTCAGAGAAAGTAGTGTAAATATCTCTTCCCCTACCACTCAAAAGAGCTGGGCCTTTGCCAACATTTCCATCATCAGCTGGGAGGAGATGCCCATCCTCTTACAACACAATAAAATATCAGACCTAATAATCCAAAGCTTTGGCCAGCCTGATTACACAAAGCAAGGCTCTTTATCACTTCTAGGTGGTAGGATTTATAATTAACTGTGATGTGAAATGAATACAGAGATACCTTACTTATCTGATTTCATCACCTAGAAGAGATCATATCTATTCATCAAAGAAAACAGCAATATGTATTTTGTTTGCATAATGATGAGAGCCATATCCAGTTTCACTGAAATGATTGCCACTATTTCAAAAAGAAAAGGCTTGTTCCGTTGTCTCATTGTGAAAGTTTTCAGTTGACGCACTGCCTTCTTATTGGAAAAGTCCCTCCTACAACATAAAAACAAGAACATTGCCACATTTTATGAAAGCAAGCACGTTACCATTTTGGCTGAGCCTGAGGTCTGGAAGTTGCATCTCTGTCTGGAATAAGAGGAGAACTGTGGTTCTTTAACCTATATTTCGATTGGTGTAGGTTCAGAAAAGTAAAAAAAGGTTCAGAAAAGTAAAAAATTTGGAGCCAATAAAACAGTTTCTTCATCTTCTATGAAATAATAACCTATCATTGCCATCAAATATAGCATTTGAATAGGAACAATTTATGAGATGTTTTTGTTCAGTTTAGTCATTTTTCTGTTGTGTCTATCTCTTTGTGACTCCATTTGAGATTTTCATGGCAAAGGTATTGGAGTGGTTTGTCATTTACTTCTCTGGCTCATTTAACAGATGAGGAAACTGAGGCAAACAGGATAAAGTTACATGCTCAAGGTCATACAATAAAATATTGATTTTTAAAAAATAATGTTGTTTACATGTTGGCATTAAAACAAATCTATATAGTTTTCCTGTTATTAAAATCATTAAGATAATCTTTCTTACTCCTAAATATCTAACAATTCCAATATAGCTCTGCTACAAATAATACTAATAATTAGCCCTTCTTGGATTTTAGTAAAAAGCTGTTGTTATTTTTCAGACATATGCCACTCTTTATGACTCTCTTTAAGGTTTCCTTGGCAAAAGATACTGGAGTAGTTTGCCAGTTCCTTCTCCAGCTCATTTTATAGATGAAAAAACTAAGACAAATAGGGTCAAGTGACTTTCCTAGGGGCATATAGCTAGTAAGTGTCTGATGGCAGGATTAGAACTCTGGTATTTCTGACTCTAGGGCCTGGAATGAGGGTTAAATGTAAAAGCAGCAAGGAAGATACACAAGTGGAACTAGTGTTGAAGTCATTTTGAAAACTAAGAAAGTTTAGCCCATCTGCCTGATGGTTTTATTGGGGTATAGCTGCTGACCACACTGCAGCTTCTTGGAGTCATGGGTTCAACCCAGGTTGGATGACAGGTGAACGCCAAAAGTGGATGAGCAGCCCTGAAAAGGGTTCAATAAGCCCTCACATCAGAGTGGTTAGCTTTCCCTGAATACCCCATAAGCATGTATAAAGAAAGTGGACTAGAAAAGGATATCACATTGTTCTTGCTTACTAGAAGTCTTTTTCTCTCCTTTTCTTCCTTCTCTCCTTTATCCCCTAAGATAATTTTTGTAAAGCCTTTAGCATAGTGGCTGGTATATTGTAAACTTTATATAAATGCTAATATACCCTTCTCCCCATTTTTATTTTTAATTTTAAAATGTTTTTAACCCTTACCTTAGAAGCAATAGTGCATATTGGTCCCAAGACAGAAGAGCACTAAGGGCTAGGTAACAGGAGTTAAATGACTTGTCCACGGTCACAGAGGAATGAAGTATCTACAACTGGATTTGAACCCAGGACCTTCTGTCTTTAGGCCTGGCTCTCAATTTTTTTGAGCCACCTGACTGCTCACTCTCCCCCATTTTTAGAATTCTCATCAAGTTCCCTTTAGAGATTACCTTCTGCTGAATTATGAGGGTTGATGCTTTCTATTGAATCACAACAAACACTTTTCTCTGTTCTATGGAGTCTCATTCCCGGGAGCTGTTTCCATCCTAAGGTTCTCCATTCATTCTACATTGGTCTGAGTGCACTTTCCCCGTCCTTGGTCTCTGCCCATCAAATAGCCACTTCTACTGCCTTTGGATGCCAGTGGGACCTCTGATGGGACCTCTGATGGGATCTCTGGCTCTCCCAATCTCACCAGTGTACATGGACACTCAGAACTCAGAAGTCTCATTTGTCTAAGATATGAAAGAAAAGAAACAGGCTCCTGGACTCTGCCATGAGATGACCATGAAGGAAATGGGGCAGCCTTTTCCCCTTTGCCTTCTCAGGCTTTAAGCCCTGAATCTTGTCCCACTGCAGTCACCAGGTGGGAGAATGACAGTATACAGTAGGACCTCATTTTCTGCAACCAATATATTGCAAGATCCTTTATGTCCGTTGAAAACCACCCATAACAGTGAAGGCCATGATTTAACAAATGTTCCTCATATGAACATATCTAGGTACTTTATGACTTTTCTTAGGCTTATTAGAACTTCCAGCATCACTTATACAGTGAAGTCATTATTAATAACTCAATAATATTAATGAAACAAAGAAAAAACCATTGCTCTGAACTGGGTATGACCTGTTACAAGCAAGAACTTCAAGCAAAGCCCGGTGTGGGATCTAATATTTGGCACAAAACAATGTAATGACACGCGAATGTTTCTCAGAGTGAGAATGAGCTCAATTGGGCAAATTGCTACAAAACTGTGCACCACTTTGGGAAAATGGCAAGCATTTAGCACATAATTTTTTTTTATTTTAAGAATTTTTCTGCCTTTACTTTTTCAATTGCCAATGGCATATTCCTGAATTTGCATGTGTTGAGTTCACGTAAAATGAATCCCTGCTGTGCATAGTCTTTCCTTTTCTTTTGGAAACCTTTTGGATGTTGGTGTATTGATCTCAGATCTCAGTTAAATATGTTGTCTCTTATGAATAGGCAGCTTTCAGTTAAAGAAATCAAAACTATTAATAAGCACATGAAAAAATGTTCTAAATTTCTTACAATCAGAGAGATGTAAAGCAAAAGAACTCTGAGGTATTACCTGATACCTAGCAGATTGGCTAACATGACAGCAACGGAAAGTAATGAATGCTGGAGGGGATGCAGCAAAGTAGGAACACTAATGCATTGCTGGTGGAGTTGTAAGTTGATCCAACCATTCTGGAGGACAATCTGGAACTATGCCCAAAGGGCGATAAAAGACTGTCTGCCCTTTGATCCAGCCATAGCACTGCTGGGTCTGTACCCCAAAGAGATAATAAGGAAAAAGACTTGTACAAGAATATTCATAGGTGCGCTCTTTGTGGTGGCCAAAAATTGGAAAATGAGGGGATGCCCTTCAATGGGGGAATGGCTGAACAAATTGTGGTATATGTTGGTGATGGAATACTATTGTGCTAAAAGGAATAATAAAGTGGAGGAATTCCATGGAGACTGGAACAACCTCCAGGAAGTGATGCAGAGCGAAAGGAGAAGAACCAGGAAAACATTGTATACAGAGACTGATACACTGTGGTACAATCGAATGTAATGGACTTCTTCATTAGTGGCAATGCAGTGTCCCTGAACAATCTGGAAGGATCTATGAGAAAAAACCCTAACCACATTCAGAGGAAAAACTGTGGGAATAGAAACACAGAAGAAAAACAACTGCTTGACTACATGGGTCAAGGGGATATGATTGGGGATGCAGACTCTAAATGAACATCCTAATGCAAACACCAACAACATGGAAATGGGTTCGGATCAAGGACACATGTGATACCCAGTGAATTGCTCATCGGCTATGGGAGGGATGGTGGGAGGAGAGGGAGGAATAGAAAATGATTTTTGTATCCAAGGAAAAATGTTTGAAATTGACGAAATAAAAATTTTATTCATTTAAAAAAATGTTGTCTCTTGCTAGTTCAGATTATCCAAAGCACAGTCAATAGAGAGGTGAGGAGAGACAGAGAGGAACCCTCTCTACCCTCAAAGTCCCCCCTTCCTCTAAAGGGTGCTTCTCTCTCAGAGACTTGGCCCTAACTCTTTACTTCACCACTTGACTGACTCAATTGCTAGACTGACTTGCTGGCTTTTATTTTATGTTGCCCAGGAGGTATGATTTGATCTTCTCCACCAATCCCAAGCTATTTGCCAAGTGGTATCATCTGCCTTTTATCTCATGGATCATAGGCCTTCTGTGATCCTTTCCAGTTAAGGGCTTGTCTCCACATTGTGGTGAAGTCACAATAAAGTTCCTTGGATCCCTGGTGAAGACTGAATCCCTTCTCAGAATAACTCTCGTAAATAATGCTGAATTTCAGGCAGAATTTAGAAAAAATAAAGATAATCATCTTTTTTCCCTCCCATCCAAGTTCACAGACCCCTAGAAATCTGTCCAGAGACTCCTTAGAAATCTGTGGTGAGCCTAGGCTAAACCCTGCTTTCTGCCTAGTTTATATTCGGTTCAGTGATTGATTAATTGGGATGAGGTGCCTCTTAAGGCACTATGAACACTAATAGCTCACTAGTCAGAAGGAACAGAAAAGAACTAGATGAAAATATTAAAAAGTATAAATTGTGAACTTTTAAAAAAATGCAGTTATTTTCCTCTCCAGTCCAGGTAATACCTAGAATTAAACTAACAAAGTATAGCCTAGTAGATATACTTAGAGGACTTACTTTAATGAATAGTTGAGAATGATTTTCAATTAGCATATCAATTGTAAATGGTGCTTCCAAAGCGCTTGAGGGTACCTGAAAACTGCTTGTTCTCCTAAGTAATTTAAATACTTTTCAGGCAATTTTGTCTTCACTATCAATTTGCTTAGCAAATCCTTTCTTTATAGACAATACAAAGGTAAACCAGACTAATTTCTGTCCAAATTATCACAAATTCTGAATAAGTGGTGTCTAAATTAATGAGGTTTTAACTCTTTATCAAAACTATAGTCACAACCATCCAACTTTACTATCCATGAAATTCTGTTAAGGGCAGATATGTTGCCTGTTCCCCAAAAAGGCACTCAAACAAAGGAGAAATGTGTTTTCTCCTTTAAAGTAGGAAACAACTATTTGAGAAAGGAATAGAGATATTCATATCTCTTATCTATGGCAATGTTTAGTTGTTTTCAGTTGTGTCTGACTCTGTGACCCCATTTGAGATTTTCTTGGCAAAGATACCAGAGTGGTTTGCCATTTCCTTCTCCAGTTCATTTTACAGATGAAGAAACCGAGATAAACAGAGTTAAATGACATGCCTTGTATGGGTCTGAGGCTGGATTTGAACTCAAGAAGATGAGTCTTCTTGACTCTAGGCACAGCACTCTATGCACTATGGCACCACCTACCAGTCCTTAGGACAACTCTTTATCTAATTCCCTGAGTCCAGGGGGCAGCTGGTTGGCTCAGTGATTGAGAATCAGGCCTAGAGAAGGAAGTCCTGAGTTCAAATCTAGCCTCAGACACTTCCTAGCTGTGTGACCCTGGGCAAGTCACATAACCCCCATTGCCAATTCTTACCACTCTTCTGCCTTGGAAACAATAAAGGTATTTTCCCTAAAGGGGAAGGTAAGGGTTTAAAAAAAAAAGGAAATTTAACCCTTAGAATAAGTCAAAACACTCTAAATGAACACTCTAATGCAAATACTATCAACAAAGCAATGGGTTCAAATCAAGAAAACATGTAATGCCCAGTGGATTTACGCGTTGGCTATGGGGGGTGGGGGGAAGGAAAAGAAAATGATCTATGTCTTTAACGAATAATGCTTGGAAATGATCAAATAAAATATATTAAAAAAAAAAAGAATAAGTCAAAACAGGAAACTATCAGTGGACTATTCTGTTCCCAGTTATCTTATCCCGGTACCCTCCTCCCTAATCCATCCCAAATTGCTCCCTACTTCCACTCTCTGGCTGCAGCCTTCCCAACATAAGCCTCCTGGTGTCCCAGGGTCTCTCCTGAATTCCAGGTTGTTTTGAAGGTTTATTTCTTATGGGCACACTTTATGCCACTCTTCCCCCAGTTATGAAACTTTCTAGCTGTAGCTCTGTCTGAACCTTTAGAGATAAAGTTTGTTATAAGAACACCTGATACAGATAACAAATTTTCATACCATTTGTCTTTTGTCAGTGAAAAAGAAGTAAAATTTACATTAGGGAGCTATACTGTTCTCTACATTTCTTTTTCAATCATTGGGAATTTCTACACAAAATAATATCCTTATATTTTCCCCCTTCACATTCATAGTTTTAATCCAAGAATCTACACAGTGAGGCTGGAGGTGGATGTATTTATATTTTTGCTCTTTGTATTCCCAGTGTTGCAAAGACTATGACAACAAAATGTTGCCTAAATATTAGAAAATGATTGACCTTTGAACCACTCACATCCTATTAGTTCAACAAAAATGCTTATCCCCCTCCAGGCTCCTTTATGTAAGAGTTTAATCATTAATTTCCTAAGAAGTTCTGGGGAAAAAAATTGACAAGTCAGAGCAGGAAACCAGAATGGAACTAGAAGGGAGAAGTGACTGAAGAGGAGGGGGAATCCAAGAAATCTGAGATTAGAAACAGAGAGGAAATAGGGTAAAACATGGAACTTCTCATCTGTAGACTTCCAGTTTGAACCGAATCCAGGGTAGGGGGAAGTAAAATTATTATCTGATGTTCTATGGCTCCTCAAAATACCTGGGTGGTTTCAGGCCAGTTCCTACCAGATGAGAGTCAACATTACAAAACAGCCCACAACTGGTCATAACTGGCCCTTGGAGACAGCAAACCAAAATCTGAATGGGAACCAAGACTGAACTGCCCTCCCACACTTAAAATCAGCCCCTCCAGGTCCAAGGTGGGAAGAAAAAGAGGATCTGGGCACCCGCAGAAACTGAGAGAAAGTCTCTGCATTAGTAACACGGTTCTTTTGAATCTCAAGGCTGTTAATTCTGCACTTTGCTGGAGGAATAATCATAGAAGTTGTAAGAGGCAAAAATACTTTAGTTAGGCATTCTTAATTCCTTTTACTATGAGCCTACAGGCTTTTTTCTCCAATAATTACTTGGGAGAAATTGTATATATGCTTCCATCCTTATGTTATGTGTATACGACTTACATGTATATGGAGCTTTAAAGTTTCAAAGTATGTTTACACACATTTTCTTTTTTGATCTTCCCAACGACTCTGTGAAGTAAATAGTGCAAGTGTTATTATCCCCATTTGGGGATACTGCAGCAACTGAGGCTCAAAGCAACTCAGTGAAGCCCTAGGGCACAACGTAAAACGAACAAGTATTATTATATCCATTTCTAGGTGAGAGAGCTACGTTTCAAAGAAATGAAGTGAAGTCCTAGCTCGCAAAGTTAGAGAGCTGGAACTTAAAACAGAATCTGCTAACCCTTTCCAGCCATCTTTCCAGCAACCAACTTGTACAAATGTCCAAGTATGTACAAACAGGAGATAAGAGGAACTCCCCTCCCCAGCCCAAAATAACAAAAAAAATTATTTTTGTAGACTTCCTCCCTTGTCCATTCTCTTGCCTTTGAGCTTGAATGCTTTAGTGGACCCGTAATATAATCTAATATAGGTCTTTTTTTACTAATAAATGATAGTCCTTTTCCAGTTCTAGCTATAGCCAGACTAAACTAGTCAGAGCCTGAAGAAAATTTATCTGAATTCATATAAGAAATTTAATGAAACTGGAAAAAGATCTCCCAGAAGAATTTTTTTTTTTGGTATTCTTATGTTCATTGGGAACCATTGTGGTACAAAGGATTTAGAGATGACAGACTCTGGTTCGAATCCCAGATCCGCCCATTACTAGCTGTATAATCTCAAGCCATTCTAGACCTATCATCCTTAGCTATAAAATGCTGGGATCTTGGCCTCTCCAGGCCCTTCTAACTCTGAATTAATGATCTTGTAGATAGACCTGTAAAATGTGAGATCTGGAAAGAACCTTAATGATCAAGGGGATCATTGATCTCCAGCAGTAAGAGACCATAAAAGGTCCACAAAAGGTCACTTAGTTCACCTCCCAAAACTTCAGAAAAGAGAACAGAGTAGCAGAAGGATAAAGGAACTATCCAAAACCATACAGCTAATTAATAACACATCAAGGCCTGAAATCCAAAGCTCTTTGAAATCCCTTTCCAGGGTACTTTCCATTATTGAGGATATATCAAGCCCTATGACTTTAAAGAGACAAAGAAAGAAAACTTCTTTTTAATTTTTTAATTAATTAATTATTCCGTTCCCCCTACCTTCCTTTACCACACCAAAGAAGGTAACATCTGACAAAATATAGAGATTATGTGTTTCATGTTTCCATTTCTCAATTTATTTTCTGGAGGTGAACATTCACAAGTTATTCTTCAAACATTAAAGTGGAAGTTGGATAGAATGCTCTCTTGGTCCTACACATTTCACTCTTCATTATTTCATGTAGTACTTTCCAAGTTTTAAAAAAATTAATCTGTTCATCATTTCTTATGATGCAGTATTATTTCATTGCAATCATATACCACAATTTTTTCAGCCTGTTTTCCAGTTGATGGTCATCCCCTCAGTTTCCAGTTCTTTGCCATTACAAAGAGAGCTGCTATAAATATTTTGGAACATATAGGCTCTTTTATTTTTTCCCTGATCTTCCTCAAAAATAGACCCAAGGTCTGAAGTCTAAGGATATACACAATTTTATAGCTCTTTGGGCATGGACATAATTCCAAATTGCTCTCCAAAAAGGTTAGATCAAGTCAGTTCTACCAACAATGCACTAGTGTCCCTACTTATCCACACCTGAGAGCTTCTTCATAGAAAATCCAATATACAGAGAGACATTTTCATGATATTTATTTATCTTGGTTCCCCCATCTTGGAGACCTTCAAACAGAGACTGCTAAATTATATGTTAGATTTATGGATATTTTAAAGCTAGAATGGTAGGTTTAAAATATAAAACTATCTTCCAGGCTAGTTTATAGGCAATAATGAAATCTCCATACATGTTTTGTGGTGAAATTACACATGTGTAAAATAGAGACATCTAACAAGAACAAATTTACCCTGTGTCCTATATGAGATAGAGAAAACTTTGGAAGTAGATAGAGAATTAGTCCTAGAGTCAAGGAGACCTGAGTTCAAATCTCATCTCATACACTCACTAGCTATGTGACCCTAGGTGAGTCACTTAACCTCTGTTGTCAGTTCCATTGGAGAAGGAAATAGCAAAGCCAATACAGTATCTTTGCCAAGAAAAACTCATATGGAGTCACAAAGAGTTGGACATGACTGAACAGCAACAACAACAACAACAATAGGTATAAAATATCTTGATTTCAGCAAAGCTTTTGACAAAATCCTCATGACATTCATGTGGATAAGATGATGAACTGTTCACTGAGCAAAATATAGCTGGACAATTTGTAGATGTTTGAACCAAAGAATGTAGAGGGGTCAGCATCATCCTAAAGGGAAGTTTTAGTGGCTTGCCAAAGGGCTCTCTGATAGTGGCCCTATCCTACCCAACATTTGTTTATGACTCAGACAAATACTTAGAATGTATGCCTTTCAAAATCTGAATATGATAAATGAGAATAATAGCTAATATGATATTTGACAGAATCAAGATTCAAAAGTAATCTCTTCCAGGCTTCAATACTGGGCTGAAGCCCATAAGATGAAATTTAACAGAGTAAAATGCTCTGAATTTAGATTTTTTCACATGAACCAGCACAGTGCAGGTTCAACTGAAAAAAACAATGACCCCAAGCTCAAAAGAATATTTCTTCATGTACCCATGAATTTATTCATCTGGTCCTCCCTCTACTAATGGAAATAACAATCATTTTTCATAAGAAGCCTTGACTGGGAAAAAAAGATCTCTAGATCTATCTATCTATCTATCTATCTATCTATCTATCTATCTATCTATCTACCAGGGACTAAGCCCCTCCAAACTTTTTGGAATGACAGTCTTTTGCTCAGCTTGAAGTTTTTTCAGTGTGATAGAAATTGCCAGAACTTATGCTCTGTGGTTAAAGAAGAGATTGCTTCATGCCTCAAACGAGGTACTAGAACAAGACTTCACCCTAAAAGCAATACTTAGATAGAATCTTGTCATCAGTGTGAGCAGTCTCTCCTCTGGTACAGATTGCAGCCCTTCCATGCCTCCTCATCCTTTGCAACTCTCTCATTAATATCTTTTAATACACACATTATAGAAGGTATAGAAAACTCATGTCCATGCCCAAAGAGCTATAAAATTGTGTATATCCTTAGACTTTCCTCTGATACAATACAGCTACTAAAAAAGGTTAACAATTTTAGACTACTGTAATGAAAAATACAGGATGTTTCCAGGAAGTTTAGTGCTATTTTATCTATTAAAATTGCACTAAAACTTTTGGGACACCTTGTTTTGTGTCCAGAGAGGAAGGATCACAGAGTAGATGTTGAACTAGTCTTAAGAGTCAAGAAGACTGGCTATAAAGTCCTTTCCATGGTACATCCTGGCTGTGTTAACCTGAGAAAGTCACTTTTCTCAAGGTCCCCCCCAAAATCTGTAAAACTACAGGTTCTAAAATAGCTGCTGTTCTACAAGGCTAGAGGAAGTATCTTCCTGGCAACTCACTAACCAGTGAAATCACAGATATGACCCAAACTTGTGTAAAATAATAACAGATATTTATACAGCTCCAGTGAAGAGCTTTACAAATATTGCATCATTTTATCCTCACGACAACCAGAGGAAGTAGGGGCTATTATTATCCTCATTTTATCAATGAGGAAACTATTTTCAAAGACTCATCAAAACTTGGACAAGTCACTTACCCTAACACAAGGAAGAACCCCTTTAACAGCTTAAACTGCCCAAGATTGTAATGGGTTGAATAAAGAAGCTGTCATATGAAGCATGTGGCTTGATTTAATATTGATGTGTCAGGTCTCCAATGGAATATTAGGGAATCTGTGTTTGTTTGGTCTTGTGCCATTCAATATTTTTACCAGTGTCTTACATAAAAACTTAGGTGGCATGTTCAGCAAGTTAACATATGTTGCAAAGCTGGGAGGGATAGCTAAGACACTAGACAACTCATCTAAGATCCAAAAAGACCTTGATATCCATCAGTATGATGAGACCCTTGGAGCAAGAAGTAGTACAAAGTGGGGAAAGGGAGGTGCAGCAGGAACCAGGCTACCTAAACAGAGATAAATGAGCTGAGATCAGAAATGGCACTGGCCACAACTCCCTTTGCCAATTAAAATAGGATCAGGCCTAAGAGTAGCCTGGATGAGATATGGAAACTGAGTTTAAAAAATTTTTTTCTGTATGGGAATATGAAGAGGTATAAAACTCCATTCAGAATAATAAAACTTCAGCAATTCCCGTTGATTCAGGAAATATTTACCTCAAACTAAAGCAATCTGTTTGTTAATTTCAGTCTGATCTTGAAAGACCTCAAAGAATTGTTTTTATAAAATATTATTAAGTCATTATTATGTGAAATAAACTGTACTAAGTCCTGGGAATACAAAGACAAAGGTAAAAATCATGCTTACCCAAGGAGCTCATGTTATATTGAGATGTTGACATAGCACTTGCTGTCTTTTGGGCTCTGTATTGGCTTGACTCGGCTTGAATAAAGGAGGATGGCCAAAATGATATTCTCCACTTCTCAGTCACCATTTCTAAAATATGTTTCCTGGACTCAAGCCATCATCCTTATCTCCTTACCACCAGAAACTTTAACTCTGCTCCTGGGACCTAGACTGGGATAGTTGAGCTTTAGCCCAGATCTTGCCCAGAACCAGACTTCCAAATCACCGCTCAACCATCATTTATAAATCATTTTCCTATAGCCTGCCTTCCTTTATAGCTGCCTTTTATATTATATTCCCCTTTCATAATGTAAGTTCCTTGAGGTCAGAGACTGACTCATTTACTTGTATCTGTATCCTTGGTACTTACCACAGTGCCTGGCACATGATAAATGCTTAGTAAGTTATCTATCTATCTATCTATCTATCTATCTATCTATCCATCCATCTATCCATCTATTTATCCATCCATCCATCTATCTATCATCTATCTATCTATCTATCCATCCATCTATCCATCTATTTACCCATCCATCTATCATCTATCTATCTATCTATCCATCCATCTATCTATCTATCTATCCATCCATCCATCTATTTATCCATCCATCCATCTATCATCTATCTATCTATCTATCCATCCATCTATCCATCTATTTACCCATCCATCTATCATCTATCTATCTATCTATCTATCTATCTATCTATCCATCTATCTATCTATCTATCCATCCATCCATCCATCTATTTATCCATCCATCCATCTATCTATCATCTATCTATCTATCTATCTATCCATCCATCTATCCATCTATTTACCCATCCATCTATCATCTATCTATCTATCTATCTATCTATCCATCTATCTATCTATCTATCTATCCATCCATCCATCTATTTATCCATCCATCCATCTATCATCTATCTATCTATCTATCCATCCATCTATCCATCTATTTACCCATCTATCTATCATCTATCATCTATCTATCTATCTATCTATCTATCTATCTATCTATCCATCCATCTATCTATCTATCTATCCATCCATCCATCTATCATCTATCTATCTATCCATCCATCTATCCATCTATTTACCCATCTATCTATCATCTATCTATCTATCTATCTATCCATCCATCTATCCATCTATTTACCCATCCATCTATCATCTATCTATCTATCTATCTATCTATCTATCTATTGATCAATCTCCCCATCCATCTATCTATCTATTTATCTATTGATCCATCTATCTATCCATCCATCCATCTCTATATCTCTATATCTATCTGTCCATTGCCTTTACAACTTCACAGCCATATACACACTTGTAAAAATGTGCCATAAAAAGATTTTAAATCTATCAGTCTCTTTTACTTAGAATAATCTCTCATATGGTTAGAACGGCATCTTTCTGACCCTAAATTCTAGATCTATGAAGAGTACCCAGGGAATCAGAGTCCACAAATATGGAATGGTGTTCATAACAAATGGCACTTTTCACTATTTGCCTCTGAGTTCTAAAACCTGCCATTTTCAAATAAATTTAAAGTCATTATTGCTGGATAATTAGGTAATGGCCTAGGAGAAATGAATGGCAAATATCAATGTTAGGATAACATGATAACTGGTGTAAGCCTAGCGCCATTGTTAGCAATCTCCAAAGGAAATTATGAAAGCTTAGTAAGTCTAGTGACACTAGTATTAGTAGTAATGCCAATTAGTAGCCTTGGAGGAAGCCATGGAAAGTTAGGAGTGAATGAGAACAGAAGCCACAGCTTATAAACATTTTATGGGTAACAAAGAAGTTATGTCAAGAAATGTATGGGTAAGTCCAACAATTTGGTTCCATTAAAAGAACTATGCCTCATCTTAGTGGACCTGACTTTTCCTTCCTTAACAGAAACTACACTCTCATAGACACCAGAGTGTGTGTGCCCTTACACTGCCAACTTGGCACCAGGAGATCTTTACTGCTTAGTGTTTTTTTGCAATTTATACTGCATTCCGGCATCCTTCCAGAAAATTGCCTGCCAGAACAGATAAAGAGTAATAATAATAATGATAATAAGAAGAATGTCTTGGGTTCATAAAGTACCTTTCCTCCTAAAGGCTCAAAGTGCTTTCACATCTATTATCTCATTTATCTTCACAACATCCCTGTGAAGTGGGTCAGGGCAGGAAGCATACTGGTGACAATCTACCCCATCAGGTTTCTAATAGAGATTTTAGGAGACATCAGTCTGAGTTCCAGGCATTTTCCAGCACTCACATCCTCTGACTCAAACAATCGTTTCTCTAATTATTTTTTTTGCTTTTGGGTTTTTTCCAAAGTGCATTACAGTCTTTAATTAGTTCCAGTTATGTGATCTCAGAGTCTAGATTCTCTGTAATCACCTGTCGTTTTATTAGTTAGGACTTATTTTTGTGAGGCCCTTAAATCTAATAACTTGGCTTCACCAACTAGGGATCATTTTACCACCTCCCCTTCAATTTCATAGATGAGAAACTGAGTCACGGAAGCAAAACAACATATCCAAGACTAATAGGCCCTGTCCTGAAGCTCCTCCCTGACTTGACGCAGGGTACTTCAGGTGATGTATTATTTTTTGAGCCACTCAAATTCCATTTAGTAAATTGTTACAAGTAGAAGCTGAACAATCCTAATAAGAAGAAATAGCAGCCTGACCCACAGACCTAGTGCCTAAAGGTGACTAAATGGTGAGTCTTAAAGAAATCCAAGATGCTCGCTGCCTTTTATTTCTCTTCTCTCCATATTCCTTCTCTTCGTTGGTAGGGAAATGTAGAAGACATTTGAGGAAGCCCCAGACATTACTTTTCTCCCCTTCTTTTCTATCTACTTTTTTTTGCTCTAGTTAAACTCATCTTTTTGCTTCCACCCTATGTGATTTCCACCTCTAAACTTTGCATACTTTCCTACATCATTCTCTATTCATGCCCCTGTAGGCATGCCTAATGGTACAGGGAATCAGGGAAGGCTGAAGAGGTGAAGAAATCTGCCAAGCATAAATGGAACTAATGGGAATTTTTCAGGACTAATAGAATTGTTCTTCCACTAACATCCTTTTGTAATTCTCAGTCTTGGCTGGGAGGTAATACCAGGTTCTGAGCCTTTCCTCCTAAGGTTACTTTCCTTCTGCTCCATAGTCTATCTGGTATGTACCTAATTGGTTCTATGTTGTCTGCCTCAGCAGACTGGGAGGAACTTGAAGGCAGGACCTGTATTTGTGTTTTTGCTTACTTTTCTGTCCCTAGAACTAAGCACCATATCTAACACACAGTCAAGTATATAGCAAACTAGTAAATGCTGGTTCATTGTCTTGCAAACAAGGGGCTAGAAACAGATTGATTGAATGTCTGTCTTTGAAGAAAAAAAATCTATTTAAATATAGAAGAGAATCAATACCAAAGACTGGCCACCGGGTGACGATGGTTCAGTTTTTTTAGCCAGAGCAATTTATGAAATGTGAAATCATTGCCACCATGGAAAGAATATACTCATCAGTGACATCATAAATCAGAGTACCAAAGTATCAGTCATTGAATTTTTTCAACCTAAAAGAATTTTAACTATTTTTGAGGAGACTCTCAGTTTCCTAGAAGAGTCACTGAACACTTCGACTCCTCCAGAGATGTCTGTTTTTGACCATCTCCCTTACCCCAAAAATCTCACCCAGTATGTAATAGGATTTCAGGACTCCTTGACATTCTATACCATTCATTTCTGCACTGAATTGTTCTACTTTAAAATCCAGAGAAAGGCTTTGGCTATCTGCTGCACCACCATAAAACTGGTTCCATAACTCGACCACTGTGTTTATTAGCTAAGAACTTAAAAAAGTACCCCAACCATCTAGTACAATAAATCGCCCATACCAAAGAAGATTTGCTTTGGTGTGTTGGACCCAGAGGGCCCTAATGGTCTCAGCTTGTGACCAGTATACAAGTCCTATACCCTTAGAGCTTAGTGAGTAAGAACCGAAGTTAATAGCTTCCTACTAGTGCTATACTGGAATTTATACCTGTCTAATTCAAGGGATGCTGGGAGAATTAATGAGATAATGTGTTTCTAGCTCCTCAGACAAAAGGTGTTACATAAATACAAATTAGCAGTCATCTCACCACTCACAGTCATGTTGCCTTCTAAGCCATCCACTGCCTTTCCAAACAAATGCACAGAAGTTCCCTAACACCTAAACATTACATCACTCTAAGATTATATTGTAAATATGTAAAATTATACAGCAGTACATTAACCTAAATAGCACTAATAAATTGCAAAGCTTAGCAGAAAATGGAAACACTAATGGAATAATGGCCAGTTTGTTTATTCTTGGAACCATCAGCCATCATACATCATATTCCCAGACACCCCCACTAAGAGCAGTTGCTAACAAGGAGATCATTTAAGCTCTCTCAGTGACGCGGATGAACTGATTGTTCCAGCTGTCCCAACTGAGCTATTACTTGGCTTTTGCTTTTTGCATCTTAAGGGACTTCCAGTTGTCCCCTTGCATCTGAGAGAAGCAGTGTCAGGGCTCCGTTTCAAGAGGATGTTGTAATGGTAGCCTAATTTAACTCTTGTCAAAGGGGGATGGGGCATGGGAACAGCTCTGGTAGCTGAGACCGTATGTCCCTAGTACCAAAATGCCAGTGGTTAATAAGAACTTTTCTAACTCTTCCTACAGCAATTTGTAGATGTCGATGAATGTAGATTTATTCTACCAATTTATTAACAAGCATTTATTAATCACATATTATGTTCCAGGAATATGCTTAGTTCTGGGGGTGCAAGTATAAAAAAAGCAAATGATGTCTAGTCTCAGGGTGTTGTGCAGCTATTTCAGTCATGTCTGATTCTCTGTGACCTCATTTGAGGTTTTCTTGGCAAAGATACTGCAATGACTTGAGATTTCCTTCTCTGACTCATTTTACAGGTAAGGAAACCGAGGCAAATTGTTAAGTAACTTACCCATGGTCACACAGCTAGTGTCTGAGGCCAGATTTTATCTTGGGAAGATGAGTCTTCCTGATTCCAAACCCAGTGTCCTAATATGAAAACTTCCTCCACCAATGCCAATCAATAGCTCATCTATACTACAGGGCAATAGAAAATTGTCTGGGACACTGAGATTTGCCCATGGTCACACAGCTAATATATGTCAGGCAAGCCTTAAACTCATGTCTTATAGACCCTAAGGCTACTTCATTATCAATAACACCATGCTGCCTCTATTTCTATATCTTATAACCACCAAAAGTGTACTTCCTTGCTTTTATCAGAATGACTCGTGTTTCCAATTTTCAAAAGTGTTTCACAATCAGAGTTTCTCTCATTGGCCTATTGGTCTTGTAAAAAAATTTCTAAATTTTTTCAATCAATTTGGAAATTGGCTGAAAATAGTTAAACATTATTAGAACAATATAGCCATAGAAGTAGATCAACATGGAACTAACTTGAAATGAATATAGGATTTTGAGAAAGAAAGGACCCTAGAGATTATCTGTTCCAACTACATCATTTTAAAGGTGAGGAAAATGAAATCCAAGAGTGGAAATTATTTATTGCTAATCACAAAAACAATATATAGCAAAGCTGGGATTCAAACTCGAGTCCTCCAACTGCCAGTTCACCGATCTTTCCAGTACAACAGCCCCTCCAAGGAAAAACCTAAGCTAGTCAGTTGAAATATGACTGGCACATCTTCCCTCAGTCTAGTCAATCCCCCCATCTCTTCTCAGGAGAAAGTCCATTATAATCATTATCACTATCTCCAGAAGGTGCTTCTACCCTCTTGGTTTATGGGGACTAGAATAAATTATCTACCCTTCATTGGTTATTACCCAAATCACTCATTTCTCCCTGCTATATAAAAACATAGAACTTAGCACAATGCCTCACTAGTTTTTTAAAAAAGTAAAATTTAATTCATATCATTAAATTTATATATTTAATTTATAAATATATAATTTATGTAACTTAGATGATGTTTTTACATCATCTACATTTTTCAAAGAATTTCTTATATCTCCTTCAGAGAGATATAGCTTATACTAAAGAAAAAAGAGGGAGAAAAGATTTCAGCAAAGCTAACCATTTTGAAAAAAGACTGATCTCATACATAGTGTTTCACAACTACAGTCCTCCAGCTCTTCAAAGAAGCAAGGAAAGGAACCTTCTTATATCTCTTCTTTGGGAAGAACCTTGGCCTTTGTAATGTCATAGCATTCATTTTTTATTGTTTTGTTGTTATTATTCTATCAAATTACACTGCTGAAATCATTATATATATCATTGCTCTGGTTCTGTATACTTCACCTTGCATCAATTCATCTAAATCTTCCCATGTTTTTCTATAGTTATGACAGTGATTATTTCTTATATCACATTAATAGTGCATTATTTTCATGAATCACATTTTGCTTAGCCATTCCCCAACAGATATCTGGGCATCAGTTTTGTTTCTAGTTCTTTGTAACTACCACTACTACTACCAAAAAAAACAATGCTTATATATTTTGATTTACATGGAATCTTCTTTTTTTGTCATTAATTTCCTTGGGATACATTAGCTATTTAGTTGCTGAATTAAATTGCACACATGGAAATGAAAAATAAGCTTGAAATGAAAAGTAGGAATAGTAATTCTGAATTTATATAATATTTTACAGTTTTCAAAGTATTTGCCACATATATTCTATTTTATCTTTACAGTAACCCTAAAAATTAGTAAGCATAGGCATTATTATTTCACTTTCACAGAGGTGGAAAATGAGATCTAGCAAGATGAAGCTTTTTCACTATGGCAGTCTATTGCTATAGACCAATATCTAACACTCTGTACCAAGATAAAGTCAAAAAGGATATATAATTAGATATAAAGAGTGATATCATAACTAAATTAGGAGAACACAGAATAGTTTACCTGGCAGACATTTGGAGAAGGGAAGAATTAATGACCAAAGAAGAGATAAGGGGTATCATAAGATACAAAATTAATGATTTTTATTATATTAAATTTAAAAGCTTTTTTTTACAAACAAAAATAGTAGAAGCAGCATTATTAAAAGGGAAACAACAAGCTGGGGAAAATTTTATAATACATTTCTCTGATAAAAGTCTAATTTTTTAAATTTATAGCGAACTAAGTCAAATTTATAAGAATATAATCCATTCCCCTATTGACAAATGATCGAAGGATATGAACAAACAATTTTCAGATTAGGAAATCAAAGCCATAAATAATAGTATAATAATGTTCTAAATCTCTTGATTAGAGAAATGCACATTCAAACAATGCTGAGGTAGCACCTCACACCTATCAGACTGGCCAATATAGCAGGAGAGGAAAGTGGTAAATGTTATAGAGGATGTGGCAAAATTGGGACACATGCATTGTTGGTGGAGTTGTGAATTAATCCAATCATTCTGGAAGGCAATTTGAAACTATGCCCGAAGGGCTATAAAACTGTGCATACCCTTTGATCCAGTATTACCAATTCTGGGTTTGTGTCTCAAAGAAATAATACAAATGGGGAAAGGACCTACTTGTACAAAAATGTTTGTAGAAGCTCTTTTTGTAGTGGCAAAGACTTCCTTCAATTGGAAAGTGGCTGAACAAATTGTGGTACATGGTGATAGAATACTATTGGGCTTTAAGAAGTGATAAGCAGGATGAGTTTAGAAAAAGCTGGAAAGATCTGTGGGAACTGATGCAGAGCAAAATAAGCAAAATAAAAAGAACATTATACACAATAACAGCAATATTGTACGCTGATTTGTGAAAACTTGGCTACTCTCAACAATGCAATGATCTGGAACAATCCTGAAAAACATATGATGGGGAATTCTATCCACCTCCAGAGAAAGAACTGTTGGAGTCATCTTTCACATCAGTGTAGTTATGGTTTTCTTTTGGGGTGTTGGTTATGTATGAGTTTGATCTTACAACCGTGACCAATATGGAAATTGTTTTGCATGACAATAAAAATAAATCTTTTCTTAAAAAAGATGAAGTTTTTTGCCCAAGAACACAGCCAGCGACCAACAAATTCAGATATGAACCCGATGTTTTGGTCCTAGAGCTACTGCTTTACCCCACCCCCCTTCAACCATGGCTGCCTCTAGTGGACAAAACAATTAAAAAGGAGCTTATTCCTATAGGTCCCATTGTCCTTGATTTTATGTTCCCAGAACATGAAATGAGACTGTATGATATTTCTTGCATGTCCTCTAAGGTACATTCTGAAAGGCATCAATTGCTAAGTTGAAGGGATTGGAATGTTGGAGTCAAAATATTATACTGCTTTTTAAAAATGCTATAACAATGAAATTCCCTATTTTGAATTAGATTAGGAACCATTAAGATCACATAATCCAGTCTCCTCATTTTATAGATAAGGAAACTGAGACAGCATAAATTTAGGGCATCAGCTAGGTTTAGGGTCTCCTGAGCATGTGGGAAAGCCTGGATTCAAAGCCAGGTTTACCATATGCAAACAACAGGGCTCTTTCTATTCTGCTATAATGACTCTCTACAGAGAGTCCCTGACATTACCTGGAACAAGCAGGCTGCACATACTCAGAATGTTAACAATTCATTAATTACTAATTATAATTTCCAAATACTTAGTATTCACAAGGCATTCCCTCTCTTCACAACATTTTACAGATATTAACCCATTAACTTACCTACTTCCCTATGAGATGTGAGAGTACACTGAGGTCAGAGGCAAAGATGGGGTGGAACTCTCCCTTCCTGTCTTACAGATAATTCAGGTTGCTAGCAGTGAGTGAGTGCAGGAAAAAATTGAATTACCTTAGAAAAATGGCGGCATTCCACTTTGACATCTTCTTCTGTTTGGCTCAGCCATAGCCAGTCTTCTCAGACTCTCTGGGCCTCAGTGTCTTCATCTGTAAAATATAGATTATAATCCTCATGTAACCAGGCAGCTAAGTGACACAACAGATAAGAGAACTAGACATGGAATTAAGAAAACCTAAAATCCAACCTGGCCCAGACACAGATCAGCTACAAAACCAGACTAGCTGGGCACTTAATTTGTTTGTCTCATTTTCTCAACTTTAAAACCATGATAATAATAGCACTTCCCTGGGCAGCTAAGTGGCTCACTGAATAGAGTGCCAGGCCTCAAGATGAAAGGTCCTGGGTTCAAATTCAGCCTCAAGATACTTCCTACCTGTGTGACTTTGGGCAAGTAATTTAACCCCAATTGCCTAGGTCCTTACCACTCTTCTGCCTTGGAACCAACACATTATCAATTCTGTTACAGAAGGTAAGGGTTTAACTACAAAATAATATAATAGCACCTCCTTTCTGACATTGTTGTGAAAAGCAAATGAGATAATTGTAAAGGATTTAGAACAATGCTTGCATATAGTAGGCAATAAATGCTTTTTTTCTTCTTCCCTTCCTTCCTTCCTTCCTTCCTTCCTTCCTTCCTTCCTTCCTTCCTTCCTTCCTTCCTTCCTTCCTTCCTTCCTTCCTTCCTTCCTTCCTTCCTTCTTTTCTTTTCTTTTCTTTCTTTCTTTCTTTCTTTCTTTCTTTCTTTCTTTCTTTCTTTCTTTCTTTCTTTCTTTCTTTCTTTCTTTCTTTCTTTCTTTCTTTCTTTCTTTCTTTCTTTCTTTCTTTCTTTCTTTCTTTCTTTCTTTCTTTCTTTCTTCCTTCCTTCCTTCCTTCCTTCCTTCCTTCCTTCCTTCCTTCCTTCCTTCCTTCCTTCCTTCCTTCCTCCTTCCCTCCCTCCCTTCCTTCCTTCCTTCCTTCCTTCCTTCCTTCCTTCCTTCCTTCCTTCCTTCCTTCCTTCCTTCCTTCCTTCCTTCCTTCCTTCCTTCTTTCCTTCCTTTCTTCCCTCTCACCCTCCCTAAGAGGGTTGAGTGAAGGTTAAAGGATTCAATATATGCCAAGACCATTTGGAATCGACAAGTGAAGAACAAACATGTAAGGGATTCTTATATTGCTGCCTAGATGCCCCCCACCCCCTTGCTTTTAGCAGAGTCCCTAGAATGACCACTCAAATGTATCCATGCATTTCAAAATCATACAGCACAGGCAAACACACACAAAGACCCACACGGATATATATACATGCACCCACATACGTGACTGATACAAATGGCACCAAACCATGCTGTGAAATAATACACAACACTAAATTATTCCATGTTGTGTCTTGGGAGATGAGATCCGTGGCACTCATTCCTTCCATTGAACACATGCAGCTAAGGCAACACATGGAAACTCAAATCTGTGTTTCTAATTAACAAATGAATATCCATCTGAGCCAAGTTAGAAAGGCAAGCTGCTCAATGAGAGCCCTTGGCTGCTGATGCTGCTGATGGCAGATCAAAACAATTAGCCAAATTATGGAGACAAAAGGGATGGAAATCTCTCATTCTTTCATGCCCTGAATGGTTTTCTGGTTGGCTCTGCTGAGAGAATATTTTTTTCCTATTTGTAACAAATTAATTTTAAGCCAGAATCATATTTTAATCCAGAAAGAAAAGGAAAGGAAAAGACATCAGCCTATAAAGATGACAGTAGCAGTTAAAGCAATGAAACATTTTTGCATGGAAACAATGATTCATGAACTACTCTGTCCCTACCAGAGGAGAAGCCATTTGGAACTCTTCCTCAGAGAGTCAAAAGATGCTTATAATAGAGGCAACATTTAGAAAAACTTCATTATAAAGAGCAAATTCCTGCCTTCCATTTTTCTTCTTGAGAGAGTACAGTGGTTGCCTTGGTCTATGTGTCTCTCAGTGAGTGTGAGTGTGTGTGTGTTTCATAAAATTAGATTCTAGCAAAGGGAAAGTGAATTTATGCAAAAGCAATTCATCAACCACTTCTGTGCTCAGAATTCACCGAGGTAATTTAGATACTTTAATGGCAAGGTAGTTTAGGTAGGCATGCAGCAATGGCCTCTTCCCCCCTCCCCCCAACCGGCCAAGAGCTTTGGTAATAGAAAATGTGGGTTTTAAATGAATCTTTTCATGAAAGTAATTCTTGTTTTAATTATTTATCCACTCTCAAATATAAAATATAATTACACAGTGAATATCCATGGGGGGAAAAAGACTCACACAAAACAGTTTATATTATTAAAAACTTTCTACTTTTAGGAATTTCTCTTTGGGTGGAGGAGAGAGAGAGAGAGACAGACAGACACACAGACACACAGACACAGACACAGAGAGACAGAGACAGAGAGGAGAGGGAGAGACAGACAGAGAAACAGAGAGATTAGTTTTGAAAATAAGGTTAGCCCAGCAGCTTTTAGGATTAATCTGTTTTTCATAACTGGAATGTTTAGCAAAAGTCCATCCGATAATAAAATTCTATAGCTTCAGAATTTGCAGTATTTGCACCATAGCCTTGACCCTGGTGATGTAAGATATATATTACTTGGCTGCTATAATTTACTATTGACATCATGGATTAAATTTGTTGTTTCAGCTAATGTAACAGAGCAAGCTAGGTAGATTCTGAAACCAAAGCCAGCTACTGAAATACGAGGGTTGTCAAGTATAAATTTACAAAAAATATTCAGACTGGGTGTGGAAGACAAAAATAAATGGACAGAGAAGCCATTTTTGACAGACTGCAAGGGGCTAGAGACTTAAACTTGAACATTGTAAATCCAAATGTCACAAAACACTGCTACAGAGAAAGAGACATGTCTATTCCTCAGGAATATAAATGGTGATATGAAACCAAACTTTCAAGATGCTGGGCATTTCTGAAAAGTATATCACTGCTGCCTGATAACAAATTTAGCGATCTCCTTTTTTTTCCCCCATCCAGCTTCAAAGGCACAGAAAAATCACAACTTCATAATAAGCACTGAACAAAATGTCAGTATTTATGGAATTAGCTTTTGGTTTAGGAGGTTATTAAGATATGAATTTCGTAGAATTTATAAAGGCTATCTTTAAAAAATAAAAATAATAATAGTTAGCATTTAAGGAATCCTTTAACGTTTATAGAACACTTTTTATATATTATCTCATCTAAACTTTGGACAACATTGGGAAATAGATATTATTATCCTCATTTTATAAATGAGGAAACTGAGACAGACAGAGGATTAACTGACTTGCCCAGGGTCACTCAGCTAATAAGAGACAGGAAGGATTTGAACTGAGTTCTTGACTCTGAGTCCTCTATTCACTATGCCACCTATCTGCCACTATGATAATTTCATTAGTAATATAAATGTTAAAAAATTAAATCAATCTGCTTGTGGCAAGGTCCAAAATCTGCACCAAGAACCGATTTCACTTTCCCCATAGAGGTTCCCAAAACTTAAATGTGAACGGATGTCCTAGCTACCATAAGATATTATGACATATAGATAGATTAGCATAGGACCCCTGGAAAAGTCATGATGGTTCCATGACTGGTTAGTTAGAAGGGCAGGGCCCAGCAGAGTCTGGCATGGACTTCACTAGATGATCTCCAAAGTACCATCCAACCTGTCAACTATTCCAGGGCAGTTGGGAGGTACAGAAATGCCTGTGAGTATGGTGTACTTCATCATTACTCTTTACATTATTCTTTATAGCTTTTCTACATATTGAAAAGACTTACGGATCACTGGCATTCTAATACAAGTATAGCCAGAGAATGGCAAAAGTTCTATACAAAAGTAAAGTAAAATTTTTATTGAAATAATGAAGTCCTAACCAAAACCATCACACCTTCTATGGGAAGCCTTTCCCAATTCCTGCAATTTCTAGTGTCTTCTAGCTTTAAATTACTTTCTATTCATCCAATATATAGTTTTATGTAATTATTTACATGACACCTCCCCATTTTAGACTGTAACCTCCTTCAGAGCAGGGGCTGTCTTTTGCCTCTTTTTCTGCCCCCAGTGCCTATCATGGTGCCGGGCACATATTAGGCACTAAATAAATGTTTGTTGACTGCCTGACTACTGATATTCCCAGATATATTCTCTAGACCAAATTCCTGGTCTGATCCATGGTTAGATTAGCCCCATCTTCCAGAAAGTATCCAGGCATTTGCACTTTGCACATTTTTAGAGAGGAGGGGATAGGGTATCAGTTACTCTCAAAAATCTTATTCAATGACCTGGCAGCACAAGAATTTGCCCAATGTGTCTTGATGAGACAAATCCAACTTTAAGGTGATCCCACCCATTAGTAATATAATAAAGGTTTACTGAGTAATGCAAAGTACTTGACACTAGGCTAGGCACTTGGCATTATGTGTAATATATACAATATATATTACACATAATCACATCATTTTGTGATTATAATTAAAATGTATATAAAAGAGAAGAGGAAAAGGAGAAAGAAGGCGTTAACCAGACAGACAGACAGACAGACACACACACACACACACACACACACACACACACACACACCCCAAGAAGAGTCATGGCATATATGGAAAACAACCAATTATGGGAAAATGAGGACATTCTTAGCTCTGACTCCAATTCCACCTCTGAGTAAGTTATCACTAGATTTGAATAGGGATATTGAGAACCTTGAGGAGGTTGTAAGGAGAAAGTACCAAAGAATCCCAGTGGGAAATGCCTGTGCCCACTTGTATTCATTAATTCACCTGACTCTCACCTTATTCCTCAAACATTGTCATGGAATCTCAGCATCTCCTTAGAATATTTCAGGATATTGGATTTAGACTGGAAATAGGATGGAACCTTGGAATCTATAGCAAGCCTAGGTGTGGGGGCAAATGGCATTACTGAGAGAGAGAAGGACTCACATTTTTTTAAATATTGCAAAAAAAAAAATCCAAACAACTGAAAAGACCTGAGGATGTAGAACTAGAAGGGACCACAGATATCAGCAAGTTCAATCCACTTAATTTTACAGATAGGGAAACTGAGACACAGACCTTAAATTGCCCAAGTTCTTATGAGTAATAAGTAAAGCAGAGTTAAGATTTGAACTCAAGTCCAATTCAGGACTCTTTCTAACATACATCATATTCTAAACTGAAGGAGAAATTGTTCAGAATTTAGCCAATTTAATTTTTCTTCCCAGAATACCATTTTTTAAGAAAACATTTCATTCTGAAATATTCCCTACTCTCTCAATCTAATTCCCAACATTTTAAGTTTTGCTGTGCACACAGTATTCATGGCAGAATTGAATTTTGTTTAATAGATTTTAAATTTCCTCACAATCACTTTATTCACAAAGGACGTTGGTAGATTAGATCTATCTGACAACATACCCAGGAAACATCACATTTTTCCAGTCTCCAGAAATGAAATGTCAGGCTCAGGGTTTTATTTTGTAGAAGAGATGAGACCGATTCATAAATTCATAAAAACTTTTTTATAAAATTAAATGACTAGATCTTGATTTTCAGAATTGTAATTCCAAAATTTTAAAGGAACACATATTAATATCAAGTCTCTTAGAGACTCCTCAAAGCTAGATTCATTATATTATGTGCTTTCATTTGATTCTCTGGAAACGATGACAGCAATTAAGATTTACAGTGACTTTATTCCTTATGATCAAAGTGTCATTTTCCCATTCTCCCTAATGAAAAATTTCTGCACATGGGTCAGAAACTTTTCCATTGAATGATTCTCTCCTCCAAAGGTGATTAGGGCCAAATCACAGAAGGCCTTGAACACCAGACTGAGGAATTTGGATATTATCCAGTAAATAACTGATAGTCACTTACTGAGGAAAATGTGATATTAGATGGTACAAGAAGGGAAGAAGCATGATAGGAAGGATAGAAGAAGTATTATGAATGATCAGAACTAGTGTTAGTAGACTGGCAGGGTGGTCAATTAAATTTCGATTAGAATTTAATAAATTTAAAAGATGGATTAAAAGGGAGAGAGCCTGGAGATAGGGAGATCAGTGAAGGGGCTATTTTAATAATCTAAGCAAAAAGTAATAAGGTTTGGAACTAGGAAAATGACAATGTGTGTGGGGGGTGGGGGAAAGATAATATTGTGGACAGAATTAAAAGACTATAGTGGCTAACTGAATGGAGAAGCAAGGGATTGTGAAAAATTAAAGACAACATTATGAATCAAGATTTTGGTAGTAGGAAGGATGGAGAAACCAGTCAGAGAAATAGAGGAGTCAGGAGAAAGATGAGAAAGAACAGACTTTAGAGGGAAGATAATCATTTTAGCCTTGGACAAAGTGAGTTTAAGATGTCAGAGGGTAAGTAGGTGAAGTGGCCAAACAGGAAGTAAATGTATATATGATTCTTACTAGAAAGGGCAAAGTTCAAGGAAACTGACTCAGGAATAATCTGAATAGTTAAAACTGAGAATAAATGAGATTACCAAAAGAAAGAGTGTAAAAAGGGGAGACAATAGGAGCAAGAACAAAATCCTAGGGAATATTGATATTTGAGGGGAGATGAAGAGGAATCAGGAAAGATTCCTGTGAAGGAATGGTTAGAGAGGATGAAAGGGGACAAGAAAAATATGTTGTAGAAGTCAAGGAAAAAGGAAGCTACAGGGAAAGGATTCTGGTAAACAGAATCAAATGCAGAGTGGTAAAATGGTCATTATGTTTGATGATTAGTAGATCATTGGTGACCTCAGAAAGAGAACTTTTCATATACTGGTGGGAAGGGAAGCCAGACTTCAAAGAAGCCAAAGGGTAAATAGACAGAGAAGATGTCTCATGATGTCTTCCATCTACATGATGATGGAGACAGCCATTGTAATTTACTCTTTAGAGAAAGTTGTTGTTGAAAGGAAAGTAAAAGCCAAAACAAAAGTTCAAGAGGCATGTGGAAAAGAGAGGTTATAAGAGAATTTATAAGGCATGCAGCAAAACAAGAAGCTGTCAGTCAAGTGAGGATTCCATTTGGAATGTTACCAGGAAAAGCAGTTGAAGCCAAGCCAATGGTTGGATTGGACTGAAGGAGGTTTTTGGTATTTGGTTTTTGGCTTTGGGGCTTTTGGCTTTTGGCTGATGGTGGTGACTGAGGCTGAGGCTTTTGCTGGCTGGCTGAGGTCAAAGAAGAAGAAAGACAATTGTCCTCATATCTCTCTGACTGACTCTGTTTCACAATTGTGACAGAATTGCCAATACTCTCAATATCCTCCTAACTCTCATTGTAGAGAATAGGGATATCCTACTCCTACTCCTACTCCTCTTACCTTATCCTCCATCCTTGTACTGTCTTCCCCAAATAAACCCTTACTTGAGAAAAGAAGAGAAAAGAGTATTTCCTCTGAAAACTCATAGCTCACAGAAGAAAGGGGGGAGGGAAGCTGAAAGGCTTCTGAAGAGAGGGAGAAAACCAGGAGGTATAGGGAGGAGGGTAGACAAACTTGATCCATTAGTCATTTAGCATCCCATCAAATATATACCTTCAGAATTAGCATTTATTACAGATTGGCACCCCTAAACAGACTGAACTTACAATCCTTAAGGAAGAAAAGTAAAATGTTTAAGCAAATTCTCTGTGGAGTTATTGTTATGGCAGCCATTACTGGATTTTAGGTCTACAATATACTTTATAGAAAAATGACCCACATGATTTTGATTCTCTGGATTACATTGGCAACACAAGGATGTTTATACTATGGTTGCCATTTCAGACTGAAACTATACTATGGCAGATTTTGACTCAGGTGTACATTATCTCTATGGCACCTTTACAGACTCTGACCTATTTGAGAAATATATTTAGATTTGTGATCCCCAAAAAGGCAGAACAGATACTAGTGGTGGATAATAACTTGGAAACTCTCATTAAGAACTTGTTTGAGGAATTGATCAAGGAAAAAGGGCTAGATCAAATTAAGGACAAGAACAATGACCAGGCTAAAGAAAATGAAAGAAAGGCAAAGAAATCTAAAGTCAATGCAAAGGGAAATGAAAGTGACAAGGACAATAAGTCTGATAGTGAACCAGAAAAAGTTTGTCCACTAAAGGAGGTCACCAAGCTATCCAGTACAACTGGTGTATTACAACCTAAAGTGCATAGACAGTTTACATCTCAGGAACTTGAATCCCTGAAAGGATGATTTCCAAATTTCATGGAGCAACCTTTTAAGACGCAGAAAGAACTGAAACGTGCTTTTAGGATCTTTGACCCAGACATTGAAGATGTAGAGTTTCTCCTGTCTGAACTATTTAGTCCCCATGAGCAACACCAATTTATTGAGAAGATCAGCTCTGATAACAACCTGACTAGTTGATCCACTGAGGAGCAAAGGGAAGATCTAGATTTTGCAAACCCAACAAGCATGTCCTACTTAAGGAAATGTAGGGAAGACTTGCTCCAGGCTATTAAGTAATGTTGCTCCAAGCAAATTACAGGTATCAGCATCTAGGAGAGGTTTTTTTTAGGATAGCTGAGGCTAGACCATATTTTCAGCTAAAGGGAAAGATTTCCGTGGGAAAAGAGAAAATGAAGGTCAAGAAGAACAGCACAAGCTCAGTGATAGTAGGATAGTGGCAGCAGAACTCTCAGATCACATGTCATGGATTTAGAGCGAAGAACTGGAAATTTAGGGAATTCCTATATACCTGGGAATGGTTGAACAAATTCTGATTTAGGAATAGTGGTCAGTTTCAGAGAAATCTGAGGAGACAAAAGAAATGCTAGAGAATTCAGTGAGCACAAGCAGGAAAGCAATTTTTACAATATAACAATATAACAATAACAATTATTTTTATAATAACATTATAAAGACAGACAACTTTAAAAGACTTAAAAATTGTAATCAATGTAATGAACAAGCAAAATTCCAGAACAGTAATGAAATGACCTCTGCCAAGAAAGTGATGGATTGCTGATGCAGAATGAGAATGAGACATATATATATATTTGTACATTTCCAGTTCAAGAATTTATTTAGCTACTTGTGCATATTTGTTACAAGTAGTTTTTTGGTTTTTTTTTTATGAGAAAGGGGAGGCATTAGGGAATGAAAATTGGTTTTTGTTAACTAAAAAAATTAATGTTTAAGGCATGATTTAAAGTAAATGTGAATACAATAAATATTATATTTGGTAAAATATGAAAAAGGAACAAGGAAGAGAAACAGATTACATTAATATAAGAAAATAAAAGAAGGTATCATTGAGCTGGATTTTGAAAGAAGGGAAACAGAGATGTAGACAAAATACCAGTCAGCTGTGAAGAACAGACCATACAAATGAAGGAAAAGAAGAGAGCAGGATGTGGCTGGGAATAAAACTAGTAACCCAGTTTGGTTGGAAAGTGGAGAGAGTGAAGTAGAGTGACATAAGATTTCCGAGGTAAATGGAAGCCATATTGTAGAGGGTGTTAAATGTCAGAATATGGAAAGCCTATCTTATTCTAAATGCAGGGAACCAACAAAAAGAACAGGGAACTAATCTGCTCAGAATTGTGCATTAGGAAGATTCATTTGGCAGCTGGGTGAAGAATGGGATGAGGCAGCTAGGTGGTGTAATAGATAGAACATTGGACTTAGAGTCAGGAAAACCTATTAATTCAAATCCTGCCTCAGACACTGACTACCTATGTGACCCCCAGGCAAGTCATTTGACCTCTGTCTGCCTCCATTTCCTTATCTGTAAGATAGAGATAATAATAGTACCTTCCTCCTAGGATTGTTGTGAGAATTAAATGTAAAGTGCTTTGTAAATTTTAAGGTACAATATAAATACTAACTATTAAGATGATGACCATGATGGTGAGAGGGGACAGATAGGAGATAAGGAGAATAGAACTTGGTTGATGATTTTATTGCTATAAGGAACTTCCTGATGAGGAAATGCTTGCTCTCCATGCAGGTCCAAAACTTCTTTCTACTATTCATAGTCTTAAATAGTTGTTGGGAGCATTTCAAGGTTGAACAACTTGCCCAAAGTTATAGAAGCAGTATATATCAGAAGCAGAACTTGAATTTGGGTCATCCTGGCTCTGGGACCTATTCTCTATCCACTGTATTATGCTATAAATTATAAAGATAGGAGCTTTATCTAGATTAGAGTCTGAACTAAAATAACAAAAGAGACAGGGTAGTAGAAAGTGTAAACTGAGCATCAATAAAATTATTGACCATAACATATAGGTTGCATAGGTCAGCAAACAAAGCCAGAAGCATGTTTATGGACTAGAAGAAGAAAAAATGAAGAAACCAAATGACTATTTTAGTTATGGTGAAGTGTAGATTTAGTAGAACTAAGAAAGGAATAGGATAGATGACTAAGACATTATAGTTAGGCTGGAACATTACATAGATGAAGAATTTTAGAGATGGAGCAAATGCAAGTGGCAAAAATGGTCCAAAGTCTGCTCAAACTAATTCGTAGATTGAGTTAATTGGAGGTGAGGGCATTAAAAAGGTCATTGAAATGGATACTGAAATATTGAAATCACCAGGGATACAAATTCAAAAGTGAAACAGTCTCTGAAATCAAGAAACTTAGTTCTAGTAAGGAAACAATGGGGAGAGAAACTGATGTGAGAGAGAGACAGAGAGAAAGAGACAGAGACAGAGAGAGACAGAGACAGAGAGATGGATGAATGAATAAATGGAGAGATAGGTACACGGACAGTCTCAGATAGACAAATAGGTAGATAGATAGATAGATAGATAGATAGATAGATAGATAGATAGATAGATAGATAGATAGATAGATGTCCATATATAAATATATACATAATATATGCAAGATGAATTAAAGACAGTTTGGAAAAGAAGTACATTTACCTCTAGGGAGATCAGGAAAAGCTTCATGAATTCATGTTAAGGACTATAGCTCAGGAGAGAGACTAGTGTTGAATTTATAAATGTTTAAAGAATCTGTATAGAGATAATAATTTGAACCCATGGTGGCTGAAGACACAGGTAAGTTAGAGAGTACAGAGTCAAAAGACAAAAGAGCACAGAAGAGAGCCTTGTGATAAAGATGATGAATTAGTGAAGGAGACTGAGAAGGAACAGTCAGACAGGTAGGACCCAGGAAGAGAGGATGATCAGTAGAGTCAAATATTGCAGAGAGCTCAAGAAGGATGATTATGGAATAAAGGTGATTAGATTTTGGCAAATAAGTAGCCATTGGTGGATGCATCATCTTAATATTAAAGATCATACCATAAAAAATTTAGGAGGAGTTGATCACGTACTTTTCACAACTATGAGTTAGAAATGTATTCTTAACCAAGTAAAGGATAGGAGACAAATATAAAAGGTAAAATAACTGATTACATGAAACTAAAAAACTTAAACACAGACAAAATTAATTTATCTAGGATAAGGAGAAAAATAGTGAAGTGGTAGGGGGGTCTTTGTATCAGGTTTCTCAAATAAAGTTTTGGTAGCTGAGATATATAGAGAAATTGCATATGTGTTCAAGATAAAAGCATTCCCCAGTCAATATATAGGCAAAAACTATGAAGAAGCAATTCTCAAAAAATTGCAATCTATTAACAACCATTTAAAAATGCTCTGAATAACTAATAATAAGAGAGATTCATATAAAAAGAAATTCACATCAAAACATCTTACCCCATAAAGATGGCAAAGATGACAAAAGATGACAAAAGATGAAAACTATCTTTACTGGAGGGGTTGTGGGAAGATAGGCATACTAGTGCATTGTTGGTAGAGTTGTGAATTAGTACAACTATTTTGGAAAGCAATTTTGGATTTTGAAAATAATGTGACTAAAATATCCATACCCTTTGATCCCCTAGATTATACCCTGAGGTCAATAAGAAGAAAGTCCCCATTTGACTTCTCTAATAGTAGCAATACAATGATCCAGGACAATTCTGAAGGACTTATAAGAAAGCATGCTATCCACATCCAGAGAAAAAACTGTAGGAGTAGAAACACAAAAGAAAAACAACTGCTTCATCACAAGTGTCGATGGGGATATGATTGGGAATATAGACTCTAAATGATCATCCTAGTGCAAATATCAATAATATGGAAATAGGTCTTGATCAATGGCACATGTAAAATCCAGTGGATTTGCTAGTAGGCTAGGGAAGGGGGGTGAAAGGAGGGAGGGAAAGAACATGAATCATGTAACCATGGAAAATATTATTAATTAATTAAATAAAAATTTTCAATTAAAAAAAAGTCCTCATGTACACCAAAATATTTATATAATCACTGTTTTGTTGTAGCAAAGAATCCACTGATTGTGGAATTGCCAAACAAATTGTAGTACACAAACTTAATGAAATGTTACTATTATGTAAAGAAATGACAAATATGATGAATATAAAGAAGTGTGGAAAGATTTACATGGTCAAGTGCTGGATGAAGAAAGCAGAGCCAATAAAACAATATATACAACTACTACAACAATGTAAATGGGAAAGAACAACCATAAAGCAATTAAAAGTCCATGCTGTAAAATAACAAAGAACAAATATGGCTCCAAATAAGAGATATGAGAAGACATTTCAATCCTACTCTTTTACAGAGGTAGGAACTCCATGTATATATAATATGTTACATATATATTTTCAGACCTTTTAAAAATATTGATCAGTTTTCTTAAATTTTTTTTACTCTTCTCTTAAAAAAATAATTGTTACATGGGACGGCTCCATGTAAGGGGATGAAGTAGAAGTACCAGGAAATATTATGGTAATATAAGAATCAAACGATATTGATATATTAAAAAGAGAGAGTGATCATAGGATACTTTGGAGAGGGCAGTTTCAGTTGAATGATGAGATCTGAAACCGGAGTGACAAATATGAATAGAGTGAATCTCAGAGAATGAGTCATAGCTGAGTGATTGTGGTAAGGAAGAGTTAAGTAATGGTCATAGGAAACAAGTGTTCTGACTCCACCTCAGGACCAGTGAGTGCCACATATGAGAGAAGGGGGAGTCAGGATACAGTAATAGAATAAGGGAGCCGTGTCTCAGTAAGAGCCAGAAGATGGAAGGAGTATAAGAGAAAGAGGTCTAAAACGAAAAGGAAATTTATTGATTATAGAGCAGGAGCTTACTAGAAAGATGTAGAAAGATGTCTGTATGACAAGCAACTTTCATATCAAGAAGATAGTGAACAAGTTCAATGATCATCTGGTTTTGGTGTCTGAGAAAATGTCTATAATTAATTAAAAATTTATTTTTCTGATTTACTAGCCAGTCTCTTATGAGTTTGATTAGCTTGACTCAACTCACCAGTATTTAATCACCCCCATGGACAAGCTGATGAAATTTAATTTCTGACCCTACAAGGCTAAGGGTAACCCAATCAAGGGCCATGCAATGACACCCAAATTGACATTGACCAGATAGAACAATCCTTTTCTGCATGGTAGAATTTGTTTGAGTTTGTATTTTGTTGGTGTAGTCTTTAACCCCCAGACCTATCTCTATATCATACTGAGACATCACTGTAGAACTTTAAAAATAATAACAATTGCAATTTACATAGTCCATTACAAGATATTTTGCATACATTTAGAGGTGAAGTAGTATTGTAGAAAATGCACCAGATTTGGAGTCAGAAGACCTGAATTCAAATCTCAGTTTTCGTAACTTATTGTGTGAGTTGGGCAAGTCACTTCTCCTCTATCCCAGTTTCCTCATCTATACTGCAGCTAGGTGGTATAGATAGAGTGCCAGGTCTGGAGTCAGGAAGACTCATCTTCCTGAGTCCAAATTTGGCCTCAGATACTTCCTAGTTGTGTGATTAAGCAAGTCACTTAACCCTATTTGCCTTAGTTTCCTGTAAAATGAGCTAGAGAAGGAAATGCCAAACCAGTCTGGAATCTTTGTTAAAACTCCAAAGAGGATTGCAAAGGGTAGAAGACAACTAAAAAACAATTGACCTACAACAACAAATGCAGCTAGGAGTCATAGTGAGTAAAAGCTTTGAGTTTAAATTCCACCTCAGAAACTTGCTAGCTCTGATGACTGTGGACTAGGCACTTAATCTATCGCAACTTCAGTTTCTTTATCTATAAAATGTCTATAATAATAGTACCTAACTCACAGGACTGTTGTGTGAGGATCAAATGAAATAATATATGCAGAGTGCTTTGGAAACCTTAAAGCACTATTTAATGGTAGTTATTAAAAAGAAATAAAACAACAGTCAGGTGGACTAGATGGCATAATGGTCGTTCTAGCTCTAAATCTTCTGATCCCAAAGATGCAGCTAGATATTTAATTTGTACAACTAAATTCTTCATTTGAATTTTTAAATTGTTAACTCATGGATAGTCAAATGATTATAATAATGGTAAAACTAAATTCAAACTGCTTTGTGTTTATATTATTTACCCCACCATGATTCAATCTATTTTTTAACCCTTTCCTTTTGTTTTAGAATCAACACTGTGCATTGGTTCCAAGACAGAAGAACAGTAAGGGCGAGACAATGGGGGTCAAGTGACTTGCCCAGGGTCACAAAGCTAGGTGCCCTCATATTTGAACCCAGGATCTGCCATCTCTAGCCCTGGTTCTCAATCCAGTGAGTCTCCTAGCTGCCCTCCATGATTCAGTCACAATGGTGCCCTGGTGTCAATGCAAAATATGAAAAGGGTCAAGATGAGAAGAAAAAAGAAATGAAGTTTAGCAGATTCTTAGCTTGGTGAGAAAAGGTTATCTCTATTTATACAATGAGTGTAACTCTAAAATAAACACAGTCCTCCTTTAATTTACCTTTCGGAGCGCACCAAAGCCTAGGTATTAGGCGAGGATTGTACCAAGATGCTTCCGCCAGACAAAAAGCACCTCGGGTTATTAATGACTGGTGGAGCCCCAGTGTAATCAAAGGGCACAGCTGCTGTGATATACGGGCAGTGACAAAGCTCGAGATCTTTCCTTTTCAGGGCTACAAGCCTAAAAGCAGAGAACTTCCAGGGCCGTATATCTGCAAGATGGATAGCGCAAGATAGGAATATACGTAGAGCTTACCGTCTGGAAAAGTATTGTTATATACCCCACATACAATCATTCTCCATATGACTCCAGTGCATTTTTCACCATTTCAGAACTCTCTTAGTTGTTTGTAAATAGCCAGCTTCGAAGTAGAGATTTAAAACCCTCCAACTGCACCAGTTGCTGCAATCTGATTGGAAAACCAGGGGCTGCCCTGTTCAGGGTGTCAGCAGAGTGGACTTGGCGAGATTCATAACCCCTTTTACGGTGATAGGCAGCATCAAAGGCAGGAATCACCTCCAGAATATACCCGAAATCATTTTTATTTTGGTTCCTAGATCCTGCCAAGATGATCTAAAGGGAAAACTCAAGCATGGCTCCAAAAGGAATTTGACATAAAGGAACTCATAGGAACAATTCACTGGTGTTTTTACGCATTTTGATCTCTTTGCTTCTTGAACTTGTGACCAGTGGGCGGAGGTATCATTTTGCTTTGTTGAGAGTCTAAACTGGGAAAGCCTTCCAAGGTAAATAAAGACTGGCCCACCCAAAGCATGCGAGGTTCACTTTCTGTGCTTACCCAGGTGTGAATTCCAGTTCGAGGCTCTAGACACCGTTGTAGCGGTCCAGGGTTCCATTAAGAAATAAAGCAAACCGTTACTCTGAATGGACAAGGCAAGGGCTTTTACCAGATCAATAGCAAAGACACGGCCATGCACACACAGAGGAAGTCAGCCAGTCTCGGTGACCTTTTCATGAACTTTCTAGGAGATGGCAGATCATTCAAAGGGGCAAAGGTCAGTGGTCCTGCTGGTCACAAACAAAAATCAGATTTAGCAAAGTAGAGAAGGATAGGAGGACCAAAATTCTGTTTATTGTAAGTCTTCGAATGGTAACTGGCAGAGAAGTAATGTGGTTTTTTGCATCGACAGCATCTGTTATTTACATGTTTACCAGTTTGGAGTATACTAATTTAATCAAGCATAACATGACCAAAAATGTAATAGAAAGACTGGGAAGCTCCAGTTAAGATGGCAGCTACTAAACTCCCTAACCTACTACTGGCTGCCAGAGAGGGTTATCAGCTTCTGATCTCTTGGAGCCACAACACACAAGAACAGGGTGCCTGAAGGACAAGATAATAGCAAGTTAAGGATAGAGCTTCAGCTATAAATAAATTATATAGGTCTAGGGGTGGGGGCGGGAGGAAGAACAAAAGCCTTGTGTCACTCCTCTCTGGGCATGGGCCTACCTCACAAGCAAATGGTGCCGCCATCAGTCTTAGCTGGTGAGAGGCAAAAGGTTTGGAGGAGCAATCACGTTTAAAATGAGGATTAAGGTGCATTTTGCAATATATTTAGTCTGAGGAGCAGCTGGCACTCTGGGTTCTGCCTTTTAAGAATCTGAAATGTGAAAAGAGATTTAGAGAGAAAATAGGGTTGCCCTCCAAAACTGGGAAGCTAATTCATTATCGCTGTCTTTAGAGAGAAAGGAGGTTATCATTATCTGACCAGCAGGGTTAACTCTAGAGGTATAAATTGGCCTTTTCCATCACTAGGAAATCAGGCAAATACCAACAAATATTCAATCATTATGTCCTACAGGTAGAACACATTTCAGCTTATTTAATGAGTAAGGGATGTTCCCAGTGACTAAAGGAGGAGGAGGAAGAGGAGTCGAAAAGGAATCTGCTTCCTTCTAAGATCATAGGATCAATACTGGTTTTACAGCTAAGGAAACTGAGGCTCAGAAAGGCACTCTGTGTTGCAAATCTAAGGTTCAAGGCCAAGTGCTTTGACTCCAAATATGGTACTCCATAACACCATGAAGTTCCAGAGATCCCATAAATCTCTAATAAATACTAATAGTGATTACACATCTTAAACTTTGGGTAAAATATGGGTTTAGGGATGCTCCCAACTCCTAAGGACTGTCTGAAAGTCTCATTATATAAGAGTGATGAAGAAGAGCAATGACTTTCAGAGGATCTGGGTTTGAATTCCAGCTCTGCTACATTCTATGTGTATCACCCCCAATTAGAAAGTAAAACTCTTAATAATAAACTGAGAATTGAGTCACTTTAATCACATTGGGTCTAAGTTTCCTTAGCTATAAAATGAATCATTTGGAATCTCTAAGATTCCTTCCCACTAAATCTTTGAATTTTATTCAGCATATTATCCAAGACACAAATCAAACTGTCAAATGGCAATTTTAGGGAGTACAAGGGCCCCAGATCAGTCTCCTTGGCATCCCATATATAACATTGTTCTCATGGAAGTAATTGTGCCCCCAAACAATTAATTTCAACTAATCTCCTTGAGGTTAGTGATAGAGCAATGGATTTAGAATCAGAAAGACCTGAGTCAAAGCCTGCTTTAGAAACTCGTTAGCTATGTGAACCTGGTTAACTTAGCCTCTCTTAATCATTCTAAACCTCAGTTTTCTCAGTTGTGAAATGGAAATGATAATAGCATTTATCTCATAAAGGTTTTTGAAAGGAGCCAACAAAATAATATATGTAAAGCATTTTGCAAACCTTAAAGCAGTATATAAATGCTAGCTATTTTTGGAACTGATTCATGATGTCCCCTGGAGTATGGTATACCTACATATCATTCCCACCTTGCACGTTTTCTCACATCAACTTGATTTTAAGTAAAGAACAAAAAAATAATAAATTTCTATGTGCCAGTTTTCTTTGCACATTATTAGGATAGGGATTTTAGGGTAGTGGAGAGAACAGTGAATCCAGATCTGGAAATAAATTCTGCCATTTAATAATCATGGAGCAATGAATAAGTCATTTCATTTCGATTCACCTTAGTTTCTTTTCTGCAAAGTGAGGTAGGTGGGCTTAAGATCACCAATGTCCCTTTCCATTCTAGAACTTGATGATCCAATAATTTGTTTTTAAATCACTGGCATGTATAGCAAGATGGCATGTTATAATGAATAGAGTACTTGCCCAAGAGTAGGAAGACCTGGGTTCAAATCTCATCTTGGGCACTTGCTCACTGTTGGACCCTTGCTAATCACTCAGCTTCTACATTTTAGGCATAGGCTTTATCTACTAAGATGAGCTGTGATCTGTCTTAGTAGAAAGAAGTTCCACATGAGGAGGTCTTCTATAGATTCTAAAGAAGTGTGTTCTTGTCACTAACATTTGCCAATTTTACTATTTCCAGAGTATATTTCTACTATTATTTGTGAAACCCAAATGCAGATCATGAGTTAAGTAGGAGTAAAGGGAGTTTGGACAAATAAGATTTACCTGCTAAGTATATGTCAAAAAACAATATATTTCCTCCAAAATGAAAATAGTCATCCGAAGTTTATATCTTTCCTTAAGTAAATGAAGAGTCAGGTGATGGTCAGAATTTGATTGTGGTTTTGCTTTATTATGTTTAAAAGTTTGGGGTATGAGGAGAGTTCAGAAGAAGGAACAAAAGGGAGTTACTAAACTGAAAAGAGAAAAGAAGCCAATGAGAGCTTTTTCACCATAGGAACACACATGCCAGGTCTCAGCATTTTGCTCAGAAAGAATATTATGTGATCATGTATTCCAAGTCTCCTTTGGGTGAACTTCTACAGAAGAGGGACTGAGCTAGTATGAACATAAAACTTGGGAAAGAACGTCAACAACAAAATACACCATCCAAACATAGTAGCTCTTTTTTTTACTTTAAACCTCACTCAGAGGGATTATTGAGAGATAATGATAATAAACCTTAAATTCATAAGGAAAACTTATAAAGTACGTTTTACTCAATGTAGTTATCTAAAAAACTTGAATTTCAAAAGCCCAATCTTGAAAATGAATTTCAAGCAATCCCTTTGCTGGGTACAGATTCCAGAGAGGTAAATGACAGAAAGAAACATGTAACAAAGCTAAATAGCAACACTCCATGATAGGAGAAAACTGGAAACAAAATGGCTGTCTATCCATAGGAGGATATCCCAATAAACTGTGACATATGGATGTAAAGGCATCTTATTGTGCCATAAGAAAAGAAAATTTTGGGGGCAGCTGGGTAGCTCAGTGGATTGAGAACCAGGCCTAGGTTCAAATCCAGCCTCAGCCACTTCCTAGCTGTGTGACCCTGGGCAAGTCACTTGACCCCCATTGCCTAGCCCTTACCACTCTTCTGCCTTGGAGCCAATGGCTCCAAGACGGAAGGTAAGGGTTTAAAAAAAAAAATTTTAAAAAAAAGAAAGAAAGAAAAGAAAACTTTAAAATTCACCTTAGGAATTTAATATTAATCGATTAAGATAAAAAGAAAATACAAAATTAATGAGGAATTTAATATTAATTAAGATAAAAAGAAAATACAAAATTAATATGAGAAATTTAAGAAAATCTAGTAAGACTTTTCCATAAAAGTGATACAGAATCAAGAACCAAGAAAACAATATAGACAATGATAACACAAATGTAAATAAAAACAAGGCAAAAATCAGTTTAATGGATCTAAATGAATAATTTAATCCTAGATAACTGATAAAGAAATAATGGACCCTTCTCTTGTCAGCAGAGAAGCTGAAGGGTTCAGGGCACTGTGGATGTTGAATATGACACATGACAGATGTAATTGTTGGATCTGCTCTCCTTAAATATTTTTCACTGTTACAAGGAAGGGAGAGTTCAATGAGCTGGGGAGGAGTTAAGGGGAAATGACTGGTATAACATCAGCACAGGTCTATAAGGCAGAAGTATAAATCTGTACACATTATATTAATTGTGTACTACTACTACTACTACAATAATAAAATAACATTTCTATAGTGCTTTAAGATTTGTAAAGCACTTGACAAATATTATCTCATTTTATCTCTTGATAACTAGGTAAAGTAGGTGCTATTATTATCTCTGTTTTATAAGATGAGGAAACTGATAAAGGCAGAGTTTGTGACTTGCTGAGGGTCACATAACTAGTGTGTATGATTAGATTTGAACGCAGATCTTCCTGATTCCAGGTCCAGCTCCAGCTGGTTCTCCCTTTAGCTACTTGTTTGTTCACTCATGTCAGTCAGGTGCAACTCTTCATGACCCATTTGGGGTTCTCTTGGCAAAGATACTGGACTAGTTTGCCATTACCTCCTCCAGTTCATTTTACAGATGAGAAACTGGGGCAAACAGGGGTAAGTGACTTGCCCAGGGTCACAGAGCTAGTAAGTGTCTGAGGCCAGATTTAAACTCAGAAAGATGACTACAGGCATTGTGCCTAGCTGCCCTTAGCTACATTTAGAGGTATAATAGTAAAAAGCTTGTCCCCAACTGAAGAGTAGAATTGTCTTAGCAATAGACTGAGAGTTGAGTTCCCAGCCCTTTATTAGGAAAGGTCCTTTTCTCCTCGATTGCTTCCATTATGCCCTCATGCCACAAACATACAGAGTTCAGGCACCATGAAGACAGGATCAACCACATTTATTTAGAAGAAAGAAAATTAAATCCGGCAATTATATTCTTAATAGATTTTTTTTAAGTACAATTAAGCAGAAATAAGGAAGGAGAGAGAGAGAGAGGAAAGGCACCCTCTATTCCTCCTGATTGGTTTGTTTCTCCCTGGGCATCTGCTCCTAGAGCAAACACCTACAATAAAACCGAACAGTCACACACCTCACAGCTGGTCCATTTAAGTAGAGGTCACCTCCACTGGTCTTAAGGAAGGAAACTACAGATGTTCCAGACACTGGCTGCTGCCATGGTTAAGGCTGCTGTCATGGGACAACCATCCTCCTTTCTCCTTCTATTCTCTGAGTTTTCTCCTTAAGAGTCTCGAAACTTGGCAAAACTCCACCCTCCTACCTGAAGACTGATCTTCAATAGTTTCCCTTCTTTCCAAATTGGGAAAGACTATAAGTCCTTGAGATTTTTGTAAACTGCCAGATATTGCTATCTTGGCACATATATCTATATTAATATATACACATAAAGACTTTGTTGTTGTTTAATCGCTTCTCAGTTATTTCCAACTCTTTCTGACCCCATTTTGGGTTTTCTTGGCAAAGATCCTGGAACCATTTTACCATTTCCTTTTCCAATTCTTTTTACAGATGAGGCAAACTGGTTTAGTGACTTGTCCAGGGTCACACAGGTAATAAGATTATAATACAACTTATAAATAAAATAAAACAGTATTTTAGAAATCAGCTTATTGAAAGTACAGATGAAGGAAGTATTTCTTATTTAATTTTTAAATTTTCTGTCCCTCTGGTACCTGGCACAGAAATTCCCAACCAATAAGTATGTCATGTTTATTAAATGAATGGTCAATGTTAAATTTATAGGAATATATTGAGTAGTTGAGTGGTCTTGTTAAAATGAAATCACTATTTGATTTTAAAAAGTAAAGCATGAAAATCAGAGCATTGACCCCCTTTTGGAATGTTTTAATTTGATTATTTCACTTATAGAGTAGACAGGATTCTTAACCTGAAGTGTATGGATTTGTGTTTTAAGTATTTTGTTAAACGTGCAGATATCTCTTCTAAATCATGGCTTTCTCAAGGTTTTGATATAGCATAGTTTGGAATAAGAAATTAAAGGGGAATTTGTTGGGAGTTTTGTGGAAACCACAAGTGACACACTTTTAAAGCCAACAGATAATATAGAAGTTTAGAAACTCAGAAATGCATAAAATATATGTATAGTATTATATGATATCAATATATTCCATCTTTTAGTAACATCAATATAAACAATTTATTTTACTGTAAACACCCCGAAAGAGAAAAAGAAAAAATTCAGACTTCTTCTATGGTATGGAGGAAGGGCCAAAAAAATTTTATGGAGCCCTTAACCCCCAGGATGTGGAAAGGATACCTATATTTCAGTATGATCAATTTCCTTTTAATTTGATGGATTCTGTTTTATGGACTTAAGAACATTATTTTGAAAAGGGGTGTATAATCTTCACCAGATTGCCAAAGAGGTTCATCCATAACACAAAAATGGTTAAGAATCTTTGGAATAAAGGGAGCCATGCTCATTCTTGACTAATGCAGTTCAGAAATAAGCACACATAAGAAAGCAGCTCACATTGAAAGCATTGTGTTTGCTGGCACCAGAAAAGTCAAAAGCTGAACACAGTCCAGCTTGAAGTATAAAAGGAATACCCCAAGATGCAGTTTCTCCTTCAAGGTCAAGCCCTGACCCAGCTGCATACTCCATACAACCTGATGTCAAGTCTACAACTGGGTAATATTCCTCTTTGGGATGGGACCTGAAATGCTGAGAGAAGGGGGAAATAGCTACATGATACTAAACAGATTCTGGTCCAAGTTATCAGACATTTGGCTTCCTGCAAGGCATAAATCCATTATCTTCAAAACTGGGTTGTGCACATTACATGCATTCCTACTAAGCAGCTGCAGATGATAAGCCTCACTCTACATAATTTACTTGGAAGTACCTTAGAGATATGATTAAGCAGATGATAGACTCTATTGTCTTTCCTCCAGGAATGGTCTGTGGATTCCAATCGCAGAATAGTTATTATCGATCTTTGTCCTTCAAAGATACTAATTATATTTTGATTCACACACCCTAATAATGAAACTCTCCTTTTAAAAAAAATCTAAAAAAAGCTTATATTCTGAATAGACAATAATGATACTTCTTAACCCAGGAAGCTTTGGAACATCAAAAGCCTACTACAAGAAAATATGAAGCTCACGAGAAAATAGACAAGCAAGATACACCAAGACAGGAGAATCCAGAATGCTTAAAGGGTGGGGAGGAAGTTAGGGTTGGTCATCTCCAGACAGTGAAACATAACTAAAAGAAAACATTTTGAATTTGAATGTTCATCAACTTTTTCAGACAGCAGTGAAATAATTTTCAGAAATTCTCCTTCCTCCTACTTTAACAGACTTTGGGCTATGAAAAAACAACCTCTGCCCAGATAATGTTATAATAAATATATAATATTGTAAAGTTATTAAAATAAATTTAGTTTAAACTATTCTGTAATTTGCCACTGTTTCCACTTTTGGCATTTTTGACTTGCTTGAGATCTCCTTTTTGAGAAAAGTTACTTATATAATGAAGTTAGAGATTGGATACAGAGCAAACCTACTGAGGTCCTGAATGGAATTAGGCAACCTGCTGGAACCCTGGAGGGAATGGAATATCTTCTCCCAAATCAATTAATTCTGGTAGATGTTTTTAATTCTCACCTTCTTTTTTTTTTAATTTTATAATATTTTATTTGATCGTTTCCAAGCATTATTCATTAAAGACAAAGATCATTTTCTTTTCCTACCCCCCCACCCCCAGTAGCCGACGCGTGATTCCACTGGGTATCACATATGTCTTGATTCAAACCCATTGCCATGTTGTTAGTATTTGCATTAGAGTGTTCATTTAGAGTCTCTCCTCTGTCATGTCCCCTCAACCACGCTCGGTGTTTCTACTCCCACAGTTTATCCTCTGCTTATGAATAGTGTTTTTTCTCCTAGATCCCTGCAGATTGTTCAGGGACATTACACCGCCCCTAATGGAGAAGTCCATTACATTCAATTATACCACATTGTATTAGTCTCTGTAAAATGTTCTCCTGGTTCTGCTCCTTTCACTCTGCATCACTTCCTGGAGGTTGTTCAGTCTCCATGGAATTCCTCCACTTTATTATTCCTTTTAGCACAATAGTATTCCATCACCAACATATACCACAATTTGCTCAGCCATTCCCCAATTGATGGGCATCCCCTCGTTTTCCAATTTTTGGCCAAAACAAAGAGCGCAGCTATGAATATTTTTGTACAAGTCTTTTTGTCCATTATCTCTTTGGGGTACAGACCCAGCAGTGCTATGGCTGGATCAAATGGTAGATATTCTTTTGTCACCCTTTGGGCATAGTTCCAAATTGCCCTCCAGAATGGTTGGATCAGTTCACAACTCCACCAGCAATGAATTAATGTCCCTATTTTGCCACATCCCCTCCAGCATTCATTACTTTCCTTTGCTGTTATGTTAGCCAATCTGCTAGGTGTGAGGTGATACCTCAGAGTTGTTTTGATTTGCATCTCTCTGATTATAAGAGATGTAGAACACTTCTTCATGTGCTTGTTAATAGTTTTGATTTCTTTATCTGAGAACTGCCTATCCATTTCCCTTGCCCATTTATCAATTGGAGAATGGCTTGATTTTGTGTACAATTGATTTAGCTCTTTATAAATATGAGTAATTAAACCTTTGTCAGAGGTTTCTATGAAGATTTTTTCCCAATTTGTTGTTTCCCTTCTGATTTTAGTTATATTGGTTTTGTTTGTACAAAAGCTTTTTAGTTTGATGTAGTCAAAATTATTTATTTTACATTTTGTGATTCTTTCTATATCTTGCTTGGTTTTAAAGCCTTTCCCCTCCCAGAGGTCTGACATGTATACTATTCTGTGTTTACCCAATTTACTTATGGTTTCCTTCTTTATGTTTAAGTCATTCACCCGTTTTGAATTTATCTTGGTGTAGGGTGTGAGGTGTTGATCCAAGCCTAATCTCTCCCACACTGTCTTCCAGTTTTCCCAGCAGTTTTTATTGAATAGTGGATTTTTGTCCCAAAAGCTGGGATCTTTGGGTTTATCGTATACTGTCTTGCTGAGGTCGCTTTCCCCTAGTCTATTCCACTGATCTTCCTTTCTGTCTCTTAGCCAGTACCAAATTGTTTTGATGACTGCTGCTTTGTAATATAGTTTAAGGTCTGGAGCTGCAAGGCCCCCATCATATGTGGTTTTTTTTTCCATTATTTCCCTGGATATCCTTGATCTTTTGTTATTCCAGATGGATTTTGTTATGGCTTTTTCTAAATCAGTAAAGAAGTATTTTGGTAGTTCAATGGGTATGGCACTAAATAGATAAATAAGTTTGGGTAGGATGGTCATTTTTATTATATTGGCTCGTCCTATCCATGAGCAGTTAATTTTCCAATTGCTCAAGTCTAGTTTTAGTTGTGTGGAGAGTGTTTTGTAGTTGTGTTCATATAGTTCCTGTGTTTGTCTCGGGAGATAGATTCCTAAGTATTTTATTTTGTCTAAGGTGATTTTGAATGGGATTTCTCTTTCTAGTTTTTGCTGCTGAGCTGTGTTGGAGATATATAGAAAAGCTGATGACTTATGTGGGTTTATTTTGTATCCTGCAACTTTGCTAAAGTTGTTGATTATTTCAATTAGCTTTTTGGTTGAATCTCTAGGATTCTTTAAGTAGACCATCATGTCATCTGCAAAGAGTGATAACTTGGTCTCCTCCTTGCCTATTTTGATGCCTTCAATTTCTTTTTCTTCTCTAATTGCTACTGCTAGTGTTTCTAGTACAATGTCAAATAGTAGAGGTGATAATGGGCATCCTTGTTTCACTCCTGATCTTATCTTAATGCATCTAGTTTATCCCCATTGCAGATGATATTAGCTGATGGTTTTAGATATATACTGTTTATTATTTTTAGGAATGACCCTTCTATTCCTATGCTTTCTAGTGTTTTTAATAGGAATGGGTGTTGTATTTTATCAAAGGCTTTTTCTGCATCTATTGAGATAATCATGTGGTTCTTGTTGGTTTGCTTGTTGATGTGGTCAATTATGTGGATGGTTTTCCTAATATTGAACCAGCCCTGCATCCCTGGGATAAATCCTACTTGATCATGGTGGATGATCCTTCTGATCACTTGCTGGAGTCTTTTTGCTAGTATCCTATTTAAGATTTTTGCATCTATATTCATTAGGGATATTGGTCTATAGTTTTCTTTCTCTGTTTTTGACCTGCCTGGTTTTGGAATCAGTACCATGTTTGTGTCATAAAAGGAGTTTGGTAGAATTCCCTCTTTGCTTATTATTTCAAATAGTTTGTATAGTATTGGGATTAACTGTTCTCTGAATGTTTGATAGAATTCACTGGCGAATCCATCAGGCCCTGGGGATTTTTTCTTAGGAAGTTCTTTGATGGCTTGTTGGATTTCATTTTCTGATATGGGATTATTTAAGAATTCTATTTCTTCTTCTGTTAGTCTAGGCAGTTTGTATTTTTTTTACATATTCATCCATATCACCTAAATTGCTGTATTTATTGCCATATAATTGGGCAAAGTAATTTTTAATGATTGCCTTAATTTCCTCTTCATCGAAGGTGATGTCCCCCTTTTCATCTTTGATGCTATTAATTTGCTTTTCTTCCTTCCTTTTTTAAATTAGATTGACCAGTACTTTGTCTATTTTGTTTGTTTTTTCAAAGTACCAGCTTCTAGTCTTATTTATTAAATCAATAGTTCTATCACTTTTGATTTTATTAATTTCTCCCTTAATTTTTAGGATTTCAAGTTTGGTTTTCTGCTGGGGGTTTTTAATTTGATCGCTTTCGAGTTTTTTTATTTGCATTTCCAATTCTCTGCTCTCCCTAGTTTGTTAATATATGCACTCAGGGATATGAATTTACCTCTGATTACTGCTTTGGCTGCATCCCAAAATCTCACCTTCTTAAAATGAATACTGTGCATTGGTTCTAAGCAGAAGAATGGTAAGGGCTAAGGCAATGGGGAATAAGTGACTTGCCCTGGGTAATACTGCTATGTTTGAGGTAACATTTGAACCCGAGATCTCCTGTCTCTAGTCCTGAAGTCTGGCAGTTTTCTAAATAGTGTTCTTATCAGGACTTAGTAAAGCAAAGCTTTGGTGGAAAGGAGCAAGGAGCCTAGATCCAAGGTCTGGTTTTGGCTAGTGAAGGAAACGTATGAGGAACTGGCTGCTACTTCATATTCAAACTCTCCACCCCTCTAAAGAGCTTTTACTGCTGGTCTTATTCTGGCAGGGTGTCTCCTCTTCCCTGTGGCTCCTCTGTTTAACAGGATAGGGAAGTACTGGGGTCTTACTCCCCTATAGCAATCACCCAGTTGTTTCCCTTTTCTAGAGAAATCTTTCTTCTTCATGGCCACCCCAGTCAATGATTTTAGGTTAGATCCTTTTGAAATACGTTTATGAGCCAGAATGAGGTTTCCTGCAGTGTTAGCAGCAGTAAAGAAGAATAGGACATTGGCATTGGGAGGGGGGAAGGAGGGAAGGGTACAACTCCATCCTTTGATCAACTAGGTTGCTAGTGTGACTTCCCTATTCACCTAAATCCTGTGACTTTAATATCAGTAACACCGTTGAGTTTTAGAGTCCTACCTATCTTTGCAGCCTCCCTGAATATTGCTCTGACTCAGTCACTCTGGAGCAGCAGCCAAAGTGACCTCACAATACTCCATTGCCCTTCTCCATGCATTCACATAGTCTACCACCCATGCCTAGAGCATGCACCCTCCTTTATCTCTGCCTCGTGGAATCCCTACACGCTGCAGCTGAGGCACCATCTTCTTTCTGCATCAAGTCTCATACCCCCAACTAGTGACCTTCCTGGACTCACAGTGTCTTCTCTTCATATTTGTGCTGTGTATATTTTTAGGTGGCCTTGTTGTCTTCCCCATTAGAATGTACGCTCATTGTGAGCAGGGAACACTTCATTCTTTGAACTTGTATTTCCAGCACCTACCACAGCGCCGCCTGATTCGTAGTTGGCAATGACTAAATACTTGTCAGCTGATTCATTGATTGGCTCCCATCTGGTCTGAGATGGGGAGGGGAAAAGAATTCCTGGAACAGCATTCTTTTCTTATTTCATCTATGTTAGACCACCATAGGATAAAAGAGCTAAAAGTCTTTGAGAGACAATCTGGTCTAGCTGACTGCCTTCAAGTAGGGAACTGTCTTTGTTTTGGAAATTGCACTTGGAAAGATTCTATCTGGTGTGGATGCTTCATTCTCCTGAATGTGTTGTACTGGGGACTTACAAGAAATATTTCTCACTGATACGGCAGATGGAAAGGGAACATAAATAAAATGCCTTCATGCTTGTTTTTTTAAAACAGCTTCTAATTAAATTCTCCTTTGGAAACTGGGAACGTTGCCCCAACTGTATCAAGAAACGTAGTGACCATGACATATAGACCAAGACAGGAAAATCCAGGATGTTACAAGAGGGGGAGGAAGTGGGGATGATCATCTCTACACAGTTATACTTAGTCAAAAGAAAACATTTTGATATTAATTTTTTATTACTTTTTTCTGACAGAAATAAAAATAATTTTCTTCACTTCTCCTTCCTTCTATCTTACTAGACTTTTTGCAGTGGTGGTGAACTCTCCCCAGATGAAAATGTTATAAATATATAATATTATTAAGTTATTAAATTAATTTAGTCTTGTCTTATTCTGCAACTTATTCCCATTCTCTTTTGGCATTTTAGGCTCTCTTCTCTCAACTGCCCATCCATGGCCCAGAGGCTCTGGTGGTATAAAACTACCCAAAAAGAGTTTATCTTTTATGAATTCCAAAAGAACAGGAGGCGATCTTCTGAGAATAATAAACAGATACAGAGTTGTCTGTACCTAGAACCAAATGCAGTCAATATAACCCTGGGTGACTTCTTTTATAGGTGCTTTCATTCTTTTCTTTCTACAATGGCTCACACAGGAACCATTGTAGTCCAATAGAACAATTTTTGATTTGTTCAGGAAATGGTTAAGTTACTTCAGGTTAGCCTCATAACTTCATAGAAATGCTTGGATTTGTCTCCCACACAAAACCAGGTTGAGTCATTTGTTTTACTAACCGACTAGAACCAAGGCATAAGACAAATCTTTTTTTTCTCTAAAAATTATCTTCACATGTGATTTTGTCATGATATTTTGTTTTCTTTTGAAAAGGGATTTAGATTTCATGAAACCTGCCTATAGAGTCTCCGTCCAGCAGTAAAGAAAGGGACAGATTTTACTTTTATTTAAGTAGACACATAACTCCAACTTGGTTGATTTTTTTTTGGAGGGGAGCATGAAAAGCATAAGTTCAATTTGTGTGGGTTTAGGGTTCAATTATATTTCCCCCTCTGTACAATTGGGATAATAATATCCACAGAAGCTACCTCCCAGGTGAGGCTTAAATATGTGAAACACTTTGTAAACCTTAAATTGCTATTTAAAACACAGCCTTCACTATGTAAATAATCCAAAGACAAAATTACTCCCCAGTCATCTCAGTCAGAGAAGCACAGAGCAAGGAAGAACCATAACATCTTTACAGGAGCAATGTCATAGATATTTAATCAGTCACAGATACTTATATTGACTGTTTACCAGGTATAGGATATCAGTATGTCATTGTACAGATTATTTTTAATTAATTTAATTTAAATTAATTAATTTAAATAATTAAATTTAAGTAATAATTAAATTATAATCAAATAAATTAATTAATTATTTAGTTCGTTAGCAGCTGCTGAGTGAAATTTTCAAGAGTAGGGAGGGAACCTTACCATTCCATTATAAAGTGTCTCCAAAGTCCAACTGCATCATTCCAAAATTCTTAGTGGTGTTTTAAGTTCTAATAGCTTAAGTAGGTGGATTTTAATATCCCTATTAATTTTTTTAAACCCTTACCTTCTGTTTTAGAATCAATTCTGGACATTGATTCTAAGGCAGAAGAGTGGTAAAGGGTAGGCAATGGAGGTTAAGTGACTCACTTATGCAGCTAGGTCATGCAGCTAGGAAGTGTCTGAGGCCAGGTTTGAACCCAAGACCTCCTGTCTCTGGGCCTAACTCTCAATCTACTGAGCCACCCAGCTGCCCCTCTCTATTCAGTTTTAATAGCTTAAAACCACACTGAGACTTTTGGGACACTTTGTATAGCTTTCAAATAGATACAGAAGCTCCATTTCAAAATGGGTGATTTTTTAATTAAGTAATTTTCTTGTTGCACAATAAAGTCACTATAAGACTAACCAAGGAAGAGAATCTGAAGCTTTGATATACAGTTGCTCTTCTGAGATTATTTTTTCAAAGCCTTTTAAATGTTAACAAGCAAGAAGTTGGGGGATATATAAGGGAAAGAAGAAAGAGAAAAAGAGAAGGGGAAGGAGAGAGAAGGAAGAAAAGGAAAGAAAAAGGGAGAGAAAGAGAGGAAGAGGGAGAGAGAAAAGGAAGAAAGAGGGAGAGACTGTGTGAGAGAGACAGAGTCAGAGACAGAAAGACAGAGTGACAGAGAGACAATATATGTGTGAGATAGAAAAGGCAGAGAGAGAGAGACAAAGAGAGATAAGGTGTGTGTGAGAGAGAAAAAGGAAGGCAGAGAGAGATGGAGAAAGACAGAGAGAAGGAGGGAGAGAAAAAGAGGGAGGAAGAGAGAGAGAGGGAGGGGAGAAAGAAAGAAAGAAAGAAAGAAAGAAAGAAAGAAAGAAAGAAAGAAAGAAAGAAAGAAAGAAAGAAAGAAAGAAAGAAAGAAAGAAAGAAAGAAAGAAAGAAAGAAAGAAAGAAAGAAAGAAAGAAAGAAAGAAAGAAAGAAAGAAAGAAAGAAAGAAAGAAAGAAAGAAAGAAAGAAAGAAAGAAAGAAAGAAAAGAAAGGAGAGAAGGAGGGAGGGAGGGAGGGAGGGAGGGAGGAAGGAAGGAAGGAAGGAAGGAAGGAAGGAAGGAAGGAAGGAAGGAAGGAAGGAAGGAAGGAAGGAAGGAAGGAAGGAAGGAAGGAAGGAAGGAAGGAAGGAAGGAAGGAAGGAAGGAAGGAAGGACAAAGAGGGAGAGGAAGAGGAAGAGAGAGAGAGGGAAGGAGGGGGGAGGAAGAGATAAAGAAAGAGACTGAAACTGAGGCAGAGGCAGAGGGAGAAAAAGGGAGGAGAGCCAAGAAATTCCTGGATTGCAAGAAAGGAAAAGAAAGTCATTCTTTGTATTTCAATTTCAAAGTGAGTTAAGTTCACCACAAACCACCCTCAGACACTAAGGTTTAAGAACACCAAGCAGCCTATATCAAGTCATTAACCTTTTAGGACCCACTCAAAGCAATGTTGTGTGACACTTTATTAATGAATGCTTTAATGTGATATATAAAAGCTAACAAACACCGACATTTGCCATGATTCATCAAGTTTAATACTGCATCAAACCTTTCAGTCTGAACACTAGTGATTTTTAATCAGAGCATCAACTAGAAGTTGTAGGCTTCAAGTCTTTAAGATAACATTCTCTCATTCTCTCAGTCTGTCTCTGTCTGTCTGTCTGTCTGTCTCTCTCTCTCTCTCTCATTCCCCACCCCCTCCCTCTTTTCCCTCTCTCAATCTTTCTCTGTAGCTGCATATCTCTACTTCTATCTCTGCGTCCCTTTGTGGCCATCTCTCTCTATCACTGCCACTCCTAGTCTTTGTCTCTCTGACTGTTTCTATCTCTCCGTCCCCATCTCTGTTTCTGTCTCAGTTCATCTGTCTCTGTCTCTTTCTGTCCATCTGTCTGTGTGTGTGTGTCTCTCTCTCTGGAATCCAAAACCAAGTCAAAATTCCCCCAAACAAATAAAAAGAAGACCATGTGGGCAGCCTGCCTTACTAACGCCAGGGGATCGTTCATAGAATCTTTCTAGAAGACCAAGGGAACTTGTCCTCTAACAACCATACTTGCTGTTTAACCCACACATTGTCTGTAATAGTTGCTAGGAGGCAAGAAACCCTGTTGTAAAACAGCTGGGCTTCTTGGCTCCAGGCAAAGGCAAATTCCACAGTCAAAAACCTAATTAGAAACTTCTAGAATTCCAGACACTGTTTTACACCATGACCTTTTTTTTCCCCTTTGGCAACAAATAAATACTGTGAGCACTCCTTATTCTATAAGCTCCTTTTCTGTGTAAATACTGTACATGCCTTTTCTCAGCGAATATCAGAAAGCGGCCCTTCTACTGAGCAAGTGATTCAATATCTATTAAATTCACATTTCCAGAGTTCTTAGTCAAAATTTTCAACAGTCTATCTCCCTTAATAGATACTTTATGGAATATTATATTAAAATAATATCTATATGGGGACATTTATCAGGAGAAAAAAGTAATAAAGTCTAAGACAGTTTTGTAGAAATTTTTTGAACATTTTGCCCTTTCAATTTAAGGACACCAGCTTTTTAATTTTTTTTAAATTCACATTAAGTTACCTGACATATAGTATCATCACAATCACAGCTGTAATAGGCCAGTGAAATATATGCATGTGTGAATGTTTATACATTCATGCATGATCATACTTAACCCTAAGAATTATTTAGAAGTAAATAGAATTTTTCTAAAATTAATAGAAAATGGGGCAGCTAGGTGGCACATTGGATTGAGAAGCAGGCCAAGGGATAGAAGGCCCTGGGGATCTGGCCTCAGATACTTCCTAGCTGTGTGACCCTGGGCAAGTCATTTATTGCCCCCATTGCCTAACCCTTAACACTTTTCTGCCTTGGAACCAATAAACAGTATTGGTTCTAAGAGAGACTGTAAGGGTTTGAAAAAAAGAAAAAGAAAAAAGAATGAATAGAAAAGAAAACCTTTCCTAAAAGGATAGAGGTTCTTAACTTTTGTATCATAGACTCCCTTGGTAGTCTGATGAATTGTACTGACCAATTCCCCTTACATAATGTTTTTAAATCCACACAGTTAAATATGTAGGATTAAAAAAGGAAACAATTTACGTTAAAACATAGTTTTAATAGATTTTTTAAGAAACAAGTTCACAGACTCAAGGTCAAGAACCCCTGCTTAGAGTATATTCTGAGTCTGTCAAGACAACCTCTTCAAATTGAGTGAAAGCTCCCCACAGACAGCTACTGGGAACAATGCTTCTGTGTTCTGATCCTGACAAACTGTCTTCTTGTTCTATATCTAGGTCATGGTCAGTGTCTAACACATGTTAAATATCTATACCTGTAATAGGGAAAAAAAAAACCCTGACTGATAGTTCTTTTGTAAGACAGAGATAGAGACCTACAAATTATGTCACCAAGACTATCTACCATATCATCAAAGAACTCCAAAGGATTATTTTATCCTTTCCTATTCAAAATCTTCCTTACATCGCCAGGATGCTTCACAACCTTGGTCCCTCTTCATATATCTGTCAGGCAGGTTATCAGCATCATCGCATCACATTTCACAAATGAAGGAAAAGACAAAGAATTGGCTGATGTCACAGAGTAATTGTGCAGACCAAAGCAAGTCCCCCAGCAAATGGCCTCAGGACCTACAAAGATCTCCAAGTGCTTATTATTACCATTCGAGTAAAATTCTCAAGTGCTGTTAGTTGGTGAAACCAAAAAACATATAAATCTAAATAATAGCATGAAGGTTTTCCTTATTTACAGTTACATTCCGTTTTGGAGAGCACAGTGACCCAGAACTGGGCCAAACAGATAAATTGTAAAGCAATGAAGACTGAGAGACGGGAGTATTTGAGGACTACTAAGTGGTGCAGTGGTAGGACATTAGACATGTGTCCAGATGACCAGAGTTCAAATTCAGCTAGATATGTGCCCCTGGGCAAGTCGTTTAACTTATTGGTCTCAGTTTCTCAAATATAAAATAGGGATCATGGAGTTACTATGAGGATTAAATGAGATAATTATAAAATATTTGGCACAGTGCTAAGTATATAGTAGGTGTTTAATAAATGAATATTCTCTTCCTCTCTACCTACCCCAGTAGGAACCAATGAATAAACCAAAACTTAAGCAAAGCTCCATTGCTACTAGTACCATTACTACTTCTATGCTTACTCCTCCATAGGTGAGAATTAAGATTAGTCAACACTCCCTGGAGAAGAAGTTGATGTTCAGTCATTTTTCAGTTGTGTCTGACTTTTCACATCCCCATTTGGAGTTTTCCTGGCAAAGATACTGAAGGCTTGCCATTTCCTTTTACAGATGAGGAAACTGAGGCAAATGGGGTAATAGACTTGCCCAAGATCACATAGCTAGTAAGTATCTGAGGCTGGATTTGAACTAGTCTTCCTGACTTCAGGTGCAGTTCTCCAACTCTATCCAGCGTGCCACCTAGTTGTCCAGGGGAAGAGAGAGAAGAATAAAAATTTTGATCTGGTAACATGGGAAAAAGACATGTGGAAGGGGCTGGGCCAAGCATGGAACAATCATGTTGCCATATACTAGGATTTAAGAATACTAGGATTAGGGATTAGGAACACTCATTTGTTACCCACCATCATATAACCACATAGTTTACATTTATAATATCTTATGTAGCTCAGTTATTCAGTATGGTTGCTCTGCATATATTCTGTAGAGAACATTTGGCTCCACATTTTGTCTATGGAAAGTACACTTCCCAGATGTTGGACCTCTATCATAGGAAAAGGAATATCAACTCTTCATTAAAATGTTTAGGCATGTCCTAGATAATTTGTCCTGACCCACACCATTAATATATTACAATTAAACTCAGCTATCACATCACAAAACTTCTGTTAATATTGGTTTGGGAATTGGCCATTTATGACTTTTCTAACATTGTGCCTGTGAAATCCATATTTCCCTATAAGATTTTTGTAGAATCAATTAAGAGTATGACTGCCCCTCAAAATGGGGGATAAACATCTCAGAGGAACAGGCATCTGCTAAGGAGAACGGGGACACCAAGATGATTTAACTGTCCCCATTCCCAATCTCCAAAAATCATTTTCCCTGTCATAAGAATCAAAACTTTGACCATAAATGAAACAGTGAGATAACTTAAGTGTCAGCTTTCATTTATTTTCTTAAAGATTCTCTCCATATTAGCTCAGATAATTGAAAGTTTAATGGCAACTGCCTCATGTCACTTCATCATCATTATAATTACAAAATCACCAAACAATTTTTATGGAATACTAGTCCTAGACATGGGAGGACCAAGGGGCACAATGGATAGAGTACTGGGGATAGATTCAGAAAGACTCAACTTCATGAGTTTACATCTGACCTCAGATACTTACTGTGTGACCCTGGGCAAGTCACTTAACTCTACCTCCATTTCCTCATGTGTAAAATGATCTGGAATAGGAAATGGCAAACCCCTGTAGTATCTTTGCCAATAAAACTCCCAAATGAGGTCACACAATTAAAATGAATAAATGACAGCAAATTGTAGGCATAGTATTATGCTAGAAAATAAAAGGAATTCTCAAGGTGTTAATTCTTCAACTGAAAATACAGGATCTACATATTAAACGATGATTAACAATAAAAGGCAGTGTGTGAAATTTATGCTGGATAGAATGTGATCCAGGAATTCACAGAAATCAAAGCATCTCCAAGTAGAGAGAGACCTTAGAGGTCATCTAGTTTAATCCTTCTCTACCTAAAGCACGAACAGAAGTGTCAAACATATGGCCAGCATGTGGCTCACAACACTCGCAAGTATAGTCTGAACCATTTAAAAATGTAATCAGGAAATAGTTAATAAAATAAATAAAAATATACAAAAATATAGTTACTGTTACATTCTAACACTAAGTCAATTTGTGGTTTGCAAGGATGTGTACAGCTTAGTGGTGCCTGGTTGTATTTTAGTTTGACACCACTGGTCTATAATATCTTCAACAAATGTTGTGGTCAATCAACTTTCTTATGAAAATCTCTAGGGCTAGGGACCACACTACATATGAGGGCAGTCCATTTTGCCTTTGGACAATTCTAATTATAAGGAATATTCCTTTATATTGTGTCCATAGCTCTGACTCCAACATAGGATTATAAGACTCCTAGTCACTGATCATATTTATTATGCCCTCTGGGACAAAGTAGAAATCTAAACCTTCTTCTAACACCTGGAAGCTTACTAGTTTGTATGCACGTGTCTAGGTTGGAGAGCCTTACCAGAACTGTCAAACCTGATGGCAACTAACCAATTATATTGATTCATGTGAAGAAGAAACCCAGAAAATAAGGAGATGACGTCTTAAACGAACAACACAATTATTTTCAAAAAGAGATAGAGAAGTTTTGGTAGCATGACTAAATTCCTGTTGTTCCTAATTTCATTAGGAAAAAAGTTTTCATTGTAAAGTTTTCTCAAGGTAACGTATTAATACCACATTACACTCTTTACTTTGGAGGAAGGTAGGATTTATATCCTTAATTGGAGGTAGGGGAATGAGAAAAAGAACGATTGGCTTGGGAAGTGCACAATTGTCTGGAAAGATGGAATGTTAGGATAAGATTTGGATTGCTGGTATACAACTTAAAATATAGCAATTTGAGACTCTTGGCAGGAGGTAGAATATATATGATAGATCTGAAAAACTGGTGAGAACAAGTACAATATAGCAAGAAGAATGCCAAAAGACATGGTCAGGAGTAATTTAGAGATAGCAATAAATCTGTTCACTCAGCCTCAGGTTTACTTACACAAATACAGCACAAAGAGTAGGTAAAGAAGAAAGTTTCTAGACCCCTGATCTCCAGATCATAATGCAAGAAAACACATCTGACCTCATAATTATTCCTGAGGTTTAGTTGGCTAGAACTCAAGGCAGGAATAGAGCTCTGTAAAATTGTATCTTATTCAAAAGGAATGAGATAAATAAAAGATGGTAATTGGAATAATATTACATAGTATGAATATAGACTTATGGGAAGAAATTCAAGACTCTGATGGGAGAAGGATGTTGGAGAACATTTGAGTAAGGCTCAATGGATATAGAAATAGAAAAAATATGGAGTATACTTCAGACCATCTGGGGAAAAAGAGAAAACCAATGTATAATTTGTAAATTACTAATAATTTCCAATTACCTATAAAAGAACTGTTGGTTTTATAAAAACTATTAGGAAAACTGGAAAGCAGAAATTAGACTTAGAGCAACATCTTATACCATATTTTGCAATAAATTTAAAATGGGCACACAGCCTGAACATTCATAGTCATACCACTGAAAAATTGAAAGAGAAGATCAAATACCTTCAGAGCTGTGGAAAGGAGAAGAAGTCTTAAACAAACAAGGCAAATATAAAAAAATAACTTTTTTAGGTGAATTTGGATAGGGTGACTAAATTTTTATTGTTCCTAAGACCAGATTTCCTTTAATTCCATTAGAAAAAAAAGTTCCCATGCTAAAGGTTTCTCAAGGTATTATTAACATATTAATACCATATTACACTCTTTGCTTTCTGTGACTACAATCTCTCAATACAGCAGCACAGGTGGTGTACTGGATATAAAGCACTGCCCATGAAGTCAGGAAATCCTCAGTTCAAATTCTACTTCAAATGCTTCCCAACTGTGTAACACTGGGCAAATCTTTCTCTGCCTCAGTTTCTTCACCTGTAAAATGAGAACAATAATAGTAACTGTCTCACAGAGTTGTATCAAATGAAATAATATTTGGAAAGTGCTGGCACATTGTAGGCAGTTAATTAATGCTTGTTCTCTTCTCCCCTTGTATACAGATTATGGCATGCAGTCAGGAGGCTGGTCCATTCAATTAGTACATCTCATATGGGAGACATATAGTGCAGATGGACAATGAGCTGGACAGAGATTGGAAAAAGAGAACCAGAGTAAGCTGGACTGTATTTTGGAAATTACGGAGTAGTTTAGTGATCCCAAGCTGTTTTCTGACACAAAGAATTCATTCTTTTAATAAAATTGGTCTTCTAATGATGCTGTACGGTTGTGAATCTTGGAACACCATAATCCTCAAAGATTCAAAGGGTAGATAAGCCAAAGACCAGTAGAGTGGATTGTGGTAGGTATGACACATGTGTATCAATCCTAAATTCTTTAAAAAAAAAAAGGATGGGTGTCTGTGGGTGGAGGATGGGATGTTGTATATGTTGTTAGGCACAATAAATATTTAGGCTGGTTTTACTGAATTGCTCTTTAAAATATTTATTACAAGGGAATCTCTAATGATTTGGAGAAACCTGTCGAATATAGTCAGAAATTAATGTGGAAAAAAGTAAAAGATATCAATAAGACTTTGTAAAAAATTGGTGTCTAGGGGGGGATAAGGTCATGGCATAAGGAATACTATCAAGGGGGGGAACACAGAGAAAAGGAGGGGTAATCATGAAGTGGGAGTGCTGCATGACAAATAGCTATCATGTTCCTTTGGCACTCATGAAATGTAAAAAGACCTAGGGAAATAATAGAACACGTTACAATCCACTTAACCTCTTACAACCCACAACCAAACTCTCTAAGATTATATTTATTGTGTGAAAAAATGCCCTATTGATTAGAGAAAGGCAAATTAAAACAACTCTTAATACCACCTTATATCTATCAGATTAGCTAACCTGAAAGAAAAGGAAAACAATAAATGCTGGCAGGAAAAATTGGCACACTAATGCATTGTTGATAGATTTGCTAACTGATCCAACCATTCTGAAGAACAATCTGTAACAATGCCCAAAGGACTCTAAACTACATGTACTCTTTGACACGTCAATACCACTACTAAATCTGTATCCCAAAGAGATCAAAGAAAAAAGGAAAAGACTTATTTGTGCCAAAATATTTACAACAGCTCTTTTTTGTAGCAACAAGGAATTGGAAACTGAGGGGATGCTCATTAATTGGGGAATGGCTAAACAAGTTGTTTCATATGATTGTGACAGAATACTATTGTCCTATGAGAAATTAGTATTCTAGACAAGAGGGACTGTATCAGAAGAGGCTTTGAAGTAAGAGTATACATATTATTGTTAGGAATTAATGAATAGACTAATTGAGCAACAGCATAGGTTTCCTAATACAGCAACATTTTTAATAGGAAAAGTGATGGTGCTGGTATCAGAAAAGCCTATGCTTGAATTTGACCTCAGAATCTTAGCAGCTGTGGAACCCTGAGAAGTCACTTACTGTCTCTCAGCCTCAGTGTCCCCACCTGTAAAATGGAGATAATAATAGCTAGTGTTATAAAACCCAAACGAGATAACATACGCAATGTACTATATAAACCTTAAAGTATCATATACATGTGAGCTGTTAATATTATGAAGGATTTTACTTGTGATCAAATATTTTACTTATGCAGGAGGGCAGCGAGAGAACGTTGCAAAGGTAAAGTAGGGCCGTCTCACGGAGGGTATTGAATGCCGTACTTAGGAGGCTGAATTTCACTTTGTCTCCATTGGAATGCCACTGAAGGTTGTCCTCCCATTCCTTTCCATTTCTTGCATCCACCATTTGTCATGCTTCCTGCTGTGGACACTAATAACAACTCCTTGGTGACCTTAATTTCAGTGGTGCCCCTACCTCAGAGAAGAGTGATCAAGATAGCAATTTCAACCTTATTGGTGAATATGTCATTCAGGACAGACTCAAAAGCCCTCCTGTCTCTCATCTATCAATTCCCCAAGTCAGCCAGGCTTGACATGATTTTTTTTTTTTTTAACAAAACCATGCTAGCTTGTTAAGGCATTGTAGGAAAATTGATTTCAAGGTAATTTTTTTCCATTATCTTTCTGGACATAGAAGTTAAATTAGTGGGCAAAGTCAACTCTTTCCTTTTTTTTTAAAAATAAGGGTGCTACCATAATCTTTTCCTGTCTTTGGATGGTAATCCAGCCTCCTGTTGAGCCTACAAAATGATTAGCTTTGCAAGGACTTTACCCAATTCATTAAATAAAATGCATCACTGGGGATTAGAGATATAATTATAAAATTGGAAGAGACCTTCGAGAGCATCTGGTGCAATGCTCTTATTTTACTAAAGGCTAATTTCAAAGATGGCAAATGACTTGCTCATGGTCATACAATTATTTAGTGACAGAATTGACTAGAACTCTGAGTCTTGACTCCGGTCCAGTGATCCTTCCCATATACCATGCTTTTGTTATTCAGTCCTTTTTGGTCATTTCAGATTCTTGGAGACACCATTTGGGGATATTTTGGCAAAGATACTGGACTGGTTTGCCATTTCCTTCTCTAGCTCGTTTTACAGATGAGAAACTGAGGCAAACCGGTTAAGTGACTTGCTCAGTCAGTGTCTTGGGTCAGATTTGAACATAAATTTTCCTGACAACAGACCTGGCCCTCTTATCACTAAGCTGCCCTCATGTGCCTCACTAGCCACATCCAGTTCGCCCAAGTGACCCTTCACTGAGTTTTCCCTTCCTCTATCTTAGTTTTTCACCCAATTAGCACAAATTTCAAATTGGCTGTTTTCACTACCTTCTTCCCTTAAAAAATATAATACATAAATATAATGCTCTATGATTGATTAAAAATAAAAATTTACATTTATATAGCATGTTAAAGTTAGCTAAGGGTTTTACATACAGAGTCAGTCAGTGAATAAGTGTTTATATGCCTGGCTCTGTGCTAAGTGCTAGGAATAAAAGAAGGGCAAAAGACAATTCCTGGAGCAGCTGGGTGGCTCAGTGGATAAAAAGCCAGGCCTGGAGATGGGAGGTCCAGGGTTCAAATGTGACCTTAGACACTTCCTAGCTGTGTGACTCTGGGCAAGTCACTTAATTCCCAATGCCTATACCTTATTTCTCATATCTTATAACTTATGCTTATATTAATTCTAAGACAGAAGGTTATGGTTTTTTTCAAAAAAGGATAATTCCTGTCCTCTAGGAGTTTGCAGTCTAATGGAAGAAAAACCATGCAAGCAACTATGTACAAACAAACTATTTGCAGGATAAATTGGAAATAATTAGCAGAGGGAAGACACTAGAATTAAGAAGAGGTTGAAAAGGCTTCCTCTGGAAGGTGGGATTTTTAGCCAAACTTGAAGGAAGCCAGGGAAGCCAGGAGACAGAGATAGATAAGGAGGGAGAGCATTCCAAGCAGGGGAGACAGTCACCATAAATGCCCAGAGTTGGGAGAGAAAGTGTTTTGGGTGAGGAACAGCAAAGAGGCTAGTGTTACTGGATCACGGGCTACATGGGAGGAAAAGGGGAGGCAAGGCATGTGAAGACAGGAAAGGTAGGAGGGGGCAGAGTTATAAAGAGCTTTGGATGCTCTTCCAAACAGAGGACTTTAGATTTGATGTGGAGGTGAGAGGAAGACACTGGAATCTTCTGAATAAGGGATGGAGGTGGGTTAGTGGTGAAATGCTTTAGAAAAATCACTTTAGCTGATTGGAAGTGTGGAAGATTGGCCGAGTGGAAGATAAACTATCCTGGGAAGAAACTTCTGGCCAGGAGACCAACCAAAACTCTATTGTAATAGTCCAGGATGATAGCAGCTTGGGACAAAGGCTAGAGTACTGGGCTTCAGGATCCAAATGTTGTCTCAGATGATTGTGTGGTGCTCTTTATCTGAGAAATGGGGGTAATAATGACCATTAACTCACCAAGTTGTTGCATAAAATGAGACAGTGTCTGTAAAGCAGGAAAGGGAAATAGGATTATTTTGTTGTTGTTGTTAATAACCTGTTATCTTCTGTCTTCATATCAGTTCTAAGATAGAAGAGCAACAAAGGGCAGGCAATTGAGATTCAGTGATTTGCCCAGGCTAGATTTGAATCCAGAACTTCTTGATTCCTAGTCTGATGTTTTATCTACTGTGCTATCTAGCTGCCCCAAGAAATATAACTGTAAAGGAAATATATACATACAGCCATTTGTAGGGGATCAAGTTCTAGGTCAGCATGAACTATTGCTGGCACCCTCTAATTTTTCCAGCATCCCTGTGAGGGTATGAACAGTATATAAAGTACTTCAACTTAAGAGCACTAAATATCATTTATTATGGCATCCGCACCTCTGTGCAGACGGTAGCACAAGTCTGAGTCTCCCCATTTATAGGTAAGGGGACGCTGCCTCAAGGTGAGAAGCCGGGTCTCCTCACCAGAGCCGGCTCTCCTGAACCATGACAAAAGCGAAAAACTCTGTCTTTTCAACAACTGGGCTTCAATGAGTTGTTCTCTGCCAGCTATACCTCTGCTAGCCTCATATATCATATTAACATGTGCTATCTAGTCTATTCTGGCTTCCACTGAATTTTTTTTTAGCATTATTACTACTTGGGAAACTCATACAGCTTGTAAGTAACAGAGCCAGAACTTGAACCCAGATCACCTGATTTGCAGTCCTCTGGCACATCCAGGTCATGAAGCAGATAGAATTTTGGATCTGGAGTCAGGAAGACCTATGTACAAATCTGGCCTCACTTACTAATTGTGTCCCTCTGAGCAAGTTGCTTAACCTCCATCTGCCCCAGTTTCCTCCACTGTAAAATGGAACAAATAATAGGACCTACCTCCCTGAGCTGGGAGACTCCAATCAAGAGAATATTTGTCAAGGCGTTCAGCACAGTGCCTGGTATTTAGTGGGTGTTTAATAAAGGATTGATTCCTTCCCTTCTCTACTCCTCTAAAGTAAAAAACTATGGTGAAAGGGAAAACTAAAAAACTTGGGGGGAAAACCCTCACCTTATTTTTCTGCGTTTGCTCAGGAAGCATTTAAAATACAGAAGAGCAATATTTCCTACTGTATTTAAAGACAATGCCAAGTCTCCAGGTCCTCTTTGTCCTGGGCAATACCCCATGAAACACCACGCCAAACCTCTACGCATTTTGCCTTCAATATTCATTGGAAACAAGACATCGGACTCATTTCTCCCTCGTGTTTCATATGCACACACTGTGCTGCACAGAGAACAAATTTATGTCCCTGCAATTTGCCTGGGAGCCCGCATTTAAATCATCGAGCCTCGCTGCCCTGCACATCGTGGCGTTTTGAGGAGCCAAGAGCTTGGAAGGCCCCCAGAAGGTGAGGAAAAGAATTGTGAGGCAGCCAGATGATCCGCATCTCCTCCCTCCAGAACTAATTAGTATGCTGCTATGTATCTACATATCTCTCAAATAGACATTGTTTGCATCTTTCCCCTGTGACAGGATGGAGATTGTTCAGTAAAACACCTTACCTTTTAATATGCGGGGTTTGTTAGAGGAAAAGCTCAATTCATATTTCCATGGGTTTGATGGTTAGTGAACAGCAGTAGCAATATTAATCTGCAGTAACCTGTCAGTGAACTCTACAGCTAATATGATGTAGTTATGATTTTACCATCAATCAGAAATGAATGGGCTCTGGACAAACCTTACAGCACAGCCTCAAAAAAAAAATCATCTAATTGTGCAAAAGCTTCATCGGTTTCCCAACATTTCTTTTTTATCTGTCATAGGCTCTAGGCCTAGCCCACAACCTTTTATTATCAGCCTTATTGCATGGGCTTGTTGGACAAAAGAGAAAAGGCTAAAGGAAAGAGTTCCTCTGCATTCTATCATTTGTTTGCATGCGGGATTTTCTTTGACAGCCCTATACGGCTTGAGATGCCGATAAATATTCTTAGGACATACGGCATCGCGTGCACTTTTGAACCGCTTCTAGCGAGCACATACCAAAGGACCAGAAGCATTTTAACATTCTGGAGCACAGACTGATAAGAAAACCCCCTCGGCATGGGCAAATAAGGTCTTACACAGCAGAGAGCTTCATTTCACATTCCAGATGATCTGGGTTTGCTCCTTGGCACAGGCAGATTTGAAAAATCATGGAGAAAGGAAATGTTTTTCAAAGGAGAGGATCCTGGGTCCAAATGAAGGTTACGCAATCGCAGCGTCTGTGATTGTGAAGCTGTGCATGCCTGGGAAACTCTTTGTTCCATGTGCTGGGCGCACATCGTTGTCAATAGCATCCCTTCGCACACCGCATCCACACATGCGGAACATTCCTCTCAATGTCGACGATGCCATCCATCGGATTCTGTTCCCTCAGGATCGTGTGAGTTAAACACGCGCCCCACATCAAAGCATCACCACGCTGCGGAGTTCCAGTGAACTTTAAGACTTAAAGCACAGAAAAGCATTTTGGAAGATGAACTATTAACTTTATCTGTTTGGTCGTTTTAATCTTTTGCATCTTAAATGTAATCAGGCTTTTCAGAACTGAAATTGCTAATCAGCATGTTGGGTAAATGTTTCTATTTTAAAATGTGCACACTCAGATGTAACAGCTGGCTGTAAAGCACATATTTATGTTTGTGATTTAATGTATCACAAACTTTATATTTGATTTCATTTAGCTTCACAAAGAAATGAAGGATATTCTCGCTCGCATTATATGATTTTTACAGCAGCTTTATGGCTCAAGAAAAGCATATGGCAGTAAATCAGGTATGCGTACAGTGCCTTGGATGGGCTTTCAAATTTGAATCGCCTTTTAATAAAAATATATATAAACATTTTTAAAGGATTAGCTCCACTTCTGACATCAGTACAACTCATGTATAGAATCAGTAGAATACTCCTATGCTGTTAATCAGGAAGAATCTGTAGAGAATTAAAGAGATTGTCTTTCAAAAGGCTGCTCTCACACTTCAAAGGCATCCTATTTTGGCTATCTGCACATCTACCCAACAGCTGAGTTTTAACCCTTGCTGAACCAGCGAGTCCAGCATCTGCCACCTCATAAAAATAGCTGTACAAAATAAGGAAATGGCCATTGTATCCTGTAAGTGTAACTGTGGAACTACTGAGGTAAGCGACAAAGGAGAAAGACAAAAACAGGATGTGGAATGATTCCTATACCCACGGTAACTTTGATGCTTTTCTCCATCTTTTCAGGTCTGGGGGGAGAGGGTTAAGTGAGTTGCCCTTAGAGGTTCCTGTTCAACAATTTGGATCTAAAGGACCTTGGGGAAGACCACCTGAAAAGATGACAGATACAAGAAAGAAAGAATTTGTCAAGATCTTTGGGGAAATTTATAGCTTCTCACATAAACATGTGACCATCCCTTTAGCCTGAGACTTTGTCAGGATAAGAAAATCTTTGCAATCATGGTAGCAAGTTCAAGTCCAGAATATCAGGGGAAAGGGAGGATGGCAAGAAGTGAAGTAGCTTTGGAGAAGCTGTCAAATCTCCTTTTATAATTTTTATATGTAGAATATAGGATATGAAATGTAGAAGAGAGAATCTGTATAGCCAGACTGAAAAACCAAGAAAGCTACTAAAAACAAACAAATAAAAAAGGCAATCACACAAGAACATGACAAGCTTGTCATGGGACCCAGAGGTTGTTCAAGCAATTTTTCAAAGTTGAATGAGCATCAAATACATTGAAATTTAAAAGGGGGGAAAGATGTGAGAATAGGGTGAAAGTTCAAGGCACTATTCAAAATATAAGATCATTTGCTGTTAGAAGGCCTGTGTAGGGGGAAGCTGGGTGGCTCAGTGGATTGAGAGTCGGGCCTAGAGACAGGAGGTCCTAGGTTCAAATCTGGCCTTAGACACTTACTAGCTCTGTAACCCTGGACAAGTCATTTAACTCCATTGCCTAGCCCTTACTGCTCTTCTGCCATGGAATCAACACAATTCCACAATGGAAGTTAAGGGCTTTTAGAAAAATAAAATAAAATAAAATAAAAAAGAAGACCTGTGTGGACTAACATCTGTAGGACAGATGGGTACACAGTACCAATTTCTCTCCTTATATCTAGAAAATGGGACCACAATCTATCCTCAGAAGACTTCTCAGGAAAAAAAAGCAGAAGTCATTGGTGGTGTGAAGATTAAAATTAACTCTTCCCTGATTGTGAAGATTAAAATTGTAACCCCTGTCTATTTTTAGATTTAATCACCAAAAGTGTAAATACCCTTCTTAAAAGTTGAGTATGGAGACCTGTCCATTTTTAGATCTAATTACCAAAAGTGTAAACATCCCACTTAATCATTAAGTGGGAGGTCTGTGACCCACTAGGTGACAAATCAGAATTAAACTAATTGCCCCTAGGCAATCTTAAAGCAAAACTTCAATTGTGATTGGTAGAAGTAAAATTAGGGTGAGACACAGGAAGTGACACAAAAGAAGCATCTTTAAAAGGAGCTATCACTTCCTGTGAGGGACAGTTCTTCATTCTTTGGAAGTGGAGACTGGAGACTTCTTCATTCTTTGGAGTGGAGGCTGAAGGAGAAATGTGCTGACTGAGGCCCTATTCCTGATGAGACTGTTGAACTGACACATGGTGAGTGAAAGAGCTAACTCCTTTCCTGGATATTTTCTGAAGAAACTAGCCTCAGGAGAAACTAGCCTCTTGAGAGAGTTTTTCTCCAGGTTCTTGGCTTTGCCAAGGCCAGGTAAATACCAACTCTCCCTGCCAGGGTTGGGCTAGGGACCAACAGTAAATTACTTAGTACTTAGGTTAGATATCTTACCCTATCTTCTCTCTGATTTTTCTTACTTCATTTTTTCTACATTTTGTAAATTATAAATAAATCTCTTTGGAATTAATATACTCAAATTATCCAGTCCAACCTTTATATAAACTAACCCCTTTTCCCCCCTTAGAGTGGGGAAGGACAGTTCTTTAAAGGCAAGTGTGGTCACCTGGACATGTAAAATATATTGATCATTATAATAAATACCTATTTGAAACTTCATCATTGCTGCAAATTGTCTATATGTTACTAAAGAGAAAATATCACTATTATAAAGTTTTCTTTGCTGACATAGTCTCTATTTAAATTTAAACTGATTATTTGCAAGAAAGATTTTTTGATACCATACATAGATATCTATTTTAAAAATGAGTAGTTTTAACATATAATTTCTGTGGGTCTTTGAAAAGAATTTAGAACCTGTAGAATCTCACATATTCCTGTTTTTAATTACATTAACATATAGTAATATATTAATTGGTGCTTTTTGGATTAAGCTAGGAGGCCAGAATAATATATTTACTGATATCTTATAGTAAAAGCAGTTTGAAATGGATGACCAGGTTGAATACCAATAATTTGTTCACAACTCAGTTGCTCAGAGCTCAGGATTCATTTCCTTATAGATATAGCACACACACACACACACACACACACACACACACACACACACACACACTCATTTAGAGTCAGGACCTACAATTTCAGAGATGTGGGGGAAGCCTGATAAAGAATCAACTTCTATCAATGCAAATCAGCAATGACACTATTGGACATAGCATTTGGATTCCCAGACCAGCACGCAAGGTCTATTTAACTCATAATGTAGCTGAACTTTATAAATGTGAATTTTTGGCTTTGTAAGCAAGAGTCATCCATTGAAGGAAGGAAAAGGAAGAGGCATTATAGATTCCTTCCCCTTTCCTGGGTACAAGGTCAACTCTAAGCAAGACTTTGAATGAGCAAAATTTGTTTTGGGCATCTTCCCACTTCCTTTTGGGTAATCCTTTTTTACCTCTTAGTCACCATATGCCAGCGGTAGTCACTAGGAACAGGCAAGCTTCTTCTAAATGTAGGTAATCAGGAGTAAATGTAGCCAGTACAATTTGGATAGTTTGGAAGAGAAATGAAGAGAGAGAGAGAGGATTTGCAGGACAACCCAGGCATGCAAACAAGGCTGGGGACCTGTCTGTCAATCAAGAGGAAGATTCCAAAGGGAATGTTCCCAGGAGGAGGCAGTTGAAGCTGGCCAGGGAGAGAGACAGGGACTTTATCTCTCTCTCTGGGGGTGACTGACCAAGAAAGGAGACTTTGGCTCTCTGGGGTTTTTCTGACCAAAGGAGGCAAGCCTGGCTGTAGGGGGAAGAAGCTGAACGGATCTTATTAGCTTTTGTCCCAGGCTGAAGGACCCTTGAGGGGAGCTTCTGAAATTAGGCTGAGAGGCCTTGGTGGCTTTTGTGAATTGAAGGAAGAAAAGAAGACTTAGCAGTTATCCTCCATCTCTCTGACTGTCCCTCTGTCACAGTTGTGACTTCCCAAACCCTCATAATCTTCATTTTAGATTAGGGAAATCCTCATCCCTCTCACTTCAGTTTCCTTGTCCTTTTATCCCAATAAACCCCTTACCTGAGAAAAGAAAGGAAGAAATTTCCTCATAAATATCATAGTTCACTGGTGGGGGGGGGAGGGGCGAAGCTACAAGTTTCAGAGGAAATTGGGAGGGAGACGGTGGAAGAAGGGAGGGAATGAAAGGGTGGAGGAGATTAGGAAAAATATTGATCCATTAGCCATCAAATGGTGATCAGTAGGCAAACAGCAGAGCATTTCCCCATAGCAGCATCTCATCTCTCAAAATACATCTATCCCCATTTTAACTAGGCAGACCTCAAGTGTCCTCATACTAGTAGCAGCTATCTAGTCTCCCAGAGTACATTTCAGTACCACAACAAGAAATAGTTTCCACGCAGATTATATTTCTATTACAATAGATAATTATAGGCTGGATCTGAAATATGACATCATCAGTTATTCTTGATCCATACCTTGTGGACTTTGGAATAGCTCAAGATACATTATAGATCTGTGAATTCTCCACAATGAGAATACAATGGAATAAAGCTTCAGGAGCTAAAATGAAAGACTCCACAGCTGCCCACAGCTGCCCCCTGACTCCCAAACTCAATTTCTTTGCCTACACTATATTGACTCTTTCCTACTCTTTTTAGCCAATGGCTAGACTAATGAATGGTTTCCCTAAATATTACAACAGAAGTAATGGTGTCAGGGAATTCCACATGACTGTTCTCCACAGTCTCAGTACCACTGGAGTATCCTAGATGTCTCTCCCTTGCACCACCCATGTCTTCTGTTTCTGTATCCAACAATGCCCTATTCTCCCAGCCATAGTGACACCACTGATCTTCTCTCAACACTTGTATTGCCTTCGTGGCTCAACTGCCCTAATCCCCTACTGTAACACCCAACCTAGAGCTAGTTTCCACTAAGTGTCCTATGTTCCAAAATTACCTATCTTTACTGCTCCCCAATTTTGATAGGTTATAATGTTAAGACTCCTATAATCTTATAACTTTTACTATTGTTGGTTATTTTAAACTCTCATTTGCATTCAGGATAACATAAGGTCCCATCTTCTCAGAGAAATGAACTAAATGAGTGAAGAAATTAATGTGATTGAACAAATTTATGGTAATGTATGAATGCTTGAATAGCCTATTAACCTTTCTGGGCAGATTTGCCATTTTAGATGAAAGTGTTTGTTAACCTAAATAAATCTCTAATTCATAAGAAATCAAAGTAAACATAACCAGGCAGTAGAAGATAAGTTATTTATGGCCAATGAGCCATTCCATAGGTAGGCTAGTTCTCCCTGGGAGTTTATCCCTATGGTCCATTCTTCTAAACTATTCTGCTTTTCACAGACTCATCTCATGAATATAATGACACAATGGAAAGAAGATATCGCAGGCACCAGGAGTTGCTGTTGTTTAGTCATTTCAGTTCTGTCTGACTCTTCACGACCCTATTGGGGATTTTCTTGGCAAAAGACTGGAGTGATTTACCATTTCCTTCTCTAGTTCATTTTACAGATTAGGAAATTAAGACAAATGCAGGGTAAGTGACTTACCTGAGGAAACACAACTTATAAGTGAGTGGGACCATATTTGAACTTAGGAAGATGAGCTATCCTGATTCCAAGTCCAGTTCTATTATTCACTGTGCCACCTAGCTGACTGGCATTAGGAGACCTGGGTACAATCCCTCTTTTGTTATATATTCTTTGTATGACAGTTGAGCAAGTACCTTGACCTCCCATAAACGCATTTCCTCATCTGAAAACTGATTAATATTTATACTATCAATCTCACATGAATGCTCTAAGAGGTATGAGTTTTCACAGTAGCCTCAAGTTAGTACTAGTGATAGCTCTGATGTATAGCAGGCTAAGGAACAATATGAAAAGTCAGAAAAAGGCAGAAATTTAAATTTTCTAAAAGGATTATTGGCAAATGAAAGACTGTCTTGTCAATAACCTTCCATTGCCTTTCTTACCTACACTAAGACCTGGTCAGAGTCAGTCATTGAATCTCCTGAACCTCTTACCATCTATATTTTTACTGAGTCTGGGCCATATAAAGGAATGGGTCAATAAGGGAAAAGAAGATGGATAATGATACCCAAGATGGAAACCCTATAAGCAAAGAAGACCCAAAACCAATCCTTTGTTGATGAGTTCTATTGCCTTCTATTGATGGAAATAGAGTTTCTAGCTTAAGGGGAAATATTTTAGATTGTGTTTAGAGATTGCCATGGAGGAATGCTGATGGATCCATAGTAGCTCCAGGGGCCAATTGTGTATTTCCTATGGACTATTGGATCACCTGAACTTTTAATTTTATTCGAAGGAAGACATCCCAATGATCCTACAATAGCAATGCCCATTAACCTTGGGAGTTTGTCTTGCTTATTTTATACCATTAATTCACCCAAGATGGACACAAGAAGAAGTTGGTACAATGCCCTCACAATACTAAAATGGCAAGGAATAAAAAGGAACATATATATCAAAGAATAATGTGAGTCTGTTTTTATTATTAAGAATTGGTCTCTGGGAGCAGCTGAGTAGTTCAGTGGATTGAGAGCCAGGCCTAGAGATGGGAGGTCCTAGGTTCAAATATGACCTCAGACATTTCCCAGCTGTGTGACCCTGGGCAAGTCACTTGACCCCCATTGCCTAGCCCTTACTGCTTTTCTGCCTTGGAACCAATACATAGTATTGATTCCAAGATGGAAGGTAAGGGTTAAAAAAAAAAAAGAATTGGTCTCTATGGTCTAGTACTGACAAATAAAGATGGGCCCTGGAACCACAATCCATGAGTCAGATCTTATCACAGACTATCATCTCTTCTCCATCAACACGTAAGGTTTTGACAATATCCCCTCTCCTTTCCCTTTTGACAAAAGGGAGGGCAAGAATATATATTAATAACTAGTAAGCATAAAAAGACTAGCCTAAGAATATGCACACCTCAAGCATACAAGTTGGAATAATTGACCTTGACAAAGAGAAGGATTCCTAGTTGTCAGAGACTGGAGGATTGCAGATGGATATATAAGAGAAGTTTTATGGTATATAATAGAGAAAAAAGAAAGCTCAGGTTAGATGACCCCAGTTTTTTCTCTAAAGTAGAGGTTTAGTCCTTTGAGATAAAGGGTGGCTCAGAGTATTTTAGGGGGGGCTCCACTACAAGATAAGGGTGGCTAGATTAAATTAATGGCTCAAATGTTTATTCAATACCTACTATGTCCAAAGCACTGGGAACACAAAGATGAAAATGTCAAATAGTCTTTATCATTGAGCGATATACATTCTACTAGAAATTCTAGCATCATAGGTCTTAAAGTTCACTAGGGGAGAATAATTCGTTCACCTCCATTATTTTATTTGAGAAAAACCTAATCCCAGAGAGACTATGTGACTTGGTCACAGCCAAACAATTAGTAAGCATAGAATGCTGGAAGCCCCGGGTTCATATGCCATTCCCTTCTACTTAATTCCTAAACATCTCTGATCCTCTCTTTTCCCCATCTGCAAGATGAAAGTGAAAATGTCACACTTAAAACCTATAAACATTAGTCGCTGTGGGCGTAATTGTGGGTGTTCACTAGCCTTTGACTTCCGTTGTAATTCTATCTATTTTATTCATTTACAAATGATATTCTCAGGAAGTCCACAAGACTTCTCCGAATTGCCAAATTGGTCCATGACACAAAAAAGGTTAAGAACACCTCTAGAATTAGCATCCACCCATTGTTCAAAGCTCATTCCCTATTGCATCTATGACCACATTCCTATTTCTCAGACCTTATAGATGCTAGGTTATTGACAGAGCTGAGATGACAGAAATTCCCTTGAGTCTTAGATAACATTTTAGTGGATAAGCTTTATGTTCTATCCACCCCACTTAGGGTTCAAAGCTCCCATCCCTCTCAGGCAAGAGAGGAGGGATATCCTCCCTTTCCCCATCGTGTACCCCACTTCTCCCTTGTGCCTTTCTCAATACCACTAACACCTATAAGGGTGAATTCACATTAGGCATCTTTCAAACTAGCCACAACTCTCTCCATTCATTTTTCTCTTCCTTATAAATACCAGTTTTAGCATACTTGTCTCTTGAGGATACAAGCAAACACCAAAGCAATCCTGGGTAAGATGAAGTGATTACTATTGATATAAGACAGGAAAGGGACCAAAGAAATAAAGGAATGAGCCAAGAGAATGAGTGGAGTAATTGATTTTGCTGAGGCTTCCATCGGCAATGATCACAGAGGGAGCATGGCAGATGTTTCTGTGCTAATGGTGGCTTCCCAGAGCAGGGCCAAAAGGCCTTAACTAGCACTTCTGAAGTCCAGGCCTACAGAAGAAAAATAAATAAATAAATGACAAGGGAATTTTTGATTTGCTCAGTTTGTGATTCAGATTTAGTTCCCCTGCTATTGTTCCCTGGAATCATCAGTGTTTTTAATGTTAAGGATATGGAGTAAGTCTTGGTGCATTTTTGAATTTGTTCTGGAAAGGGGAAAGACTTCTGATGTGGCCAAGTCATAAACCTTTAATGGCTTGATCGTTTGTTATAAACAAGGGATTCAGGAAATGACAGCCAATTGAGACCTTGTTACAGCTGTTTGGGCTCATAAGGAAAGCACCCAGTCTACATCTAAAAACCTAATGTTGTTTCCAGATTTAATGAACTGTTTTAGGGTCCCTTTCTTGGCAATATCAATAGGGGTCACTTCATCTTATTGGGAGCTCCTTGGGAGTGATAGAGTGAAATGGCAGGTAGAGGCATTCAGTGGACAGGTGGGAATTTTCTGCATTATCATCATAGTTATCAACAACTCCAGCTGAAAAACATTCTCTAGCACTAGGTTCAGAATTGAAACACCAGACTGCAGAGGCTGCAAAAATTATGCTTCATTTGGGTCAGTGTCTATTCTTGCAGGTGCACATGTCTCTGGGGAAGATGTATAGAACTCTGAGCCCAATAGAGTCTGCTTCTGCCCAGAACACAGAGAAGGCAATAGATTAAAGGTCCTCCTAGGAAGGCATCTTGTATTTGATTCCCTCTACACCCATCTACTAGCATAGAGAATCATTCAACAGGTAAATACACTAGTTCCTCACTTTACATTCCACATACTTGTGGGTACGTAGGTTCATAGGATTAAGAGCTTAAAAAGACATTAGAGATAACCTCATTTAACCCCTTAATTTTATAGACAAGCTCCAAGAAATAAAAGAACTAATTATTATTACTAGTGGTCATTTTCAAATGTGTAAGTAAATTAAGAAAATGTATGTGAATGCTCATGATATACTATAAAATGCTATATAATTGCAAACTATTCATGATGATGGTGATGATAATAGTAACAATAATAATAATAATAATATAATAATAATAATAATAATGGGATATATGGGATTTTCAGAGAGGATTAGTATCTCTGGTGTGAGGGCTTGCCCAGTCCTTTTCAAGGCTGCTTATCTATCTTTGGCATTCACCTTTCACCTAGCTCTCACCTGTGGCTCCAAGAAGTTATGGCATATGTAGTGACTATACCCTGGTAAAACCACCTTAGCACAATCTGGCCTCATATACTTCCTAGTTGTGTGCCTCTGGGCAAGTCACTTAATCTGAATTGCCTTGCCCTTACTTCTCTTCTGCTTTGAAACCAATACACAGAATTGATTCTAAGACAGAAGGTAAGAGGTTTAAAAACAAACAAACAAACAAAAAGTCTTGGCAGACATGCTAAACAAGGTTTAACATAACCTATGACCTCAAACCCAACAGTGAGTCAGGGGGAGGTCTGCTGCAAGTATATGAAGACTGTGGAATGGGAGAATGGGAATAATTTGTTCCAGAAGCCATGAAGGCAGCTGAAGCTGGCTCTGTGGAACTTACAGCTTGGTCAGACATCAAAAAGGCCAAGGCTACCCTCTTCATCCTGGGCCATCAGCAGTCGTCCTGTCTTTTGTCTTGCCACTAACTTTGATGACTGGAAGAGAGAGTGAGGCTTATGGCTTATGTAACTCTGCCTCACTTAAATCTAATTCACATTAGAGTCAAGATATTACCCCATGATGTCCTTGGTCCTCTCCAAAAATGAAGGATGAGCAATAATAATCATAATCATAATCATAATAATACAACTAATAGCTTCCATTTCTTCATTCCTGATATTAAACACACACACACACACACACACACACACACACACACACACACACACTAGAAGAGTTAAAGAGAACTCTTACATAGAACAAAAATCAAGTTTTTCTACACTGTTGTATCTGTTACTTCCTAGACCCATGATGGCAGACCTATGACACATGTGTCATCACTGACATGCATAGCCATTTTTGATGACACACAACCACATGTGGTCTGAGCACATCGTGGGTCAAGGAGCCACCTAGGGAGCTGTGCACCCGCTGCCATGGCCATGCCCCAGCCTAGGCCATGGGGAAGGGGAGGAGGGTTTCTCCATATGCTGGCCTCGAGGGTGGGGGGCAAGCAGCAGGTAGCAAGTGCCAGGCAGCTAGAGTGAGTGGGACTCCCAAGGGGGCAGGGAGAAGGAGAGCATGCTGGTGGAAGGAACACACAGGCAGGCAGACTGGTGGGCAGCATAGCCTGCTGGGAAGGGACAGGGCAAGACCAGCTGGTGGAAGACTAGGCGGGGCTCTGGCTCAGGTGAAAGGAGGAGTGCCTGGAACTGATTACCAGACACTTTTAGCACCCTGAAAAATATAGCAATGGCTTTACTCACAATTTTTCCCTCTATGTACTTTTGTGAGACCTTATTCTTAGCATTAAATAATAACAAAACCAACAAAAGAAACAGACTGACAGATGAACAAAGAAGTCACTAAGCAAGTAAGTTAAATAATTAGTTTTTGGTTTATTAAATACAGTTATATATTATAATTATACATTTTTGTTATTTAAACTATAAGTATCACAAAATTATGGGTTTTTTTCTTGAAGTGACACACCACCCAAGTTATGCTCAATTTTTTGGTGAATTTTGACACACCAAGCTCAAAAGGTTGCCCATCACTGTCCTAGGCCTTTTTGACAGCCTTATTTTGTAGAAATAAGTATTAGAATTCTATTATTCTACTCAAGAGGACTTATTTTTAGCACCTATTTTAATCATTAGCCAATAAACAACTATTAAATGCCTACTATATGCCATATATATGGGCAGCTAGGTGATACTGTGTATGGAGGGCCAAGACTAGAGTCAGGAAGACTCATCTTCCTGACTTCAAATCTGACCTCAGACACTACCTTTGTGATTCTGTGTGAATCACTTAGCCCTGTCCATCTCAATTTCCCCATCTGTAAAATGGGCTAGAGAAGGAAATAGCAAACCACCCCAGTATCTTTACCAAGAAAACCACAAATAGGGTCACAAAGAGTTGAGTGCAACTGAAAATATGCCAAGTGTTGGGCTCCTGTAATTTGCTTCTCTAGATGCTAGGAATATACAGAAGGCAAACAAGAATCTCTGCCCACAAGGAGTTCACAACTGGTACATGGACATATGAACTCCTGTAGCCACATGGGAAATGATGAAGTATCTTCTTGGACCCCTCCTTAAACAGAGGATTGAGGAGTAACTCTCTAGTATCTATCCTCCACCTTCTTCAGTCAGAGTAAGAAAGGGATCTAAGAAGTAAGTGGTACTAAGGAGGTATAAATTTCAGAGTAGATTACATTTTTCTAAAAGATGCATTTCTGGAGATAATGTTGAATTTCAGGTGAAGAGCCAGGTGGAAAGTGGCGTGATATCTATCTTAAACCCCTCCTTAAACAGAGAATGTAGGAAGAACCCTCTAAATGTTCACCCTTTCAAAACAGAGGGAGGGAAGAGTCTAAGGGGCAAGGGCAAGTATTAAGGGGGTGTGAGTTTCAGTTATCTCCCCCTTCTAACCTCATAACTACTCTTCTCTCAAATATCTCTCTTTCTACTGATGGTAGCACCATTCTAGTTACCCAGATTTATATGTTGAAGCCATCTTTGACTTCTTTTTCATAATCCCTTATATCTAATCAGTTTTCAAATGTACCTTGGAAATATCTCTTGTATCTATCCCTTGCCTTCACAATGGTGTCTGAGAAGACTCCTTAATGTATTCTACTGATCCAATCACTCATCTGTTCAAAAAGGCCAGCATTTCCGGATTGCCTACTACATAATCACCTCAATCCAGTCATTTAAGACCCTCTACAATCCAGCACTAACTTATCTTTTCAGTATTGTTTCATTTTGCTACCCTTCATGTATTCTAATTTTCAATTAAGCTGAAATGTCTTAATCTCTGGGTTTTTCCTCATGTCACCCTCTATACCTAGATTGAGACTCCTTTCAGCTCCTTCTGTTGAAGTACTCTGCCAAACACACTTCTTTCAAGGTCCAATTGAGGTGCCCCATATCCTCTGAAGCCTTCCTTGGTCTCTCCCCAGTTGAAAATGATCTCTCTTTTCTCAGATTTTTTCAAGAACTTCAACTGGATCTCTCCTTTGTATTTATCATGCTTTCCCATAAGAATTATTTGTATACACATTGTTTCCTCTCCATTGACTTGTAAACTCTTCAAGATTAGATTTACCTTATATCTTAAAGGGTCCTTTACTTGGTGGCTACTACCCTCTATGTGTTTTCAGGGGTCTTCTGGAGTCTCTGGTAAGAGCCCACTGTTAAATTTTTAGTGAGCATTTACAGCTCAGAAACTGGCAAACCGAAAAAAGTATGCCTTATGTTTGTTTTTTTTCTTAGGGTCTATTGTTAAACTACCTACAAATCCTTGGTTGTTTCCCTCATTGGAATATAAGCACTTAAAGGATACTCTTTACTTTCATCCTCACCACTAAGCACATTGCCTGGAACATAAAAAAATAATATATCATTTTAATTCATTCATCAATATGGAAACATCTTTTGCATAATAATACATGTTTAACCAAAATCAAATCATCTGCCAGCACTGGGATGTGGAAGGGAAGGGAAAGAGCAGGTAAGTTTGATCATAGAACTTTGGAAAATTTGTATAGAAATTTGTTATTATGTGTAATTGGTAAAAAATATATATGTAAATAAATAAATCTAATTTATTCATTTATATCTACACTGAACCCCCCATAATATTTGTAAAGTACTTAATACTCTGCCTGGAATGTAGTAGGTGCTTAATAAATGCTCATTCCCTTTGCCTTGCACATAATAGTCAATTAATGTTTGTTGAATAAATCCTCATTATTCTACAGTGACAGGTTCAGTGTGACTCTGAAGCAAGCCAAGATGATCAGAATGAGAGATTTTCCCATCATCATAACACTTCATTTTGGCACTAAACCGCATTTGCCTTATAGGATAGTAAAAAGAATTCTCTGACAAATACTGAATGTTGAAGTCTTCGATAAAGTACTCCAGATTTATACAAATCCTCTAGATTTGCATACTCCAGGGCTCACTCCTCTGTGAGATACCTGAGCCAAACTGTGAAGTGACTTGATGTATTTATTTTCTTTACTGGATTCCATGTCCTGCATCATGTGTAATAGATGCCATGCCATACTTTTTGGAAATAAAGAATTTCCTATTAGAATTTTTTTTTAAAAAAAGGAAACAAAATCAGTAGATAGAAGCAAAATATTTTTAGGAATTACTGTGGTTCTCTCAATATGATGTTCTATCGACACCCATGAGAGCAAAGATTCCAGGATTCAGTGTGACAAAGCATTATTCAAAATACAATTATTCCTTCTGGGCCATAGAAACATGGACTCTCTCTCTCTCCTGCAACGTATGTGCACTATGGATGGCATAACTAACACGGTCATAGTAAAATCAAAACACCTGGGCTCTGCGTGGTTCAGCCAGTATCTTGCTCTCTTCCCTGATAAGCAGCCATCTTGGATGTCTCTGGTTGTCACTGATAGGCTGAAAGTGTGTTTTCAAACAAGAAAAGAAAAGGACAATCTGTAGAGTGAAATTTAATTAGATCCTCAAAGCCAGGATGTTCTTTGGCAAACCAAGCTCACTGCATGTCCTTGGGCAAATCACTTGACCTCCTTGTTCCTTCTGTCAGCCCAGCTGGAAAATTAGGCAAAAAGCAAGACCTTGCTAAAAGCTATTTGCTACATTTGAGCTGGGCTGAACCTTCTTCCCAGATCTCAAGTCCTGAGCAAGAAAGATTTTGGACTGTAAAGAAATTATTTGGTTATTAAAACATCTTTTGAAACAAACTCTCCCCTGAAAACAAACAAACAAAAAAATCCTTTTCTAATCTTTATGAAATTCAAATTCAGAAAATAAACAAGGTTCTTTTTTTTCTTCAGCAATTTCCCCCTGAACACAATGCTAAGAGCACAAAACAGGGGACCTGGGCTATGTAGGTAGTTTTTTTTTTAACTCTTTTTATGGGGGCAGCTAGGTAGCTCAGAGGATTGAGAGCCAGGTCTAAGTGGTCCAATGTTCCATGTTCAAATCTTCCTAGCTGTGTGATCCTGGACAAGTCACTTAACTCCTATTGCCTAGCCTTTACCACTCTTTTGCCTTGGAACCAATACATAGCATTAATTCCAAGGGTTAAAAAAAACAAACAAAACTATTTATATGTGTTTGAATGATATTTTCTTTCACTACATTATTAGCACTTCTAATTTCTTCTTCCAAATCCAGTAAGTCAAGAGCTATATCTTGTTAAATACAATAAACAGAAAAAAGAAACATAATCACACAAAGCCACCTGAAATTGTGACCAGGTCTGACAAGTTAGAGAACGCTCCTTTGGGATAACCTTGGAAAGAATATTTTTAATGGGGTATGCAAATTCACATTTAACTTAGAACAAGGATTTTAAACGTGAGATCCTGAATTTTTATTATTTTTATAAATATTTTGACTACTGTCTTTCAATACAAATGGTTGATTACATACTCCTATATATCTCATACGTATAAAACCATCGTTCCGAGATGGGTTTCATCCTCTTAAACCATTGACAAAGGGGGCCATGACACACACACACACAAAGGCGAAGAATACTTCCTTTCAGGAGAAGCTACCGGGAGAAGGATGCTCTAGCATCCCCCTAGAGCCGCCACCTCCCTCGACCCAGAAGCGCTGAGCCCCCCAACCAGTCCCAAGGCTCAGTCTGTAATTGGCACTGCAGTCAGTTGAGACTCCTCCCCTTCGTGAGCCCCGGCTCAGCAGCTCTGTCCTGAGCCCGGCGGCAGAGTCAATGTGATCACCTGCTTCTCTTGTTGCTATGGGTTACAGAAGAGCCAGGCCAAGCACCCTGAGTGGAAATAAGTGTGTCAGCCCCTGGAAGAAAAAAAAATAAAGAAATTGTGGGGGAAGGGGATTATAGAAAAATAACAGGCAGAAGAACAAAAATCAGGGTCCCAGGGAGGTCTGACCTGTTAGCCGGGGTGCACGCTGCGTAAGACCTGCACGGAGTGCCCACAGTTCACAGGTCTACCACTTGCCCCTCATTCTAAATGGTTCTTAAGAGAGATGGAGGAAGAAGGTAAATCCCCCCAGGGAGCACCATTCTCCTCTCTCCATGGTCCTAACTCTTAGATCCAAGGTCCACCCTGGAGTGAGGGGAGGGAGCAGAGGGACCAGCCATTAAGAAGTGAAGAACTGTTTTAAAGCTCTCTGTATGCACAGTACCACCTAGGCACTGTGGGGAGATAGTAAAGAAATAGAGGACAGTCTTTGTCCTTGAGAAGTTTACAAGCTAATTAAGGCATTTAAATCTATGAGAAAGAGGTGAGAGCAAAGGGTTGAGCTACACAACCATACTCTCCTGTTGGTTAAAGGCCCAACAGGGAAATTTTTGAGAAGAAAGCCTCCGGTTGCAGTTGACCATTTCTATATCAAAGTATCAAGAAACTCAAGTTGGAAAGCATCTTAAGAGATAAAGAGCAACTCCATTCTTTTGCCATTGAAGATATCAAAGTTCATAGAATGGAACTGATTTGCCCAAAAGTCGCAATTCATTAAGGAAAGAGCTGGCATAGGAGCTCTGGGTTCTAGTTTCAGCTTTGCCATTAATTAGCAGGGTGATTTTTTGCAAGCCTATTTATCATGAAATCCAAAGCTGGTTTTTGTATGTAATGTTGGAAGGAAGGAAGGAAGGAAGGAAGGAAGGAAGGAAGGAAGGAAGGAAGGAAGGAAGGAAGGAAGGAAGGAAGGAAGGAAGGAAGGAAGGAAGGAAGGAAGGAAGGAAGGAAGGAAGGAAGGAAGGAAAAGGAAGGAAGGAAGGAAGGAAGGAAGGAAGGAAGGAAGGAAGGAAGGAAGGAAGGAAGGAAGGGAGGGAGGGAGGAAAGAAGGAAGGAAGGGAGGGAGGGAGGGAGGAGGGGAGGAAGAGAAGAAGGAAAGAAAGAAAGAAAGAAAGAAAGAAAGAAAGAAAGAAAGAAAGAAAGAAAGAAAGAAAGAAAGAAAGAAAGAAGAGAGTGAGTGAGAAAGAAAGAGAGAAAGAGAGAAAGAGAGAAAGAGAGAAAGAAAGAAAGAAAGAAAGAAAGAAAGAAAGAAAGAAAGAAAGAAAGAAAGAAAGAAAGAAAGAAAGAAAGAAAGAAAGAAAGAAAGAAAGAAAGAAAGAAAGAAAGAAAGAAAGGGAGGAAAGGAGGAAGGGAGGAAGGGAGGAAGGGAGGGAGGAAGGAGAGAGGGAGGGAGGGAGGGAGGAAGGGAGGAAGGGAGGAAGGGAGGAAGGGAGAAAAGGAGGAAGGAAAAAATAAGTTTAACAGTCATTTCATGCTTCTATTTGTATCAGTCTTAAAATAAGCAACAGAGATGATAATCCCATTTTTCTTTAGATCAAAGATGAGCAAATTTTTAATGGATGAACATAAACTGGTACCTAGATAACAATACTTTGACTAATAGATTTAGAACTGGAAGGGACATGAACTGCTATATTGGAATATATTCCTTTTAGTACTGAGAAAGGCTCAGAAAAGGAAAAGTACTCCTTGTTTTTTCCCCATATGTCCTATAATATATTAATAGGTTTCATCCATGAAGATGAAAGTGAGAAGCTATTACCTTTTACTTATCATCTTTTTTCAAAGAATGGGTTAGATCATGTGCTAATTTGTGTCTCAGTGAAGAACAGGAACTTTCTGAGATCCCCTTGTCAAAGTCATTCACTCTTTCTACTAGCAGCTCTTGCTTGCTAATATGCTTTCAGACCTAATTTTGTTATTGAGTTAAACATTTCTACTTTAAGAATTCAAATTCTAATACTAAAACGATGCTGGGGATGATGTCATGAGCCTGTTTTTCACAGTCATGATGAAACGTTTAATGTCTCCTTGATGTCAGGAGAAATGAGGTCATCACATTCTGCCTCCCATAGTCCCCAGTTAGGGCAGGACAGATCACCATCCAGCAGGCTGTCTTTATAGTAGTATGACAGGATTACACAGGGTCTTTCCCTTAGTCCCTGTTCTATACTGGAGTGAATATGGTAGGGTTGGAGGGTTGTCAAGGACCAGGATTCCTGAAAGACAAATGAAATGATGGGATCATACACCCTTTCTCTTCTTCCTTTCAGGAAACTGTTGACATCTGAAATAATCTAGTGAAATTCTAAGAACACCTCTTTAAATGATGGTTAGAGGATGACTCAGATAGTTCTAAGAAACTAGTGTCCTGTTTCAGAGTACATGGAGATACTATAACAGGAATTCCAAATTCCAAATCAGATTTCTCTAATCTGGAAAGGTTAGTTTCAAAGCCTAAAACCCCAACCATTTAATCTTAGTGGCCAATTAGCATGTTGACATACTTCTGATTATGGGACTTTCTGGTCATAGCACTGTTCGTCCTTGGATGACAGACACACAGTTTGTCACTGGGTCTATGACTGAAGTCAGGCCAGCTTGGTTCATCTTGGCAGAGTGTGCTATGTTGGCAAAGCCTTTGAGAATTCAGCATCACTTCCATGTCTTAAGAGGCATCTAAGTAAGACTGAGACAAAAGTTCATAATTTTAAAAGAAAAGGAAAATGTCGTCTTGGAAGTCTGGTGTCTGATACGAACGTCTATCCCAATGAAGGAACTCATTAATTGCAGAACAAAAATACCATTGGTCCCTTTGCCCAGTGAAAATGCATTTATTCCTGCTTCCTCCTCTGCTGTACTGTACCTAAACAGGGCTACTTACCAGAACTAGATTTACCTTATCCTGATGACTTATCAGAAATCTGTCTTTGACCACACACTGTCAGCATCTCAAAGTCATTGAAAATGTAAAGAATCTTACCCAGTGATTCAGTTCTTTGGGTGAATTTTAAATCCATGACGTTTGTTTGAGTAGGTTGAAAATCTCTTTGAACATGTGTTCCCATCTCTGGAAGGAAGATTAATTACTTGCCGTTGCTGCTGGTTATGCCTGAAGCTTTCAGCAATGAAATGAGGGTGAAATATTTTGGGATTTTACAGTTGGTATCTGACAAAGATAGACTTTTAAAAAACCCCACAAAACAAAGCTAGGTGTAATTTATAACAATGCTACTATATTTTCTATGACATTTTGGGCCAAACAGCATTTGTCGTTGTTTGAGAGATGACGGAGTCAGGTGAGATGCTTTCCCCCACACACTAAGTTACCCTAATCATGCTCCACACACATTTCTGAATTAGTTCCAGCTAGTTAGCGTCACTGCAGGACAATTTAGACTGTCGTTGTTTGAGTGTTCAGCATAGTCTCCGATGATGGATTCCTATAAAAGGCAAAATCCATTATTTACACACAGTAGGAAAATAAACCTTCTCTCCAGCCTAATACATGGAGATTGGGAAAGCTTTTCATTTTAGACAGTTGGAAATTTTGCATTCAAGCAGCTTTGTGGACTCTTTTAATCAATGTCCCCTGGAAAAACAAATTTAGCAAGTCTGTTCGTTCAATTCAGTAGGGGTGAAATGTAAGTAAGGGTATTCGTTCTCTAAGCCTCATGGTGTGATAGTCAACATAGACTTCTAATAAAGCACAGTTAACTGGCAGTTGCTATGTTGAGGCCTTTTAACAATAAGTGAATGGCCTAGATTCATAAGGAAGTGGTGGTAGGGGCCAGGAGGGAAGGACATTTCCTTCCTGTGTTATGGGAAAATATTCCCATATCCAGGTGATAGAAAGTATATCTATATTCATAGTACTCATATTTTCCTAACCAATACAGCAATTCGGTGGTGTTTTCTGGTCCATATTTCAAACCACTCCCTTAAAAAGGAATGACAGTAGATTGGGAAAATGTGAACACAGGATGTCCTTTCTGTCCTAGTGGATGGAGTCCTCTGCACATAGGTGAAGCATTTGGAAGGGAAGGGAAGGAGGTAATACCGAAGATGAGACTAATGCTATAGATATCGAGAGAGGGTATGCAGCTGGCATACAAGTCATTGGAGTATAAGAACATTTACCCCACAGGGTTATTGTGAGGATCAAGTGAGATATTTGTAAGGCACTTAACACAGTGTCTGACACATAAAAGGTGTCTAAAAATGTTTATTCTTTCCTTCCCCTCCCCTGTTAGAATATAAGCTCCTGGAAAGCAGGGATTTCATTCTTGGTTTTTGTATTTCCATTGCTTAGGAGAATGCCTGGCACCCAGAAGGTCCTTAATACATGCCTTTGAATTGATCAATGCTTTTCCAGGAAATCTAGCAAGAAGGCCAGCTTCTGAGCTTCAGAATCAAGTAGCACCCACTAGTTGCACCATTGGGAATAGAAGGGAAATGTTCAAAGTGTCCTACCTGAACTGGGGGATCTCCAAACATGTGAAGGATTACTGACTGTCACCATAGAGAAGAAATCATTTTCTCATCAGCATTCAGGTATCCAGCCCTGGGGTCTCTGTGGTTACTAGGGAATCTCCTGGTTGATAAAAGTTCTTGCATGTGTATGATATAACATTTCCCAGTTTCATAAAATACTTTTGCACCCACTTAGTTGAGAGCTGTGGGACAGGGGATTAACTCCCCCAGAAGGCTTATGGAAAATTTTAATGAATTATTGAAGGACTCTACCAGTAGGCAGAATTGCAAGACTCCAAACAGCTGTTGGAAGGCAATCTTTTTCAGCCCTGGAACCCTTTCCCAGGATTCTCTCCACCACCACCACCACCCAGTTTTTAAGAATCAAACAGGGCTAATTGTAGGCAAAGTAGCATAGTTAATGATTTGACTACATTGTGCCCAGCCTCCTCTTTTTTGCCATTCTCCCTCCCTTCTGCCATCTCCCACTAGTTGGTACACAGGACTTTCCTATTTACCACAATCTAACTACCATAAATCTGAGATTCTGGAAAGGACTTTAAAGATCAGCTAGTCCACATGCTACAGATGAGAATGAAGCCAGGTAACTTCTTAATGCATGACTGCCACAATTCATTTCATAGTGTCTAGTTTGTGGTTCTATGACCCTTCTTTTGAAATCATAAATCTTGTCCTTCCTCTGGGGAATGCAAATGAAATTATATTGTTGGCTAGAAAGTAATTGATGCCTTTTCTTTCTTTTAGGATTACTATATCCTGGAAGTTTATCTCTTCCCTCTGCTGTACAATGAGTTATCATTCACGTGTGTAACCCCAAGGGAAAAACTTGAAGCCCCTTCATCAGAGTTGCTTTGATCCCCACCTGCTATTCTCCTGACAATCACTAGGCTAGGGAAAGTCACAATGTTCTGGTAAGACTCAGACTCATATTAACTGGCTTCTACTCACTAGACTTATATAGTTTTAATTGATTCTTCTTTTCTTTAACTCCCCTCTTCTTTCTCACTAATTATAACTGTGGCTAAGTATCTACTTGGTCCTAAAGAGCCTCATAGCTCTTGGGATCATTGGTTAGATCTTCTATATTTTGTTGGAGAGTGGAACATTCTAATCCTATTATTTTTAGTGCACTCAATCAGTTACAAAACTCATATATCCCAAAAAGTAGATCTAGAAGAAGTCATTTACAAAAAAGAACTGGAACTCTTATCTTGAGGACTGCCATACCACCATCCCAACATGGATGCAGAATTACAGGGCCACAGAACCTCTCTCCCCCATTGCTAGCCCTCCTGAGGTTTCAATTGTCTATACAGAATAGCTTTTCATATACTTCCTTTGGTCACATAAGGATGTGCATGGTTTTTCTCTTTACCATATGAACACTCATTTGGAGCTCCCTTTGTGGCCATATGCAGGGGTCGAAATGGATAGAAGAAACTGAACAGTTCTTATTTTAAAACTCCTAGAACTTACACTGTGAGCTATGAATAACCCTAATGAAGACCCAGAGAGTTAAAGGATTTGCCCAAGGTCACACAGGTCCTCTCATTCTAACTACATAGATCTTTGAAATTTATATGCAACCTGAGTCTCAAAGTCCAATGGTTTGTAATTCTTTACTCACTGGTGGAGGCCAGTGTCCCTCCACCTGTGTGAAGAAAAGGGGGCAACTGGTGAAAGAGGGAGAGAGGAGAGCTATTCAATTTTCTTCAAGTTTTTAGACCTGCTTCAAGTCTCTTTAGGCTTTGGGTGCTTCTAATTTCCAGCTTCCAGAGAAGTGATAGAAGAAGCCCATTCTATTTCAAGTTGCTAAAA